>NC_058380.1:61148500-61472000 GCF_018350175.1 Felis catus | reverse complement strand
ACGCTTTCCCGCAGCCTGATCCCCTCCCCCACGGTGTGATGTCTGCCTAGTATGGCCCAGGGAGCAGCTGGTTCAGGAGCTGGCGGGTCAAGGCTCTGAGTCAGGCCTGGCTAGCTCAGTGAGGATCACCTGCCCTCCAGGAGGGCTTGTTTTACTGCCCTCTGGCCATGTGTCACAGCAGGACATACTGAACTCTCCCTGTGATCTGAGGACATGGGTTGAGCTGCCCAGGGCAGGTGGGGCAAGAACCCTGAAAGTAATCCAGGCAGCATTTCCCTGGGGGTGTCTTCAGGGCACTCAGCGGGGAGGCACCAGTCTCAGGTCCTGACCTCATGCAAGGGGAACTGACGTTGTTGGCCTCGGAACCCCTAGCTCTAGACCCGCCTCCAGCATGCCATCTTGTGGGGCCTGCCTAAGAAACCAGCAGAGCTCTCAGCAAAGGGTGGATCGGAAAGAGATCTCTTTCCTTGGAGAGAATCAACAGCATCAGAAAGTAACACCCTGCCCGTTACCCAGATCACCCAGCTTCTATGGGCCGAAGGACCTCAAACATCTTCTAGTCCAAGGCCTTGGTGGTCTAGAAAAGATAACAGGTCCAGAGAGGGGAAGAAGCTTGCCCTAGGTCACACCGCCATTTAGAACCAGGACGACAATCCAGTCATGCTGTGCTGTCCAGTTCTCAGCCCACAAATGTTTTCAGAGCATGGTGGTGACAGACTTCACCCAGGCCCCTGATCTGTGATGGAGAAACATCTCTAGGAGCCACCGGGTGCCTTCATAGGGCAAGTACTAGGTGCACCTGCTGTTCTTTGTGGTGTCAGGGGTTGCACAGAGCACTCATGTATATCGTCTTTTTAAACATAGCCAGCAATCTTCTAAGGAAAGGGTGACTCTTATCACCACGAACAAGAGAGTAAACCTGGGGGCGCCTGGGTGGCTCAGTCAAGTGTCCAGCTCTTGATCTTGGTTTAGGTCATGATCTCATGGTTGGTGAGTTTAAGCCCCTCTCTCTCTGCCCCTCCTCCACTCACACTGTCTCTCTCTCTCTCTCTCTCTCTCTGTCAAAAAAGGAATAAACATTAAAAAATATTTTTTTAAAGGAGGGAAATTCTGACACATACTATCACATGGATGAGACTTGAAGACGTTATGCTAAGTGAAACGTCAGTCTAAAAAGGACAAGTACTGTATGATTCCACCCCTATAAGGTGCGTAGAGTGGGCAAATTCGTAGAAACAGAAATAGAATGGCGGCTGCCAGGGGGCTGTAGGGGGAAGGGATGAGGAATCATCGTTTAATGTGGACAGAGTTTCAGTTTATAAGAGGAAGAGTTCAGGAGATGGATGGTGGTGATGGTTGCACAACAATGTGCATGTGCTTAATGCTAAAAAAAAAAGGCTAAAATGGTAAATTTTACGTTATGTATATTTTTTCCACAATTTTTTAAATAAGTCATTTTTAAAAATAAAAGAATGAGGAGGGAGTGTTCCAAGCAGTTCAGGTTAAGGACAAAATCCTAGACAGAACAAACAGTTCGTACAAAAGCACAGAGGTCTGAAAGCAACTAGTGCTGTCTGCAAAGAGCAAAGGCGTCCCTCCGTGTAAGACACAAGGGAGGCCACAGTGGGCTGGAGAATGCATTCCCTGAATGCCCCCTGGGGAGTTTTCATGCCACTCTGTGGGCTCACGGGGAGACATGGTCACAACCATAACTTAAAACAGTCAACCTGTGAAGAGCTTGGGGAGGGCGGACGGGATCCGGGACATGTATGAGGAGCAACCTCTAGATAGACGTTCAAAGGGAAACTTCTTTCTAGACAGTCCCAGCTCCCCAGCCCTGTGGTCACCCTCTGTGGTCACCTTCCCAGTGTTGCGGCGACAGTGACTCAAGGCATTTGCCCCATGAGGCCACCAGCTGATGGCAGAAAGGATTCCCCCGAAAGATGAAAGCAGGAGCAGACTAGGCTGGGGGGGGAGGGGTATGCGAGAAGCTGCCTTCTGCCCTGTCACCACCCCTGCACTGTGCAATCCATCTGGGTGATGGCTGAAGGGTAATGGGGGGCTTGTCTCCCCACAGGTCCACTCTGTGGTTTCCACCAACTCACAGGCAGGTGAAGACACTCGAATGTGCATATTGGTGTGAGGAGTGGGAGGGGGCCTCTGTGAAGTCTTTGAGTCAAGAAATGTGGGAAAACCCAACTCTGCAACTTATAAATAGTGACCTTGGGCTGCCCCATGTCTCTGTGTGGGTCTCAGTTTGCCCACCTATGAAATGAAGTCAGACTCCATTGTTAGGCCCCCAACACGAGGAGGGGCAGGGCATTACCCGGCACGTGACAGTGATTAGGTCATCCAGTATGCACACACACGGTCCAAGGGATGGGGCAAAATTGATTAGCCCATGAGGGAGATACACGTCACCGCCTCTCACCTTCCGGGGCCTGGGCCTAAGTCACATGTCTACCACGTCCCTGAGCAGGCATGCTCTCCCTGGTGACAACTCTCTGGGAGGCCTGCAGAGGAAGCTCTTAATCTTCAGTGGGGAGTCAAGCCATCTCTGTCACGTAGGCGTTTCAGACACAAAGCTCTTCTCAAATGCTCAACATCCTACCCAGCTGTGTGTGGGCCTTTTCTTATACGTGGCTGTTCCTCTGTTTGGCAAACTTGTATTCTGCCCCTGCCTTAGACGTGGAACGTGTAAATGGACTTTCCCTTAAACATGGCCCTCATGTAGTGTGTATTTGGCCCCAGCTTTGGCTTCTTCACCTGTATGGCCTCGGCCTCTGCCTCCAGCTCCTCTCTGCATCTGCCCCGGCACCTCCTTCAGCCCTGCCATTTCACAAATGGCTCCCTCTTCAACTCAGACTACGTCTTCACTCCTTAGTAAGACTTGTGCTGTCCACCTTGGAAGGTAAGGCTGGTAGAGCTCTAAGAACACCAACTGGGGGCGGAAAGCTTAGCTCTGGAGAGTGAGTAGTTCCACATTTTGAGTTCTCTGTGGTAACAAAAGAAGAGGGAGCCCTTGCACTTTGAAGCCAGGAGAGCTGTCCTGGTCCCTCTTTCCCCTCACCGCAGAAACCTCTATAAACAGACCAACAAAGTACATCTCATTTAAAGACAGGGAACAGGGGCGCCTGGGTGGCGCAGTCGGTTAAGCGTCCGACTTCAGCCAGGTCGCGATCTCATGGTCCTTGAGTTTGAGCCCCCGCGTCAGGCTCTGGGCTGATGGCTCAGAGCCTGGAGCCTGTTTCTGATTCTGTGTCTCCCTCTCTCTCTGCCCCTCCCCCGTTCATGCTCTGTCTCTCTCTGTCCCAAAAATAAATAAACGTTGGAAAAAAAAAATTTTAAGACAGGGCACAAAAAAGAATATGGAGATTTCTGCTCCCAGCCAAGAGAAGCAACAGGGACCCATTTACCCTCCTACCTAAAACAAGAAAAGAAGGAAAAAAAGAAAGAAAGGAAGGAAGGAAGGAAGGAAGGAAGGAAGGAAGGGAAAGAAAAAATACATAAAATAATGGTTTTCAGAGCACGGGTGGTCACACAGCAGAGGACAAACATACCTGAGACCCGAAGCACAGGGGATGAACCCTGTGGTTGCCCCAACTTAGTATCTTATGATTGTCCTCCAGCCATAGCACAGGAAGGGAACTGGGGCAGAATTGGCCGACTCTCTGGGTTGAGTGGATGGAGCTGAGAGTCCAGGGGGGAACCAAAGCAGCAAGAGCTTATAATACAGAGGTCACTCAGAGATAGAACCTCAGAAATCTGCACAGGGCCCTCGGTGCACCCGCCAATTACACATGCATGAGGAGAAACTCCCTAAGATGGAAGAAGGAACCACCTGAAAGGATTAGAGGCGATAAAACCTAAAGCCCCACACAAGGCTGGAAGCAGTGCCCACAGCCAGGCATCAGACTGAAAAACTCACAATTCACAGGGCATGGGGCAAAGCACTCAGGAGGGTCTTGCCTCAGCAGTGGGCAAGCAGTCCTGGACTGCACAGCTCCAGACCTGACTAGCCAATCATAACAACAAGAACAGAAGGAACCCCCGGTTTCCCAAGTACTCAACTGCATCCAGAACAATACTTGTAATTTGCAAGAATACAAAATATCTAACATCAACAGTAAAATGTACAATGCCGATATCCCATCAAAGCTTACCAGACATGCAAAAACTCAGGAAAACATGACCAATAATGAAGCCAATCGATCAACCAAAACCAACTCAGAACGGACACGTATGTGAGAATCGCCAGAAAAGGACCTTAAACAGGTGTTCACAGAGTCAAGTGAACAGGGAGAATACACAAGAGACCCAAATCTGTCTTCTAGAGATCAAAACTACAATGTCTAAGGTGAAAAACATGTGGATTGCGTGAAGTGATGGGTGAAGAAAAAAATCAGTGAACTTGAAAGTATAGAAATAGAACCTATTCCAAATGAAACACACAGAGAAAAAAGAACTTTTAAAAAATAAGAAGGACGTCAGTGAACTGTGGGGACAAGCCCAAGTGAGGATGTACCAGCTTCCAACCCTCCCCTTTCAGCCCCTCAAAGGCTGCTGGATTACAGCTAAGGGTGGCTTTGTCCTCTCCGTGTTGCTCTTACTTGAAGTTTTTAGGGGGTCTCTATGTTTTGTATTTTTAAAAGCATCTTGCAAAGAGAGTACAGAGGTTTATTGGATGCCTTCACCCAGGTTCCCCAGATGTTAACGTCTTACAGAACCGCAGTGCGTTTGTCAAAATTAACACTGGAACATTACTGTTAATGAAACTACCAACTTTATTCAGATTTCACCTGTTTTTCCCATTAATGCCCTTATTCTGCATTGTATTTAGCACTTACAGGTTTTTTTTTAATTTTTTTTCAACGTTTTTTTATTTATTTTTGGGACAGAGAGAGACAGAGCATGAACGGGGGAGGGGCAGAGAGAGAAGGAGACACAGAATCGGAAACAGGCTCCAGGCTCTGAGCCATCAGCCCAGAGCCCGACGCGGGGGCTCAAACTCAAGGACCATGAGATCGTGACCTGGCTGAAGTCGGACGCTTAACCGACTGTGCCACCCAGGCGCCCCAGCACTTACAGTTTTCAAGTTGAAACAGCAAGTACGTATATCATCGGTGTGCAGCTCACTTATTTTTTTTTAATATATTTTAAAGCTTTTGGTCTTGGAGTAATTTTAGATTTGCAGAAAAGTTGCAATGCACATATCCATCAGGATCAGCTGCATATGTATCTTCATTCAAGCTAATGAAACAGCTGGTATCTGGACCACAGCTCGTCTTATGGGGGAGAGGAAAAAGAAAGAACATGGCGTGTCATGTGCTGGCTCTTAAAGATTCTGCCGGGAGGTGATTGATGCCACTTTCATTAATTACCTAAAGCACGACCAATGCTAAGGTTGGTGGTGAGGGGAAGGACAACCTTTCCCCAGAGAGGGGCAGCTAATACTTGAGAATAATAGTCAAGCTTAGGAATTGACAAACTTTTTCTATAAAGGGTTAGACTAGCTATTTTAAGCTTTGCGGACCATAGTTTCTGTCACCAGTATTCACCTCTATTCCTGAGGCAAGGAAGCAGCCATAAAAATATGTAAATGAATGAACACGGCTGTGTTCTGATAAACCTTTATTTGCACAAACAGGCAGTGGCTGCATTAGGCTGACAGGTCACCCCCTGATCTAAACTACCACAGTTGCCAATACTCACTTGAGAAAAAATGGAAAACCCAGCTCTTTCTATAAGAAAGTAAGAACCTGGGGGCGCCTGGGTGGCGCAGTCGGTTAAGCGTCCGACTTCAGCCAGGTCACGATCTCGCGATCCGGGAGTTCGAGCCCCGCGTTGGGCTCTGGGCTGATGGCTCGGAGCCTGGAGCCTGTTTCCGATTCTGTGTTTCCCTCTCTCTCTGCCCCTCCCCCGTTCATGCTCTGTCTCTCTCTGTCCCAAAAACAAATAAACGTTGAGAAAAAAAAAAAAAAAAGTAAGAACCTGAATGAAGAGTTTTTAAATCCACCCCCCCCCCCCCCGGCCAAAGAAGGATCCTCTAAACTTTCATCACAAACTGTTAGATGTACAAAGTGTGAAAAAACAAAATCCATGAGTTTGGATTATGACAGAGAAAGGAAGCCTTGAAACCATGGAAGCGTGAGTGGGACCTGGTGTGCCTTCTGGGTCATTCTGAAAAGCAAAATGTGTGCCCTGCTCCCAGAGGAACGTAAATACTTCCCCAACTCTGCCTGCTCTTCCCGCCTCCTCATAAACTCATTTTCCTCTTGACCACTCGGGGTCATCATGCTGTTTTCACTTGCTCCCCCCTCCAATGACTATCACCACGGTACCCCAATTTGAACAGAAAACTGATGATGGACTTCCCCTTGGGAGAAGGCAATCGTGGAATTCATATTAGACTGAGAAACGGAAACTGGCTTTTGTGACTCTCCTGCTGTGTGACCTTGAAAATCTCACATTCTTCATTCTCCAGATAACTCCTTGGTACAACAGGGATTAAGATTACTTCGCTGGGTGGTGATTAGGACGTAATCATTCACCAGTGAGAACGTGCTTGTAAACGTTCACTCCAGCAGATGCTCCGGCCGTCACAGGATAAACAGAACCTCTTGACAGAAGGCTCAGGAGGGACGATGGGGTCCATCTGCTACAGGCAGGACGAGGTCTAAATCATTATTTTTTAACTTGAATAATGCACTGAACCCTTTAAAAAAAAGTCTCAGACCGCAAGGACCAACTTCAGTGACTCTTATTATACTATTCCTGATACATGAAGAAACGTGAAACTAGGTTTGGACTTCTGGTGCTTCCTTTATAACTCATAGTGAGAGCGTCTTTTGAAGAAGCCTGAGAACAATGGTGTTGAGGTGCTGTGAACCAGGTGGAGTAAAGGCCTGAGGAAGAGAGTGGAAATAGGGTCAGCGGCCCTTCGAAAGAGATCCTCCAACTTTGGCCTGCTTTCTCTTTCTGGCGTGGAGAACAGAACCAGCTGTCTTAAGATGAACACAGCTGTCGTGGGCTGAAGCTGCTCCCCCCAATTCATGTATCAAAGTCCTAACCCCCAGTCCCATGAGGGAGAATGTGACTGGATCTGGAAACGGGGCCTTTAAAGCAGTGTTCAAGGTAAAATGAGGCCACGGGCTCACAGTGTGGGCTCTAACTCACTCTGACCGGGGTCTTTATGAAGAAATCAGGACACGAAGCGGCACAGAGGGGAACAGTGAGGAAAAGGAGGGACAACCTTGTGAGGACAGAAGTCAGCCATCGGCAAGCCGAGGACAGAAGCTGCTGGAGATCCCAAACTTGCCGACACTTTCATCTTAGACTTCCAGTCTCCAAAACTGAGAAAATACATTTCTGTTGTCTAAGCCACCCCCCCCCCCCATCTGTGGTATTTCGTTATAGTCGCCGGAGCTGACTGACACAATGACATGAAGTTCGTGGTTTCTTTTAAAAGACTTTCTGATGCCTGGATGGCTGTCAGTTAAGCATTGGACTTTTTACTTTTATTTAAAAAACACTTTTTTGGGGCGCCTGGGTGGCTCAGTCGGTTAAGCGGCCGACTTCAGCTCAGGTCACGATCTCGCGGTCCGTGAGTTCGAGCCCCGCGTCGGGCTCTGGGCTGACGGCTCAGAGCCTGGAGCCTGTTTCCGATTCTGTGTCTCCCTCTCTCTCTGCCCCTCCCCCGTTCATGCTCTGTCTCTCTCTGTCCCAAAACTAAATTAAAAAAAAAAAAAGTTGAAAAAAAAACACTTTTTTTAATTTTTTTTAACGTTTATTTATTTTTGAGACAGAGAGAGACAGAGCATGAATGGGGGAGGGGCAGAGAGAGGGAGACACAGAATCAGAAACAGGCTCCAGGCTCTGAGCCGTCAGCCCAGAGCCCGACGCGGGGCTCGAACTCACGGACCGCGAGATCGTGACCTGAGCTGAAGTCGGCCGCTTAACCGACTGAGCCACCCAGGCGCCCCTAAAAAAATTTTTTTTAATATTTATGTATTTTTAAGAGAGAGAGAGAGAGAGCAAGCATGGGAGGGGGAGAGAGAGAAGAAGACACAGAATCTGAATGAAGCAGGCTCCAGGCTCTGAGCTGTCGGCTCAGAGCCCATCACAGGGCTCAAACTCATGGGAGTCAAACTCACGAACCTCGAGATCATGACTTGAGCTGAAGTCGGACTCTTGACTGACTGAGCCACCCAGGTGCCCCAAGTGTTGGATTCTTGATTTTGGCTCAGGTCGTAATCTCAGAATTGTGAAATCGAGCCCCACATGACTGCGCTGGGTGTGGAGCCTAAGATTCTCTCCCTCTCTCTCTCTCTCCCTCTCTTTCTGCCTCTCTCCACTTCCTCACACTTTCTCTCCCTCTCGATGTCTCTTAAAAAAAAAAAACAAAAAAAGACTTTGTGCTTGCTTCTTTGGAAGAATACTCTGTCAGGCAGAAGCTATTGTTGTAAATAGTTGCAATTTGCATATGTGAATATTTATGGTTAAGCTTCTCTGGACACAGGGTGGGGGTTGGGGGACTGGCAGCAGGATGGGGGACGTTTTGCTTGCTGCTGGATGACTGTCTGCTGACTGCCAGGCTTCGGTGCCAACATAAGGCCAAACTGATTACATTTAAAAGTTTTCTCGCCGGTGTGGGCCGGGCCCACAGTGCTGTATTCATACAACCGAATATTCCACAGCAACTCAAATGAGCAAACCGTAGCCACCTTGCACAACGGGGCTAATCTCACAAACAGAACGGGAGAAAATGCAAGTCACAGGAGATGTGCGGGATGATCTCATTCATACAAAATTCACAAACAGGTGACTCAACTCTGCCCTACTGGGACAGAGACTTAGGTCATAAAACCAAAATGAAAAGCAAGAAATTGGCTTTCCCGAAAGTGAGGTTAGTGATGACCTGCAATGGGGAGGGAGGCGTAGCTGTCCGGAGGAGACACGGGGTGCCTGCCATGCTCCACTTCTTGACAGGGGTGGTGGTTACACAGCGGTTTGCTTTATAATTGTGCGTTAAAATGTACAAGTTTTAAAAACTTATCTCTTTGTATAAATGACATGACAAAAAAAAAAAAAGAAGGAAAGTTGAAGCAAATATGACTAAACATTAATTGTTCTCAATCCTGGAAGTTCTACGTTATATTATCAACTCTACTTCTCTGTAAGTTGGGTTGGTGGCTTTTTCTTTCTCATTATTATGCTGAGTGAAAGAAGCCAGGCAAAAAAAGAGCACATGTGTGGTATACATTTGCATGAAAGTTAAGAAAATGCAAAGTAATCTCTAGTGACAGAAAGCAGACCAGGGATTCCTGGTGGGGTGGCCGGTGGCCAGGCAGGGGCATGAGGGAAGGAGATGAGGGAAGTTTTGGGGGTGATGGATTTGTTATGCTGATCATAGTGTTGGTTTCATGGGGGTATACTTATGTCAAAATGTATCAAATTATACACTTTAAATATGTACAGTTTCCGGAACGCCTGGGTGACTCCGTCAGTTAAGGGTCTGGCTTCGGCTCAGGTCGTGATCTCACAGTTCGTGAGTTCAAGCCCCACATCAGGATGCTGTCAGCACAGAGCTTGCTTTGGATCCTCTGTCCCCCGCCCTCTCTCTGCCTCTCCCCTGCTCACTCATTCTCTCTAAAATAAAATAAATAGGGTAGATCTATTTTTAATTTTTTGAGGAACCTCCACACTGTTTTCCAGAGCGGCTGCACCAGTTTGCATTCCTACCAACAGTGCAAGAGGGTTCCCGTTTCTCCACATCCTCTCCAGCATCTAGAGTCTCCTGATTTGTTCATTTTAGCCACTCTGACTGGCGTGAGGTGATACCTGAGTGTGGTTTTGATTTGTATTTCCCTGATAAGGAGCGACGTTGAGCATCTTTTCATGTGCCTGTTGGCCATCCGGATGTCTTCTTGAGAGAAGTGTCTATTCATGTTTTCTGCCCATTTCTTCACTGGGTTATTTGTTTTTCGGGTGTGGAGTTTGGTGACCTCTTTATAGATTTTGGATACTAGCCCTTTGTCCGATATGTCATTTGCAAATATCCTTTCCCATTCCGGTTGCCTTTTAGAGGGGGAAGGAGGCAAGCCATAAGAGACTCTTAAAAACTGAGAATAAACTGAGGGTTGATGGAGGGTGGGAGGGAGTGGAGGGTGGGCGATGGGCATTGAGGAGGGCACCTGTTGGGATGAGCGCTGGGTGTTGTTATGGAAACCAATTTGACAATAATTTCATATTAAAAAAATAAAAAAATTAAAAAATATAAGATTTTTCTCCCTCCTAAATAAATAAATAAATATAAATTAGTTTTTAAAAATATGGACGGTTTCTGGTATGTTGATTATACATCAGTAAAGCAGTTTTTAAAAACACTTTCTTGTGCCTTTTCATAATGTTTCACATGGTCTTCAATATACGTATATTGCTTTGAAATGAGGGAGATATTTTTATTTTTTTTAATACGAAATTTATTGTCAACTTGGTTTCCATACAACACCCAGTGCTCATCCCAAAAGGTGCCCCCCTCAATACCCATCACCCACCCTCCCCTCCCACCCACCCCCCATCAACCCTCAGTTTGTTCTCAGTTTTTTTTTGTTGTTGTTTTTTTTTAATTTTTTTTTCAACATTTTTATTTATTTTTGGGACAGAGAGAGACAGAGCATGAACGGGGGAGGGGCAGAGAGAGAGGGAGACACAGAATCGGAAACAGGCTCCAGGCTCTGAGCCATCAGCCCAGAGCCTGACGCGGGGCTTGAACTCACGGACCACGAGATCATGACGCGAGCTGAAGTCGGAGGGTTAACCGACTGCGCCACCCAGGCGCCCCTGTTCTCAGTTTTTAAGAGTCTCTTATGCTTTAGCTGGAGGGAGATATTTTTAAATAGTGAGAGACACTGTAATAAAGTCTGATGCCGGCTCCCAGGCCATCGTATGTACCTTTGGGTCACTCATGGACATCAATCTTATCAATACATATTCTGCCTTGGATGTTAAAAGAGCCTCTACTCTTCCCCCTTCCCTCTTCTCTCCCCTCTTCTCTCTCTCTCCCCACTGCCTCCGTCCTACCCCCTTGGACTCCTTTGCGCTTTGGCTCTGGCTCTTGCTTTCTCAGAAAACCCTTTTCTTCAGCTGAGCGGGCAGCTTTAGCAGACGTGGTGACACTCGGAATAATGATCAACCATCTTTTCTGTCACTGAATTGAATCTACAGGAGGTAACATGCTTTCTCATATCTGACTTCCGGTTGTCAGGAGAATCCCTGGGTGACGCAGCAGGAAAATAAAGGCAACTGTAACTTCCGTTCCAAGCAGGGTGGTCAGTTTCATAAGGGGGTAGGGAGCTGAGTAAAGAAATAAATTAATCTCTTCGCTGCTCCTATCACTTTCAGAGATGGTTAGTGAAGACAGCAGATGAAAGATCCAACCAGTTCTTTCACTCCAGCTCCCTCCCTTCGGCAGCGTGATGGTCTCTTAGCTTTGATGCAGTGAGTCATTGGCTATGCAAAGGGAAGTCCAGAACTGAGTTGGGCCGACATTGCTGGTTTGCCTACCCAAAATTTATTCCTCTCTTCTTACTTACACAGGGACCTGATTTTGTTGGAGGTAGCAATGCGCCTGGCTGAAAAATTAGATTTCCCAACCTCCCTTCCAGGTAAGAGTGGCCATATGACCAACTCTGGTCCATGGAATAAAGGAATAAACTACAGATAAGACTGCTGGAAAAGCTTCCTGAAAATGGGGTTAAGCTGACAGGTTACTTGCTGATCTTTCGTCTTCTTCTACCTGAAACATGGATGTAATGACTGGTGCTGCAGCAGCCATTTTGCGGTCCTAAGGTGATCTCGATTGAAGATGTTTGGCTTGTGCTAAGGAGAGCACAATAGAAAAACAAGAAGTTAGGACATTGATGAGATTATTACACTACCACACCAGCCCTAGGATGCCTATCCCCAAAGTTCTTTTACACAGGAGAAAATTTGAAACCATATTTAAGACATTGTTTCACAAGTCTGTGTTGAAGCAAAACATAATTCCTAAATGATAGAGAATTGATGAGCTAAGTTATTCTGTGTTTTGAGGTGAGAGGGAATTTCTGGGATGAACCCTACAGAAAGAAGAGTGCTGGAAAAAGAGGGGGGAATAAGCAATACGATGATGCAAACCTCGTATGCATCATCAGCCTCGATGATGCAGCCCTGGTCGTAAACATCCTTATGGGTACATGTCACCTCCCTCCCGTGTGGGTATGTACGTGAGAGTCAGATAATTATCCATACAGTAAGGGATTCGTGTTAATGTAGAAAGAGCACTCCATTTGAATGTTTGAAATCTAGGCTTCCTACCAGTGTGATTGCAGGCAAATCCTTTAACCTCTCTGGGCCTCAGTTTTTTCATCTGTAACAGCAAGGATTGGCCAAATTAAATTCTAAGGCCTAATCCAAACCTTCTAGGAGCCTATACAAACTATATCATTAAAATAAGGTTAAATCTATTAAGTGTTCAAGGAGAAGAAATTCAGCTTTATATAAACATATGCTACAGGGGCACCTGAGTGGTTCAGTCAGTTAAGCGTCTGGCTTCGGCTCAGGTCACCATCTCCGGGTGCGTGAGTTCAAGCCCCGCATTGGGCTCTGTGATGAGAGTGTGGAGCCTGCTTGGGACTCTCTTTCTCCCTCTCTCTCTCTCTCTCAAAATAAATAAATAAACTTGAAAAAATATATATGCTACATAACAATGCAAATCCACTGTTGCAGAAATCCTAAGTCTTAGGAGAACAGTACGGATCTACAATTAAACGAGCCGTGAGTGCGTTGTGGCTCCTTCCTTCCTATATTGTGCTTCCCTTAAATCATCTCCTGGGTGTCTTGATGCATAGGTATATAGGTATATTTACATGAGAAAACCCGCCTTACACTGCAAAAATCATTTCCTTTAAATAAAAATTAAATAGACACAATGGGAATTTAAAATACATTCTGGTCTGTCCCAATAGCACAAGAGTGTGTGACATGAAGCTGGTAACATCAGACGTGGAAGGATTTTATTAGACAAATCGGGTAGCTTATATTAAACACCCCTGAGCCTTCTCGTCATAAATGCAGCCAAGCGGTCCGGAGTAATAGGTATGGGGCCCCTTGTGGGCTCTATGCTCTTTATTCTGACATTTAATGAGCATGAATAACCAGGAATAGGTCGTATCATTTATGAGCGCTTGTGAATCCAAGGAAAGGGTGATTTCTAAGATTCCTTGGGGATCTTTGAGACCTTGTCTATAAAATGTGTCTGGACAAGCTGTGCTCCTCCTTCAGTCCCAAACCTCTTCTTCAGGAACCAGCTAAGGGGAGAGTCTGGAGTCTGGAACCATCACCTGTGAGGATGTGATTGAGTTATTTGCTAAATTATCCTCCAAGCAATCATTTGGTCCTGTCCTCTGGCCGCCTGCGTTATTGTTGGATAGGGAAGGGCATCTCGTTCCCTGCAAGTGGAAAGCAGTTGAAACACATCAGACCTGTAAATACAGCTCCTACTTGGCATCTGCAGAATGGCCCGAAGAAGGCAGGGATTCTCAAAGAGCAGCGAGCTCCCCATCGCAGGAGGTATCCAAGCAGAGTCAGAGACTGAAGACAGGACTTTAGATTCAGATTGGAGATTTGAACTGGAATTCAAACTTTCTTTCCAGTTCTAAAAGTTGGGAATCCTACAACATATGACCAAATGCTCCTCACTGTGAACGTTACTACTTGTATTGGAGGCTTATTACGTGCCAGGTGCCGTACTGAATGCTTTGCTTGAATTCTTTCATTTAACCCTGCCCTAAAAGATAAGGCAGGTCTAGGCCCCTTTTACATGGTGTGATGTCCAAATATTTGTGGACAAGGGACCCGAGGCTCGGGGTAGCTGAGCACCGAGATCACACAGCGGCTAGGTGCCAGGCTGGGTGAGGCTCAGATGCTGGTCTGACCCCCCAGAGCCAGCACTTTCTACCTCTCAGGGGGCTCTACCCACAGGGGCAGGAGTTGTAGCGACTGGACCCACTGGAAGTCACCCCACCTGGAATAGTCCAGCCTCCTCTGGCAACTGTTTTTCAAGATTTGCACACAAAGACAGAGGAGATTCAGGGGTAACAGAGCGGGCAAAAATAGATTTTGAGGGCTGGGAGTGTCTCTGCAAGGTCAATGGGCTGCTGTACTGAGAACCTAAGGAAACAGTGAGAGGCACAGGGCACCGGGGCCTTGGTGTCCTGAGAGGGACAGTCCAGAGAAGGGAAATTCTAGCCCATGGTGTTTCTGTTCCTTTGAGCTACATGACATTCCTCTGAGAGACTCTAGCTGGGAGGGCTGTTCAAGGCCAGATTTGGCTCCCATTCCCTTTCCTCACTGTCCCAAACCCTTCCTGGCAGAGGGCCATCATTTCTTAAGTCTGGGCTACCTCCCCCCGGAACCCCCAAACTGTTCATGGCCAGAGCCATGGGGCCTGGTGTTCTCTGTCTGCTTTCCAATCCTGAGATTAGAGTCAGTAGAAGGTGGAAGAAAAATGTAAGACACTTTGCTTTCTCTCGCTCTCTCAAAAGGCAGCCCCCAGCAGTGTTTGTTCTCAGAGAAGCCCCGAAAAGAAGAGTGACCACTTTCCTTTCTCCAGGAGATAATTGAAGAGAAATAAGAAAGTGCCCGTGTTTGAGGGCGAAATGATGACAATTAATCTCTGAGCGGAGGCCCTCGCCATTAAATTCTTTGGAGAAACAACGCCAGGAGTTTCATGACAATCAAGAGAATGAAATTGAATTAAGAGAAATAGTAATTAAATCAGGAAAGAAGTTTTTGCAAAGGGGATTGTAAAGGAAATTAAAACCAGTAATGCTGAAAAATGTGGTGAGCAGAGCAGGGGCGAGGGGTGGAGGGAGGCTTGGTGGGGAAGAGGAAGGAGCAGACACAGCAAAGCAGGTTGGGAGGGCCCGTGTTTGGCACTAGGGAAAGGAATTTGGAAATTGTTCTCGAGAGGCCATGTGTCTGCTCTTCCAATTCAGGGCTAAGTACGCCCACCTCCTTTAGGAAAATAGAAGTCTCCAGTCAGATAAAGATAAAACAGCGGTAGACTTGAAGCAGGGTGACCACCTGTCCTGGTTTGCCCTGGACCACCCCAACTTTAGTTCTCAAAGTGCCATGTCCCAGGAAGCCCCTTGGTGGAAGGGATACTAGGACAGTTCATCACCCTAACGCAGAGGCAGCCGCCTGGCTTCCCAGCTCTGCTACGTGGTCGGTGGCTCCGTGATTTTGGGTGAGGCATGCCATCTCTGTGGGCCTCGGTTTCCTCACCTGTAAGATGAATCATCGTGGGTACCTCCAAAGATCAAAGAAGTTGCTGTCTGTCAGTGTGTCTAGAATAGAGTGTGTGAAGGAAAAGCTTGACCAATGAGAGCTGAACTGAAGAATATTGATATTAGCAAACATAGTCCAACAGCGCATTAAAAAATAATACATCAGACTGTTTCAGGGGTCCCCAAGACCACCCACACGTTTGCAGAGTTTCTAGAATGACTTGCAGGATTCAGCATATAGTTGTACTCATGGCTAAGGTTTATTACGGTGAAAGGATACACTATAGGGTCATCAGAGGAAAAAGACACAGGTGTAGTCTAGGGAAATTCATGCACAGGCTTCCTATACTCTGTCCCTCCTGCAAAGGTCACGTCTAGCATGTTCCTTTCTCTAGCAGTGAAGGATGCAGGAATGTGTGCAATGCTTCTGTCCGGGAGACCCATTAAAAACTCAGTGCCAAGGACTTTATTGGCAGGGGTTTCATAGGCATCTTCTGCCTGGCAACTACCAAAAATTCTAGACTCTGGGAAGGAAAGCTGGTGTCCAGGCTAAACCACACTGTCAGCCTTACGAGTTAGGGAACGGCTCAAATGCCAAGTTTCCAGACCCCCGGTCAAGGGCCAACTTTGCAAACAGACCTTTCTGAAAATAGCAGGGTCTGGCCTGCTGTGCTAAGTCTTCTCATCCCAATGACCAAGTGGAACTCATTGCAGGAATGCAAGGAGACTATGCATAAGTGAAAACTTGAATCTAGATCCCGAACTGGTTTGCATATCACCAAATCCCAGCTGGCAGTGCTAAGGCCTCCACTGGTCCGGGCTTTATTGCTGGTTGTAGGAATGTCATCCACTCACCTAAACAAGATCTGCTCACTACCGAATTCCCTCCCAAGAATTTGTCACCAACCAAGTTTTCCTACTTGGTCTCTTGAGTCAGAACACTAGGTTTTTCTCAGTTCATCATGAGATGAGCAAGTCTCCAGACTGAACAAGCTGGATGGAAATAGTGCTCGCCTTGTGCATAAACAGAGGCCAGGTTTTTGTTGACACTGGGGGACATCATCACTGCTGGTGACCCAAAATGGTTGTGCTCCAGGTTTGGGGCACCACCTTCCTCCCTCATGGGTGGCGAGGGGGGCTCCCTAGCTGCTGCAGGTGTCACAGGACTAGGAAGACAAGAAGGGGGTTGTTTAAAAACATGGCTGAGCTATGGATTGGCTTCCCCTTCAGTGTCCTTGTGTATTAGTTTGCTAGCGTTGCCATGCAAAATAGCACAAGGTGGGGAGGCTTAAACAACAGAAACGGAGGGTCTCACAGTCCTGGAGGCTGGAAGTGCAAAATCCAGGTGCTGGCAGGTTTGCTTCTTCTAAAGGCTTCGAGGGAAAGGGCTGGTCCAGGCCTGCCTTTGGCTTGTTCCTGTTGATGGATGTCTTCAAGTTCGCACGGCATTCTTCCTGCATGGCTGTGTGTGTCCAAATCTCCCCGTCTTAAAAGGACTAAGTCATATGGGATTAGGGCCTATGCTGATGGCCTCAGTTGAACTTGACTACCTCTGTAAAGACCTTGTTTCCATATAAGGTCACATTCTGAGGTGCTAAGGGCAAGGACTTCAACATATACATTGGGGGGACACAATTCAACTCACAACTTGCAAAAGTATAGGTGAAAATCAGAATTATTTTTTAATAACTTCCACTGGAGGATTGTTGTTTCTTTGCATGCGATAGCCCAGGAATCTGAGTTGTGTAGAACAGAAGAGAGCAAGGGGAGGAGGATCGGGGAGGAAAAGGAGAAAGAAGAAAAGGAAAAGAAGGAGGAGGGTGAGGGGAAGGAGGAAGAGGAGGAGGAGGAGCAGTGAGCTGGGTCAGACTACCAAGACTGAGGCAGGGTCAGAGGTTGGTGAGAATTAACTCCCCACTTACCAAAATTTAATTGTGGTTTCCTACAAAGCCCACCAACAAGCAGTGCCAAGGATGCACATGGCATGAACACAAATATTTCACGGCTCCCTGGCGTGTGCCACACAGGTGTATCCCGGGGGGAGATTCGGCAGCTCTCCCACAGCCAGGCAGGTGCGGGCCGAGGAGCACAGCGCCGAGGCTCCCTGCCGATCACACCTTGGGGCTGGGAGAGCGGGATGCCACGCCGGTATCCGATGGCCCACCCAGCAGGAAATCCTCGCCCAGTGAGATCATCACGTTTCAGTGGTACTGCCTCCTGGAGCCGGCTGCAGGTTCCAGTGCAGTGAGCCTCCTGCGAAAGGAAGTCTGACAAGGGCCTGTTCTGTGCATTCGTGCAGCACGTCTGTAAAAAGAGGTGCTGCTATGAGAGAGTGAGGGAACTGAAGAAGGGGCAATCGGGACTCTGGGCCTTGCAGGGCCTCGCGGCAGCCAGCTGACCACACACACCGCCCCGCGGCATACAAAATGCAAAATCCCACAAGGCAGGGTGAATTTCCCAGCACGGTGCAGACCGCAAAGCAAGTGGTACCATGGCTGAAGCTTCAAAGACAAGAAAGGGGAACAAAAATAACACTCTTGTGTCGGTGACAGGCCTGGGCCCACCCGGAGGCCACACCGGGACTCCCAGGCTGCTGCCAGCCAGGTCTGCCACACGGCAGGAGCAGACTCCTTCCAGGCGATTCTGACACATGCCAACATTTGAGAACCACTTCAGTTCTACCACCCAAACCAGTTTAGAGGGGTTCTAGAACAAGCTGCCCTACAGGATCTATTATCTACTCTGCCTCTGGCCAGAGTCAATGCGAAGAAAGACAAGCCTGTTTGCAGGACCAGTTTAGCCCACTCGTGTGTCATCAAGTTCTTCCCCTCATGTCCTTTGAGATACAGAATCCTAGGCCTTGCCCCAAAACGGAGCCATATAGACTGTGTATAACTAGTCTCAGACTATTTAATTTGCCCATTTTACTTTATTGTAATGTCTCTGGCTCGGGAAAGAGGGCTAGTTGCTAGGAATCGGATTTGGGCAGCACAGCCTTTACCTGAGCCCTCTTCGGCCAGTCTCGCTGTGTGCTTGGCTCACCTACCATCTGTGGTCCCGAGAATGCAAACATGCCCTTCGGTTGGCCGCTTCTCCCGATTGTCTCCCCATGAAGTCTTATGAACCTGCTGACTTTCTCCCAAATTTAGTGACTTATTCATTTTACTTCTACTGGCTAACCTTGCTGGCTTCACTCCTCCCCCTTTGACCAACACTGCCCAGTAACTCCAAAGCCCACCGCTGTTTATCTAGTCCCAGAGCCTAGCCTCTAGGAAGAGGTCGCTGACTTATGCACGGGCCCAAAATAGGGTCACAATGCGGTTCTGAGGAGGAGCCCTGGTCTGGAATTGGGAAGCCTGGTCTCTGGCCTCTGCTCTATGAACTCGCGGTACAATCTTGCCTCCAGGCCCCAGGCTCTTCTATTAAACACTGGGAGGAACGCAGTGAATTCTTAGTCTCTCCAGCTAGGGGATCCCGGCTCTCTGGTTTTCTTCTGTTGGACAAGTGACCATACAGTATGGATTTCCTGAAAGGCAGTGACAATTTTTCAATCCCTGGCACCACTGCCCATACACCACGAGCGTACTAATTCTGTGCTGGCTTCTGTCCACTTGGAAGTGGCTAGAATTCTAGCCGATAGTGAAGGGGGGTTGAGAATTCCTTGGGTCAAGGTAAGCGTAACGCAGAAAAAGATCTGATTTGTTAGACTTTCAGAACTATGAATAGCTTACAGTCCCCTAGGGCTCAAGAAACAACAGCCTAGAAATCTCTATTTTGAAAGAAAGGAACACAAAAGGTGGTATATATATACAAATGGGAGTATCATTCAGCCTTAAAAAGGCTGACAAAGGCAATTCTGAGTACGCAATTCTGCTACAACACTGATGAATCTTGAAGACCTTATGCTGAGTTGCATAGGCCATCACAAAAGGACAAAATGCTATATGATCCCACTCCTGTGAGGTACTTAGAGAATGAAATTCAGAGACAGAAAGTAGAATGGTGGTTGCCAAGGGCTGACGGGAGAAGAGAGGGGAGTTTTTATTTGTAGGTTTAGAGTTTCAGTTTTGCAAGATGAAAAAGAATCCTATAGATGGACGGTGGCAATGGTTGCGCGTGAAATGTGCCTACCACCACTGACCTACACTCTGAAAAATGGTGAAGATGGTACATTTTACAGTATGTGTACTTTACCCTAGTTTTTAAAAATGAAAAAGAAAAGAGAAAGGAACAGCTTGAACACTGAAATTCTCAGCTATGGTATTAGCATTGTATCATCAGAGCCAAAAGTAGCTACATAACATAATAGATGTCGTACATTTTTATGCCCAACCACCAATTTTCCTTCTGCTGAAAGAAACATCTCCCTGCTCTGCCACTGACAACCAGTATTTTCTTACAAATCACTAGCTCAGAAAATTCCGTGACTTTCAGCCACCAGTCCACTGGAGATCACTGAGGCAGACAGGGCTAACGGGCAGCATCTTGCGGCAAAGAGAACGTGCCCCCCACAGCCGAACAGCTCCTCCAAGTGACTTCAGCTTCTCCCCCCAGAGAAAAAGAGACCCTCTGGAGAGAGGAACAGATTTCTTTTGCAAATGAAATGCATAACTTTTAGCTGTTACTGGAACCATCAACCTGAATATCAGGGGAAAAAATCCATTACGGATAACATAATCTTTCGTTTCTTCCAAATGAAAATTGACTTTGTCTCCTGAATTTCAACATGAAGATAGCTACTGCATTTTCATGCAGTAAGCAGCAGCCAGGATGCAAAGGAACCAGTTTTTCCTCCTTTTCCCCCAATAATTTGCCATTTGTTTGGATTTACAAGAGCTCGCTCACCCATCTACTGCCTTGGGAAATCTTTTTACAAGATACATACTTTTTCCTTCCTTTAAACTTGATACTCTGGACCTAAATAACTTTATAGCCAGGACTTAAGAAACTCGGGAAACTGCTTAAATGTTCTAAGAAGTTTTTCTTAAACAGACTTGAGAAAGAGGTTTTTAAAATCAGCTATTTTTTAAACTAATACACCACCTCTCCATTTTCTGATTGTACAGAACAACTAGGGCATTTCATATGGATCTCTCACTCTTCAGAAATTCTGGCTTAGAGTCCTAGACTCCTGGAATATGCACTGTGAGCTATTCTTGGTATTTCCTAGGGTCTACGAGAAACTGAATGCTTTTCCTAGAAAGACAACATAAGCTAAGTGAAACTTCAAACTTTTTTATTTTGGGTTGGAATTGTATCAACTCAGTTTAGAAATGCTGGTATCTCACTGATTATTAAGGTCTTTAATTTTCAAAATGAAACACATTTTGTTTTGATAAATCTAATGTACCAAATAAATTCTTTCAGAACAGATTTAGCAACCAGTGATAAATAAATGGACATCTCGGGTCTACACTCACAGAATTAAGAACTGAGAGAGAGAAGAGGCAAAAACATTATCTACAGTTTTAGAGACAAAGAACAGAATGAGGAACCATTTTATCCAAGATATCTGGTTTATGATCCCTATGGCTGTTCCCTTGGGTACCAGCTGCCTCTGAACACAGATCTGCCTGACGGGAGTCACAGGCACACTCGTTAACAATCACAGCACACACAAAATGACAATCACCAGGACAGAAATACTTGGAAGAAAACAAGCCAAGGCCAGTTACAGTATCTTGGATTTGAGCGACTACATGGTCATATAAGGAACTGTGAATCCAACAAAGAAAACAATCTCCCCAAGACATGTTTTCTGCATATTCACCTGTAAATCTGGAGAGACTAAGGGCCCTGGTAGTCAGGGATCAGCAACGAGACTTGGTATAAATTAATTAAAAAGTTTATTAGCCATAGAAAACAATTGATTCCTTAAAACCAATTCTTGTTAAGTTCCCTGTAAAACAATAAGCTTACAGTATATTTCTTTCTCACAAACAGAAAATCACTATGCTTTTGGTCCAAGATATGTTGGGTTTCTTTCCTTCTTCTTCAGATGACAGACAGATGGATGGAGCCGAATCTATGAACGAGTGTACTTGCCCCAAATGTGCAACATAAATACAGAAGCGATGAACAGAAGACTCATAACCAATACTGGAACAGGGCCACTGGAAATAAGAAGAGAAGGCAGGCTTACTTTTAGTACTAATACATTATTTTATCTGTAACACTCAAGATTGCCTAGGGGAAAAGCAGGGGGCGTACCTGAGATTCATGCAAGAATATCATTTACAACATTTAGTAATATTCCCCCAAATTATTATTATGGATACTTTGAGGGTGTGGAAATGGCATGATGCTTACTTAGAAAGGAAAAATCCTTATCTTTTAGTAAACATACTAAAAGATACATAAATAAAATGATTTGATGTCTTGGAGACACAAGTCTCTGTAATTTCACGTACTTGATATTTTCCATAATAAAAAGTAGGAAGAAAAATTTCCCAAACTCTCTATGTGCAAATAACCCAATTACCAAACTGTTATTTCAAGTTAATATTTATTTAAAGACAACCTTCATTGTCTAACTAGAATGTATCAGGCATAAAAAGACACATATCACATTCTAAGTTACAAGGTGTTTTCAAATATATAATTCCACTTGATCAACAAAACTCATGACCCAGAACAAATATTAATCTCATTTTATAAATAAGGAAAACTGATGTTCAGAGACTAATTATTACTTGCGTAACAGCACACAGCCAGAATAGGAAGGAAGAGATTTGAGCCTAGGTTTCCTAATTCCATACATAGTGCTCATCTTACTCTTTAAGGTTCCCATCTAGTTCAATTTAGGAGTTTATTGTAAGAAGGAAACAAGATTCTACCCATCAACGCTTCCCTAATCATATGAGTTTTTCAAGTTGAGAATTAGTACATGGGTTTCTTAAAGGGAGAACCCTTTGATCTCACACAACCTGTGAATGCTGGCTGGTGAGATGAGCCCCCTCCCCACCCCGTTAAGATGTTGCTTCACCTCCCAGATACAACTGGGGAGTGGATGTTGGAAAAGACCCCAGAAATCTGTATCGTGAAGGCAGTGAGTGGAGTAATCCAGTGGAGCAGTGGAGTAAGAGTCCATCAGTGGCCGATAAACAACACAGAGATCAAAGTCCTTGCTACACTATTCCGTTCTTCCAAAATCTGTGCAATTACTGAAATGAACAAATTTAAAAATACATGGGAAGCAATCTTCATCGAGTTACACTTGATCATACCCTCTACTTTGGTGCAATGTTAGAGCGACGCCAAACACAGAGCATAAAGCTGAGAGCGCAGCTCCCAGAGAGCTGGAGTCTGGGACCCAACTCTGTCACTCATGAGCTGTGACCATGGCCCTGTTACTTACCTTTTCCGAGCCTCGTTTTCCTCATCTGTAAAATGGGGATAATCCCAGCGCCTCTCCCGTAGGGTTGTTGAGGTGTTAAATAAATTAATATGAACACAATGCAGGCTTACAGTAAGCTCCAGGAAATGCAATTATTATCAGCCTGAAAACAATTCTGAACTCCTAAGAAGAACCAGCAACAAGACCCAAGATGTGAATCTGTGGATATAAACTCCCATCTGCGTCCTTTCATCAAAAATATCGCTCTCCTCCTGAGGATGAAACTGTGGTTTACGACACTTCAAGGAACAGCTTCTATCCTGGGAGGACTCAAGCACTAAGCAGCAGCAAGCAAGCCTGGCGGTTCAACAACACAAAGCCCAGAGCAAGCACAAGCCAGACGCCCACGAAGAGGTTTTACCACCTTCTTGGCAAGGGTATACAATTAAGTCCTCTGGATACCATGAAGAGCAAGAGGCTTAAAAATTTCTCTCTGAAATACTCACAAAGATTACCTCGAACAAAGACCAAAAGGTTTTTAATACCAACTCACACATCCCAACCCCAAGAATTATTTCCTAAATACGTTCTCACCTTACAAATCTTCACGACAACAGTAAAAAATCAAGTAAAACCAAATCTCAAGAATTCCAAGGAACTTGGGAAGTCTTCCTCAACTACATTTGCAATCCAAGTCAAGTTACTAGTCAAGTTAATTAAGCTAATCCAAGTAAATGTAATTTTGTCTTTTTCTAGCAGACAAGCCACGTGGAAAGAGCACGGGACTGCACAGTCAGAAGGTGTATTCCAGCTCCTGCCCTGCTGCTGGGAGTGCAAACTGGTGCAGACGCTCCGGAACACAGTGTGGAGGCTCCTCAAAACATTAAAAATAGAACTACCCTATGACCAGCAATAGCACTACTGGGAATTTATCCAAAGGATGCAGGAGTGCTGATGCATAGGGGCACATGTACCCCAATGTTTATAGCAGCGCTTTCAACAGTAGCCAAATTATGGAAAAAGCCTAAATGTCCATCAGCGGATGAATGGATAAAGAAGATGTGGTTTATATATCCAATGGAATACTACTTGGCAATGAGAAAGAATGAAATCTGGCCGTTTGCAGCAACGTGGATGGAACTGGGGGGTATTATGCTAAGTGAAATAAGTTAAGGACAGACACCGTATGTTCTCACTCATATGTAGATCTTGAGAAACTTACCAGAAGATGATGGGGAGGGGAAGGGGAAAAAAAAAAAAGTTACAAACAGGGAGGGAGGGAGGCAAAGCATAAGAGACTCTTAAATAGTGAGAACAAACTGAGAGTTTATGGGGGTGGGGGAGAGCGAAAAGCGGGTGATGAGCACTGGGCGTTGTATGGAAGCCAATGTAACAATAAATTATAATAAAAATAAATAAATAAGTGAGGGGAAAAAAAAAACGATGTAGTTCCAGCTCCTGCTGTCTTTGACTTGTAAGTGCCTCTGTGAGCAAACGAGCGCATCAGTATTCCAGTTCCTCAGCTGCCGGGTGTAAGGGAGGAAACAGCTGTAAGCAGTGGTGTTCTGGAGCCTCACACTCAGAGACCTGCGGATCAGGTCTGGCACACAGTACCAGAAACTGCAAGGTGAGCGAGGCCTAGGGACCCTGGACGCCCACTTCCCATCACCTAATGAGCACTGCCGGACCTACGAACTCAGAAAGTGACATGTTCACCCTCCAGGGTCTACTCACCGCCCGGCAAACGCAAGGAGGCCAAAGAACGTCTGGTAACACAGCCTGACGGAGAAACTCCCATTAGGCTGTACCAGTGTCAGCCTGTTCCTCCAGGAGAGCTTTGCAAACTCACGCGACGCCAATTCAAGCGGTCACTCCTATTACTCAGGGTGGGACAAGAACACCAAATGAAGAGCAATTTCACCTCATTAAGCAGCTCTCCCTCCAGCTCTCTCTGTTCCCATTCATTTCTTCTGACACAGCCACGTGAAGATTCTCCCTTGCTGCCACTCAATCCAAGGAGAGATGTCATTCCAGGCCCTAAGCTGACTGACTGATGCACAGACAAACCAAACCCAGCCCGCCTGGCACGAATGCAGCCGCTGTGCACTGTAAATCTCATCAAAGCAAACCCCGCTGGTGGCAGAGACAGCGCTGCCGACGGCCGTGCGACCTTGGACAGAAATGCAAGGTCGGCTCCCAAGACTTACACCTTGAGCCCAGGGGAGTCTTCGGTGTAGAATCGCCACATGCCCCCTGTGCCTGCTGAGGTCGTGCGACCCGCACTCCTTGTTCCACAGCTAGCATTTTTTCTGGAAAGAAAAGAAATATTACAAACGGCTACTTCTCTGATGCCCTTACACCAGCATTATAACATTTGCGACCACTACGTTGTTAAAGACCAAACAAACAACAAAAAAACCCACAAAAAACCCAAAAAACTTCTCTTCCCTTGAACCCCCCAAATTCTTGCTTTTACTCCATTATCAGGATAACCACTAAGGACTGAGTACTGCCATATCCCAAGGAATACAACAACCCCAGTAAGTAGTCACCATTTCCATTTTATAAATGAGGGAAACAGGCTCATAAAAGGTTAAGTAAAGGGCCTAGGACCACACAGCCAGCCAGCAGCCAACCTAGGCAGTGGACCCAGTTCTGACTCGAGCCCATCCACTTGCCCACGTAACATGGGTGCCTCATTTGGACAATGCACTTCAGTTTCTCTTCAAACGTGTTTTTGTGAAGTCAAGTAATAAACCCCTGCTTAAAAGCCCTGCATCCATATAATCAGATTTTAAAATGACTACTTTAAAATGTTTTTAAGTTAACTGTACTTGCTACAAAAAAAAAAAACCAAAACAATTAAGCTCTTACTGTAATCCAGGTCCTAAAATGGAGTATACAGTTTAGAAAAAATTATTTTGTAATCCGTTTTCTCTATTTGGATATACTATCTATAGATCTTGGGCAGAGAGGTAAGATATGAAAACCGCAGACAACATCCAGCCAGAACGTCCCTCACAAGGGGATCAAGGGTTGGCAAATGAGCTGTGTGGTACAGGCAGCCCTAGAACACAGAAGTAGCCAAATAGCACTTTGCCACCGACCAGGGTACACAGGGAAAAGCCAGAAGTGAAAACCCTGCTGCCCCTATCTCTTCTCGCTGCCCTTCCAGCTCCGCTCCTAATCCCCTTGCCATGGGGCCTTTACCCCAGGCTCTCACCTTGCCATGGCCTTTACCCCAGACTCTAGTGCAGACACATTGATTATAGGCTATACGGTAGCCTGGGGACTTAGAAGTCCATGTGTATGGCTGTTTCTATGAGAAAGCTGATTGTAAATAGCAAACATAACCATACAGGGATTGGAACGGCCTTTACACACAAGGATATACATCGTTTAAGCTGTGGGGTAGGTACCTGAAATTTTCCTCCTTGTTCATAAAAAGGAACTTGAACTAGATAGTAAATCCAGTATGGACAGGATAAGTCACCAGTTGAGCCAGGACTAGGACCCACGCACTTTCCACTATTCCCACAACCTCCCAACTGCAGTGCTTATTCTCAGAGTCTCCCGGAATTACAGGAGATCCAAAGAAATCAGTCTAGGCTCTTTACAGATTTTTTATATCTACTGGCACATGGGACAATGCAGAGGACTTGATAATCAGGGTACCTGGAAATACCAAATGTACTCAAAACACTACCCATCTCTCCACTGGAAAGCCAGGTAGAAGTTGACAGAGCCCATTTTAATCCCTTAAATTTCTATTAGGGGTCTATTTTACCCTTCCTTTCTGGTCACAGTGTAACTGCCTCCCACATCCTATGCCCTATGGTTCCTTCAAAAATCCCAAGACTACAGGATGGCTATATTCCTTCATTCATTCATCATTTATTATGCCAGGTCTTATAGTAGGACGGAGATGATGGGCCATTTCTAGAAAAAGCGTAACAAAACAGATGAATACAAAAATATAAAGGCTACTATAACCACATGAACAAAATGCTTTGGGAGCAAAAGAGAAGACTCATAGCTACTGCTGCTTTCCAAGTCAGGAAAGGCCTCAAGAGGAAATAACCCCTGAACTTGGTCTTGCAGAATAAATAGAAATGGGTGAAGGGGCTGTCTAGTGAGTCCTGTTGGACTAAGCTCACTGCTGCTAGATCACAAAAGAGAAGAGGCAAGTAGGCTGAAAAAAACACCAAAAGCATTGGTATCCACCCCCACCCATTTTCCTTTAAAATTTCAGCAAAGAGAGTGAGACAGAAACTAAGAAGATGTGTGACAGAATCAGAGGGCAGTACAGATTGGAGTGGAAGTGATCTGGAGACAAGACTTTGGTAGAAAACGCAAACGTCTCGAGGAGAGAAGTTGGGCTAAACTAGACCAGTGAAAATAAAAAAGAAAAGGACGGATGAGAAGCTTTCTGTGTCCCATTCGGTTTCACAAATGACTAAATAGAGACAGAGCATAAGAAAAATCCAACACCACCCTGAAGTTTTGGCTTTGCGAAACAAGTGTTTAGTAACAGTGCCATATGGAAGTAAAGGGAAATATAACTGGGGCAGAAGCTAGGATGAAAGGAGACTGAGTTTTGTTATCAGACAAGTCCTGTTAGACTGAGTGTGATGGGGCCTCCAAATAAAAATGAGACGGAAAAGCTCAGGACCAAAGACCAGTTTAATAACATCAGTTTTCTCAAAGTCGTCTCTGATCCAACTCGTGTGTTAACTTTACTTTTTTAACAGCGGTGTCCCAAACTGAACAATCGGAAGAAAACCCTGCCTCCCTCTCGAGACACAAAAGACCTACAGCCACGTCGCCTGAGGCTCATTTTGCCCTGGTGATTCATTCCGGGGTCTCCTCCGGACCAGCGAATTCTTGGGCCCCATCTCTCTGACACCACAGCCAGAGGGGCGCGGGAATCCTTACCTCTGCCGGACCGTGGATCCGGCCGCCCGGGCAGCCACCGCTTTGCTGGGAGAGCGCCCTGACGAGCCCACATTAGTACCACTGGGAGTCGGACCAGGCTACAGAGAGAGACGATACGAGAGTGTGAGCGCCGCCGGCACGCCCCCAGACCCCAGGCCCTGGCGGCCAAGACCAGCACCCGCACGGCAGGCTGGGGACAGCGAGGCTGCCACAAGAGGAGGGCAAGGCAGAAAGCAAGAGACGGGGCGCCAGGGAGAGGAGGAGTCAAAGAGGGAAGACCGGGGCCGCCATACCATGCTGGAGACTGGAAGGAGTTGGAGGCAGAAACTGACAGCCAAGGATCGGTGAAGACCTCAAAGGCCCAGCGGCAGGAGAGGCTGGCTCAGACCCCGCCCCCAGGCCCTCGGCAGGGTCCTCGGTGGCTCCAGGGACGCCTGGGTTGTCCCACCACATGCCTGCATAAATTTTGTTACAGGAGACTTGATCAGTCGCTGCATGGGAAATGCAGACCTTCCGCCTGCTTCCTCTGGATCGCAGCGCCCTCCATAGAGTCCAATCCCTACCAAAGGGAGGATACAGACACGGTCAGACGAGAAATTCCCTCTGGCAGACACTGGGCGCCCGCAGATTTGCGCTGATGTGGCCTAACCGACGCAGGCGCCGCGAGGCGTGGTCGGCCCCGCAGAGGCCCGCTGGGAGCCGGAGAGGAGCATGCGCGGAAGCCCGCAGGGGCGCGGGGCGCTGGCGCGACATCCCGGCCATGGCGGAGGAGCGGGGCCGAGACGAAGACCCTGGTCCCAACCCGTCGGTGCTGTTCCTGCACCCGGACCTGGGCGTGGGCGGCGCCGAGCGGCTGGTACTGGACGCGGCGCTGGCGCTGCAGGCGCGCGGATGTAGCGTGAAGGTCTGGACCGCGCACTACGATCCGGGCCACAGTTTCGCGGATAGTCGCGAGCTGCAGGTGCGCTGCGCGGGCGACTGGCTCCCGCGCAGCCTGGGCTGGGGCGGCCGCGGCGCGGCCGTCTGCGCCTACGTGCGCATGATCTTCCTGGCGCTGTACGTGCTGTTTCTCGGCGACGAGGAGTTCGACGTGGTCGTGTGCGACCAGGTGAGGCGGCCGTGAGTTCGGCCACGCCCGACCCCGCCTCGCCTCCTTTTCCCAGTAGGGAGGGCGCACTGCATGGCATCTGCTGAGCTCTCCCGGTCTGCGGTTCGGAAAGATCCGAACTGATCTAGAGAGATGAGAATTGGGAGTGAGACTAGTTCTCGAACTTTAGTGTGGACACGTTAAAGTTGCACGTTGTCACAGGGCCCCATTCTCAGAAGCTTTCATCCTGGAGCCCTGAGGTGGGGCACACAGAAAGCTGCATTTTCGCTGGATCATCGACGATTCTGAAATAGATGGGCCTTGGGGCTTGCTTTAAGAAGCAGAAGCATTAGAAGTCAGCCTTCAGTCACCTTTCACTTCTGAGTAACTTGCACGTCTTCTCTCTTTGCATTATTTCTGTTGACACTTCCAGGCCACATGCATCCCACTGCCTGTAGCTTTTGAGGCCAAGCCACCCCATTCGTCCTCAGTGTAGTGTTAAAAACACCAAGCTAAGCATGTCATGCCCCTGTTAAAACTTTAACATGGCTCCCTTTTAGGCTTGGGAGAAGTCAGAGTTCTTTATCTCTATAAATAATGTCTACTTGGATCTGGGCTCTAGCTATTTTGTATTCTACGCCTTTTTCTTTTCTTCTTTTTTTTCCCCCCTCAATTTATTTTAGAAAGTAACGTTTATTCAGAGCAAAAATTCAAATAGTATAAACGTCCCATCCCAGTTCCACTCCGTAAAAGTAGCCACTGTTAGCAGTTTCTCCTGGATTCTTCCCGAAATTGCCTGTGGCTGCTCTAGCATATGTGTCTGTTCTCAGATGCATCTTAATTGTAATAATGAGGATTGTGGCACACCTACTATATGATAACTTAACCTTTTTTTCATCCCAAATTTCTGTTTGACATCCGTATATATCAATATTAGAGATTCACTTCATGCTTCATAACGGTTGCTGGAAAATCTGCTTTTGTGTGAAAGTACTATAATTTATACATTATTCTGTTAAAGGACACTCATTGTGACCAGTTTTTTGCAAATAGATCAGTGTTGTAGGGGGCATCCTTGTGTCCTTTTTCTTTGTACTTCTGTCCGCATGTCCTTTGAGTAAATTCCTAGAAACAGTTGGTGTCCAAGAGGGTTTTTTTTTAATTATTTTTTAAATATTTATTTATTTTTGAGAGACAGAGAGAGACAGAACACGAGCAGGGGATGGGAAGAGAGAGAGGGAGACCCAGAACCTGAAGCGGGCTCCAGGCTCTGAGCTGTCAACACAGAGCCCAACGTGGGGCTTGAACCCACAGACTGTGAGGTCATGACCTGAACCGAAGTTCCAAAGTCGGGTGATTAGACTCAGCCACCCAAGGGCCCCTCCAAGAGTTTATTTTATTTTATTTAAAAAAAATTTTTTTTTGTTTATTTATTTTCAAGAGAGAGAATGGGAGAGGGACAGAGAGAGAGAGACAGAATCCCAAGCAGGCTCCAGGGTCTGAGTTGTCAGCACAGAGCCTGACATGGGGCTTGAACCCATGAACCTCGAGATCATGACCTGAGATGAAGTCAGACACTTAACCGATTGAGCCACCCAGGTACCCCCAAAGAGTTTATTTTAAATATCAATAGCTATTGACAAATTAAGCTTTCAAAGAGGTCATGTCACTTTGCTCTCCCACAGTGTTATTCCTTTTATTCCATGTTCTTCCTCTTCATGTTATTCCTGTTATTCCATGGTCTTGTGCACATTGGGTGTTATCAACCATTTTAATCTTTGCCAAACTGATAAGTGGAAAAGGTTTCACATCTGTAATTGTGTGTTCCTTTAATTATTATTCCTGAATTACTTTGGTCGTCCTTGCTTGTATAGAAGCTGTTTTTTTTTAAGAAATGTGGACATTTCCAAATATCCTGCATGTGTAACTAGTCATTAAGCATGAGGCAGCTGAGGGGCGCCTGGGTGGCTCAGTCGGTTGAGCATCCGACTTCGGCTCAGGGCATGATCTTGCAGTCTGTGAGTTCGAGCCCCACGTCAGGCTCTGTGCTGACAGCTCAGAGCCTGGAGCTGTTTCGGATTCTGTGTCTCCCTCTCTCCCTGCCCCTCCCTCGCTCATGTTCTGTCTCTCTCTCTCTCTCTCTCTCTCTCTCTCTCTGTCAAAAATAAATGAACATTAATAAAAAAAATTTTAAGTAACTGAAGAGTCATCCCAAGATCATCTGTTTCATCCTAAAATTTAATAAAAAAATTAAAAAAAAAAAAAAAAAACCATGAGGCAGCTGACACTAGTGAATAGGAGAAAAAAACAGCTTGAAAGTAGGAGACCTGGATTTGGTTCTGTATCTGCTACTTTCTAACTAAGAAGCTTTGGATAAATCTCGCAGTATTCTTCAGGTGATAAGTGAGCAAGAGATCAAGTAACTTACACAGATTACCCAACAGGAAGGTCTCTAGGAATGCCAGCATATAGTTCATGCTTAGTAATGATTATGGTTAACATTTATTGAGCACATACTGTGTGCTAAATTCTTAAGCATTTTACACGCACCTGTGCGTTTAATAATCACAAAAACCATACAAGGGTTTTTGGAACTGCAGCTGTCGCCATGTTACAGAAGAGAAAACTGAGGCACAAAGAGAAGTAGATTACTTGCTCGTGGTCACACAACTGGCAATCTTGATTCCAGAGCCTATACTATAAACTACTATAGTTCATCTAGTTCCTTAGGAGGAGAAACACTAGATAGAGCTGCTGTGTCCATTGTGGTAGTCGCTAGACACATGTGGCTCTTAAGCACTTGAAGTGTGGCTAGTCTGAACTGAGATGTGGTGTAAGTGTAAAATATACATCTGATTTTAAAGGTTTAATGTGGAAAAATCAAATGTAAAGTGTCTTTTATGATAGTTGATTACATTTTGGAATAATAAGAATTTGACATTCTTTAAATTTCACCCTTAAAAAATTTGTAGTATGGTTACTAGATTTTTACTTCTGTCGAACAGTGCTGTTCTAGAGGAAACATTTGGATTTGCAGCTCTAAGTACTTAGCACACAGCCGACAGGTGTCTGTGAGCCTTCTATACACCAGCCATTGTGCTGGATGAGAGTCTAGGGGAACACAAGCAGAATCAGACATTGCCCACGATGAGCCCACAGACTAGCAGGCAGGGTGGATGGGTATGCTTTTGACTGGTTGAAGTTGAGTTGACCAGTCTATATCTGCTGTTGATTTTTGCTTTGGCTAGGTGTCTGCCTGTATCCCAGTGCTCAAGCTGGCCAGACGGCGTAAGAAGATCCTGTTTTATTGTCATTTCCCAGACCTGCTGCTCACCAGGAGAGATTCGTTGCTTAAACGCTTATACAGGGCTCCGATCGACTGGATAGAGGAATATACCACAGGCATGGCAGACTGCATCTTGGTCAACAGCCGGTTTACAGCTGCCATTTTCAAGGAAACATTCAAGTCCCTATCTCACGTAGACCCTGATATCCTCTACCCATCTCTGAATGTCACCAGCTTTGACTCAGCTGTTTCTGAAAAGCTTGATGACCTCATCCCCAAGGGGAAGAAATTCCTGTTCCTCTCCATCAACAGATACGAAAGGAAGAAAAATCTGACTTTGGCGCTGGAAGCCCTCATAAAACTGCGTGGAAGATTGACATCCCAAGATTGGGACAAGGTTCACCTAATCATGGCAGGTGGGTATGACGAAAGAGTCCTGGAGAATGTGGAACACTATCAGGAATTGAAGAAAATGGTCCAGCAGTCCGACCTTGCACAGTATGTGACCTTCCTGCGGTCTTTCTCAGACAAACAGAAAACCTCACTCCTCTGTGGCTGTACCTGCGTGCTTTACACACCAAGCAATGAACACTTTGGCATCGTCCCTTTGGAGGCCATGTACATGCAGTGCCCAGTCATTGCTGTTAATTCGGGTGGGCCCTTGGAGTCCATCGTCCACGGTGTCACAGGGTTTCTGTGTGAGCCTGACCCTGTGCACTTCTCAGAAGCAATGGAAAAGTTCATCCATGAACCTTCCTTAAAAGCCACAATGGGACTGGCCGGGAGAGCCAGGGTGAAGGAAAAGTTTTCCTCTGAAGCTTTTACGGAACAGCTCTACCAGTATGTCGCCAAACTGCTGGTATAATCAGAATTTTTTAAAGGCCTTTATGCTGTATTCATAACTCCATTTTCTGTAGCTTGTAGACTCACTTTTGAAACCAAGAAAGAAACCTAGAATCTATTGCAGACAAGATTAAAAGAAAAATATACTTGAATCTTGAATCTGAGCCACTTTCCTATACACCACACCTTCCCATCTACTTTTTCAGAAAAAGAAGGTATGTTTTATGCTATGATTATTCCACGTCTTACCAGTATTGATTAAGATATAAAAATGATACAGTTCTACATTCAGCAGAGTATTTTGATTATATTTTCTCTGGATTTTTGTTGCTCTGCCTATGAATTTTGAGTCATAGTGTGCCTTACTTGGTTTTGATAGTCTAAGTACGTCATCATTAAAGTCGATTAATTTGGGTTCATAGCATAATGAAAACAGGGTCACCGTAATCAAGCAATCAAGTTCCCAAAATCAATGCACCTAAGCCTTCACTGTTCTCCGTTAGGAAATTTTTGTTAGTCATACCTTTTGCCTGGATCCATAGCAAGAATGTTCTGTACTTTTTTACAAAGATGATTTATTATATTTTTGCACACTGAGACATTACATTAATAGATGTTTATCATAGGAAAAGAAAATAACATTAGATTTGGACCTCTTGATCTGTGTGGTATTGTTAGGAACGTAGAGAACCAGGTCTGAAGTCCAAAACTAGAGTAAACTAGATGTTGAAGTGAGGGGACAGTGTCACTCATGAGTGTGCCTCTTCCGTATGGTTAGCATCTTCATGTCCTCAGAGTCCTCAGCTTTGTTAATGTTGGTGTTTTGTTAAGTGAGCTCCTACCAAGTGTAAGGCACAATTGCTTTGTATCCTTCAAGGCCTGCCTTAGGTGCCATGGCTGTGAGGCTTAACCCTCCTCCCTCCTCCCAGCCTGCACGTGGTGTTTGCCTTCCATGTACCCTAGCCCTTTTGTGGCACTGACCAGTCTTATAGTTCCTTACTGAGCTGTTGGTCTAAGGACAAATAAACATTAAAGCACTTTTCAACGTATCTTTACAGATAAACTTATTTATTTTTTTATTCCCTCCCAATGTGGGGCCTGAACTCACAACCCTAAGATCAAGAGTCCCATGTTCTACCAGCTGATCCAGTCAAGCACCCCAAAAGCTAAATTCAATTTTTTTTTAGTTTATTTATTTTGAGAGAGAGCGCATGTGCGCATGTGAGCCGTGGAGGGGCAGAGAGAGAGAGAGAGAGAGAGAGAGAGAGAGAGAGAATCCCAAGCAGGCTCCACATCATCAGCACAGAGCCCGACACAGGGCTCAATCCCACAAACCGTGAGATCATGACCTGAGCCGAAATCTAGAGTCAGACAGACACTCAACTGACTGAGACACCCAGACACCCCAAATTCATTTTTAAAAGAGAGCAGTGATCGCTAGCCAAAGGCTCCACATTCATCAATTCTCAGGGCACAGACCTGAGAGCCTAACAGCCTATGTCAGTGACTTTGGGCAAATTACTTAATTTTTGTGCCTCAGCTTCTTCATCAGCTGTAATATTCTATGTTCTTCACAGAGTAGTTATGATAGATTACCATAATATATGTAAAGTAGTTAAAACAGTACTTGGCACGTGGGATGGGCTACATAAATGTTAGCTATTTTGTAATGTGGGGATATTGAAAACTGCAGAAGTTCCATGTGGGTTCATGCTGCGCTTTGGGGGTTCTTTACAGAATGAACTTTCAGGTTTTATCACCTTAGTCTGTATCACAGGAATATTTTAATATTTAATATGCAATAAAATGACTGTACCAAAAAAGGAGTTCTCTAAAATGAGAGTCAAATATATGAAGTCTTTTGTGGAATGAAAAGTTGAGTTTGCTTTTCTTTGCCATTGTGAAAGCTTACAGTCCAATAAAGTTGGTCATCCCCGTTTTGTGGGTTTTGTGTTTTGTGCCCTGGTGCACGTGTTCCTCCAAGGAACCACAGGCTTTGCAGAAAGCCTTGGTGGCTCAGACCACTGAGTTTAGGACAGAGTCATGCATGCTCTGATCGATAACTGGTGTTTACCCCTTCAGAGCACTGCAACTTTTGCCTATTTGGCCATTTTTACGCAGATCCTAACAAAATGGACTACAGGACTTCACGGGCCTTAAGTTTAATTTCCCTTCCTTGTCTACCCCGGCAGGTGACAATAAGACCAAAGATGGGGGGTGAAAGATGCAGAACTCTGCGTGCCGTGAGCTTCTAGCCCCTGATGGATTCGCTCCTGGCTCCTAGACCTAGGATGGAGCTTTGCCCATAAGACGTATTCACAGCTTCCAAAACTAAGCTGGAGTTAGGGAAAATAGAAGCACGGCACACTGAAGTGAGTTGTCCAGGACCCTATCAATAGTAATTCTTCTAGCAATCACTGTGTGCTGGGCATGACAATACATAGCAGACAACTGATCTATCCTAACGGTTCTATGAGGCGTGTGGGTTCTTGCCTTTATCGATGAGTGTGGTTAAGCAGCTTGCCTGTGTCACACAGCCCGGAGGGATGAACAGTCTCCAGGCTCTCCGGTTCCACAGTCCAACCACTCTACCATTCCGTTTGCCTTCCCCCTAACCAAACTCATGGGGTGGCCCTTCTTCCGTGAAACCCTCTACAGCACTGCAGGCGGGCCTGTTGAGGTCCTCAGGGTTAGAAAGGTTTTGCCAGTCATTTTCCCTTTTCAGCCTCAGCCATCTCGTGAGATGCCTGTGGTTATCCCCCGTTTTATCCCCGAGGGAGCTCAGGGAGATGAAAGGCTTGCTCAAGGGCACACAGCTAAAAAGGGAATGAGCCAGGATTCACCACAGCTACCCAATCCATCCAGGACTGCACATACCAGGAAATCTTAGCCCGTCCCCCCTCGGTAAATACCGCAAACTTCAGAGTTTGCAAAGGTCTTTCCAGGTTGTCTCATTTGCTCTTCACGGGATGGCTCCAGATCTTGTAGCTGTGTTGACAGTGGAAAAGCTGCAGCTTGCAGCTAGGAAGCCCTGGGGCTGTAACGAACCCAGCTGTCTGATGCCAGATCGGCAAGGTCCAACAGATGCCTCTCCAGTAAATGCTTCGCCACCTCTACCCTGCCCGGTCCCCAGCCCCACGTGTGCTACCTGGCTCCACCTCTCCTAACGTAAGGAGAATGAGGCACCTACGCGCACACTTCACCGACCTGCTGTCCGTTCGCCTCTGTCAGTGGCGCCAACTGCCCTGTGACCGCCTTTCTTTGCGTTTCCAACTCCCACTATCAAATCCACTCAGCTGAATAGGACCCCAGAGGTCACCCAGCCTAATTTGTTCTGGCACAGGTGGGAAAACTGAGGCCTCAAAAGAAAAAAGGACCTGCCTGAGGTCACACAGTGTCATCGTAACTCTCCTCTAACTTCTTAATGAAGCCCCTCGCATCCCCTCCACTTTTATCAAAAACCTCATCTCCTGCCACTTCCTTTGAACCCCTCAGTTTTTTATCCCTAACCTGAGCCTCTGCAACTCCATCCCCAGCAGCCTGTGAGGATGCCACGATCCAGACACCAGTGCCATGCCTACTAGCTGGGGGATGGGAACTTTCCAAATGCCGGACTCCATTTCCAACCTGTCCTCTGATCAAACAGTAACCCTTGGGAGGGAGGAAAGGGAGGGATTTTACCATACTGATTCCTGAGCCAAGGGGCTGCTGGAGCCAGCACTCTGGCCTTGTCAGAAGGATCGGAGAATTGCGAATTCACAATAAGGGTGAATTGTTGTGACCCAGAGATGTGAACATGAGCAAAACTATCACTAGGCCAGCTACTGATGTCATTTCAGACAAATATAGAAGAGTGAGTGTGTGTGTGTGTGTGTGTGTGTGTGTGTGTGTGTGTGTGTTGGGGGCGGAGGGGTACAGGCGTAGATGGGGCTTACCTTTGTGACCTGCCACTCACCCAAGATGTTGGCAGGCACAATTAGAACAGACTGCTAAAACGATTAAATCAGATTGGCCTTTGTTTTTCTGGATTACTTCTAGAATTCCAGGGTTCCACAACTATTGAGAAGGTGTCTTGATGCCAATAATCCTGAAGTCTACGTTTCCTTATCCATAAAGTGGTATGATCAGAACTGAGTAGCCTGCCCCACAGGGTGGTTGTGGAGAAGGACAGATAAGAGCGAGTTGGAGGGGCTGAATCAGTATGTAAATGAGTGAGCCAGAGGATGTGAAGCTGATTTGTAAATTACAGCGTGTCATGAGCTTGTTAGGGATGAAGGCAGTGTTTCACAGGCTGGATGAATTGCCCTTAAGAGTAGCGTTGGGAGTCTGCCTGTGCCAGGGCAAGTCACACCGTGGGGCAATGGACAGGTGGTTTAAACCACCCCAAAAGGAGTAGTTCCCTGTCAATTTGTGCACTGCTTAACTCAACATTGGGAGGTTTCCCAACAGTCAAGACAGTGTGGTACCAAAGTGAGGACAGACGACGAATAGATCAATCCAACAGAACTGAGTCCTAAAATACATCACATATGCAGTCAATTGATTTTTGCCAAAGGTGCTGAGAAACTCAACGGGGAAAAGATTTGTCTATTCAAGAAATGGTGTGGGACAATTGGATACCTGTATGGGGGAGAAAAAAACCTCAACCTTTACCACACACGATACACAAAAATAAACTTGAAGGGGAATCTAGGCCTAAATATGAAAGCTAGACTGCAGAACTTAGAAAAGAAAACAGAAGAAAATCTCCATAACCTTAGGGTAGGGAAAGATGTCCTAGATAGGACACAAAAAGCACAAAGCCTAAAGGGAGAGATTGATAAGTCGAGTCTCATCAAAATTAAAAACTGCTGCTCTTCAAAGGACACTGTGTTTTAAAAAAATGAAAAGGCAAGACACAGACTGAGAGAAAATATTCATAGTTAATTTATCTGATAAAGACCTGCAGCCAGGATATGTAAAGAATTCTTAACAACTCAAAAGGACAAATAACCCACATTTTTTAAAGAGCAGGAGATTCGAAAGGCCACTTCGCAGAAAGTATGCACATAGCCCATAAGCACATGAGAAGATGCTCAACATCATAGGTCATCAAGAAAATGCAAATGTAAACCACAACGAGATGCCAGTACAGGCCCATAAAATGAAAGACTCTCAGTAAGAATGTTGACAAGCATATGGAACACCTAGACTCTCACCCATTGCTGGTGGGAATATTAAAAAGTACGCTTTGGAAAGCACTTTGACAGTTTCTTACGAAGTTAAACATGACACCAGCCGTCCAAACCAACAATTCCACTTCTAGGTATTTTGCTTAAAATAAGTGAACACATATATCTGAACAAAGACTTACTCACATATTCATAGCAGTTTAATGTATTAATAGTCAAAAGCTGAAAACAATCCAAGTGCCCATCAATAGGTGAATGATAATAGATCAACAAAATGTGGTTGTATCATACAATGGAACACTTCTCGGCAATAAAAAGGAGTGAACTAGCAGTAAACACAATGACACGGATGAATCTCAAAAGCCTGCTGCTGAGTGAAAGAGGCCAGGCACAAAAGAATTCATACTGTTAGTAGGAAACTTCAGAGAAAAAAATCCAATCTACAGTGACAGAAAGCGGGTCACTATTTTCTTGCAGCCCAGGGTGAGGCCGAGACCAGCTAGGTAAGGGCATAAAGAAACTTTGTGAGGATGAAAGTGTTTTATGTATTTATTATGATGCTGGTTATAAAGATGTATGAATTTATCAGAACTAATAAAATATGGGCTTAATATAAGGGTATGTTATTGTATGGAAATTAAACCTCAAAGTTGTTTTAAAGCACATGTGCTGCAGTTTCATTTTTATGGGAAATGAAAGATGTTGTAAGTGAATCCTAGGTAATTATAAAAGTTTCTACTAGAATATACACCAATGTGATGACTTTGGTTGCCCCCAGGTAAGTGTGACTATCAAAATGCATTAAATTCTTCTTCTGTGTGTATTTTCTGATGTGGCATAAGTTGCCTTTCTCATAAGAAAATAAAAGAAAATTGAACATAAAAGTATAAAAGAATCTTAATGGTCAGTTATGTTTTTACAACATATTTTTAGATATTTGTGTTTCTGACGATGGCCCTACTGGGGACGTACAGTTTGTTCTATATTAATCTGTATTATTATGTATCAAAATTAGTCCAACTTTTTACAGTTATGAGCAGCCTCAAGGAGAAATAACTTGAATTTCTAAAAGCAAATATTTAAACTTTTAAGAAGGAAATTTCAAAAGGAAAAGCATAAAAAAAGAGAAGGTTGCCAAACCGCCTACCAATACACACACACAAAAATAGCAATTGTCAAAAACAAAAATCACTAACTGGTAATGTTTCTTTTCAAACCAAATCACCATGTTGACCAGCTTGCTTTCAGCCCAATGTGAGGCCTCTGTTGTGTTGTGGGACCAGGAAACCTAACTCAACACTCCAGTTCACTAGAGCAGTACAATATCCTGTGTCAGGACGTATGTACCACTATTTAACATTCTTCACAATTAGGACTCTTGGTTGCAAGTGACAGAAACCCAATACTAGCTTAGGCAGGCAAGGGAATTTTGGGTTCTCTGCAGGGATGGATCATGTTATCACAAGGAAAAGTTGCACACCGGAACCAGGAGAAGTGCAGGGGTGTGTCTGGCTTGAGGATCAAATAAAACTAGAAATTCAGATGCCACCAGAATACCATTTCTGTGTAGGAGACTTCATCGTCATTCATTGTAGACCAGTTCCTTCCTCGTGGCAGGAAACACAGTCACCAATAGCAGCAGAGACCTCCCTCTTACTCCCTCTTGCATCATCCAGGTGGATCAGGTCCTCTTTTTCAGAGTTTGGAGAAACATCAGTGAAGGACGGAGACAGACCCTTCTCTTAATGCAAGTCAGGGGCAAGTTTCTACGGTTTGCTAGGCGCAGGTTGACTCCCGCAGACTGTGGCCAGGATCCAGAATCCAGGATCCCACAGCAGCAGGACTCCTACAGCTAGGAGAAGGAAGCCCAGGGCAGAGGAAGGAGGCAGAGGTCAGTGAGTCAGGCAGACAAAACAGGTGTCCTCTCCAGTACTTAAAATGGAGATCCTTTAAAATAGTCCACTCAATGGCCCTGGCAAGCAAACCATCCCTTCCCACATACATTTTGCCAATTGCTTCCACTTTTACAATAAATCTACTGTCTGTTTAGGACCCACCTTGTGCAAGGGACTGGAATAAAGAAATGAAATTGCTAACATGTAATACTCTCTACGTAGAATTCTGCATTGTTTGATATTAATATTCCGAAACCTGATTTTCTTGATCACATTTGAGTAATCATATTTTACCCATATTTTAACTTAGAATATTTTATTTTTTGGTTTGTTTAATAAGAGGAGCAAGCTTGGATTTAGGGGGTTTTTCCCCCTTCATATCTAAGAGTATTGGCCTTTGATTTTTTTTTAATTTTTTTTTTAATGTTTACTTATTTTTGAGAGAGTGTGAATGGTGGAGGGTCAGAGAGAGAGGGAGACACAGAATCTGAAGCAGGCTCCACCCTCTGAGCTGTCAGCACAGAGCCTGACATGGGGCTTGAAATCATGGACTGTGAGATCATGAGCTGAGCTGAAGTCAGACACTTAAGTGACTGAGCCATCCAGGTGCCCCAGCCTTTGATGTTTAATGAACAATTTACCAGAATTGCTTTTATTACACCTTTAGATAGGTAGGAAGGTAGGTAGGTAGATAGATAGATAGATAGATGATAGATAAATGATAATCTGTTCTACCTTCTTTTTTTTTTCTTAAAAAAAAATTACCTGCTTTCTGGGGCGTCTGGGTAGCTCAGTCGGTTAAGAGTCCGACTCTTAGTTTCGGCTTGCGTCATGATGTCACAGTGTGTGAGTTCAAACCTCTCGTCAGGCTCTGTGCTGACAGCGCAGGGCCTGCTTGGGATTCTCTCTCTCTCCCTCTCTCTCTGGCCCTCCCCCCACTCACTCTCTCTCCCTCTCTCTCTCTCTCTCTCTCTCAAAAATAAATAAATAAAACTTAAAAAAATTTTTTTTAAATCACCTGCTTTCTCTTTCCCATTCTTCATTCTTTTGATCTGCATTGTGATATGTTGTTATCCCATTATTTTAATATAAATAATGCCTTTGAAGGTATTTTAACCTTTTGATGTCTATTTAACAAGATATTCACTGTGATTGCCTAGACTTCTGTCAGCGCAATCCACTGGTCTCACTGCCTTCCTACGAGCTCTTAGCTGCCATCCTTGTGTTCCCTCCGTGCAAATACTACCTTTGCATGACATATTTTTCAGAGAGAATCTAGGCATTTGCATAATTAATTCCTACTGCTTTCACATATAAGTAGCTTGATTATATATACACTCTTGAATCCCATGTTTTTCTTTTAAAGCTTTGCAAATGTGTTGTATTCTAGGCAGCTTTTCCTATAGTATGTTCTGGGGGAATAAGCTGTAAGAGATGCTTCTGGTAAAAGGACTCCGTGATCGTGTAAATATGGGAAATGTCCCATACACCTGGAGTTGTGCCAGGTAAAGCAGCAGAGTGAAGGCCAGGAGACATCCTGACGTAATGAACATGGTTTAACTTTATTCTCAGTGTATCCAATCTACTTGACCACAGTAACATTGAGAAAAAGCAAATGACCAATAATATGGTAATTGTTAACATTTGTTGAGCACACGCTCAAGCCAGGCGCTGTTCTAGGGCTTATTCTATGTACATCAACTCATTGGATTCTCAGAGCAGCTCTATGTGGTTGATAGAATTTTTCAGCCATATTTTAACAGGCAAAATGAGCTTAAACAAATAAGCTAGAAAACGGGGAATTCAAACCCAACCAGTCAGCTCTGCGTTACTCACGGCCTCAAGTGTTGGTAGGTGAGGGCACGATAAAGGCAACTTCTATACGTTTTCCAAGTCTGAAACACATAACGAAACATCTCATTGCACCAAAAAGGAAAGGGAACTTTCCACCAACCAGTCTCTAACAGAATTCGCTGCTAAAGTACCGCAAAGGTACTTTGCAGGGTAGCCTGATTATCGTCAGCACAAGTTCTCAAACTCTGCTGTTGGCCAACGTCCAGGACCCATCACTGAAGACTCATCACCTCATCCATTCAGCCTCTTCGACTGACGGGCAAAACAACATCCAAATATTCATTGCACATCTGTGCCGGGCAGATTATACATTAGCAATTCAAATCTGGCCAGCGCACCGGCCATCCCTGCACATGCGTCTGTTTGGGTGAGATGCCTTGTTGTCTGGGACGGATAATAAGGCAACTCGGTCTAATCTTGAAGAACAATCAACCCATCTTGCGAAGGTGACTGGCTGTGTGTGTTCTTGCCCTGGCAGCGTTGGAACAATGGCCCCGTAATGCACTCGACTCAGCTGGCGATGAAGTCCCATCCTGATTAGTAACCGTGGCTGGTGTCAATCACCACGGGATGCACCATTGTCCTCTGGTCCCAACACCGTTTATTTACAGGAAAACAAAGGCTGTGGGGGGCTATGGCTGCTTCCCAGAGATTGCAAAATAGATTGAGCTGTCAAACACACAAAGTAGATGAAGATTAATGAGTCGTGTGGACAATAAATGTGAAGAGATGACCATGAATATGCTAATGGGCATTATCCAGATACACCGTAATTGCTACCAAAATTAAAAGGTGGCATGAAGAAGATGGGTCACAAGGTGACAGGGAGATAATCTTGGATGCTTGAGACACTCACCCCAGATAAGACCCTCTACAGGTTTCCTTTCCCCGATTAAACCATCCCGAAGCATCATTGTTCTCAAGCTGTCTGAATAGCCTCCTTTTAAACAGGGACAGAAGGGGGGGGGTGAGGGGTAAAGCTGGAAAAGTTACTTCAGGGGAAGGTGCAATTCGTATAAGGAAGGTGCTTATCAAAGGCAAGAAACGATGGGCTGTCGGGCTCCCTCCGCACCCCCAGGGACAGAATGAGGGACGCCACTTCAAACTTGGGGACCCCCAGGCCAGAGCTGCAGAGATTATGACAGGCACCAGACTGTTATTAGATCACCTTTCAGGCAGGAGTGGGTGAGTTTTCAAAATATTCCAATACACTGGTGATTTTTTTAAAATAGACATAACAGAGAAATTTGAAGAACATACTGTTTAAAAGCGAATGAAATTTTGTTTCCATGAACGATTTGGGGAGAATCCTTACCCCGTGGAACTGTGGCGTGAGTGACTCTCACCCAACCCTGCAGCCAGTCCACACAGTCTTCCACGTGGCGGGACACTGTTCCCTGTTCCCATTCACCCCTTTCTTCCTTTCCATCCTCATGTCTGTGGATGGTGGCTAAGTTCGAAAAACAATATACTGGAAGTAACTCTCCGAGAGACCATGAACCCTAAGAAGAGAAAATGGTTCTTGTTTTATAGTTTCTATCCTCTGGGGGATCTGGGACCTTGGACCTCATCCCCTGGAGGTCTATGGAGCATCACTCCTTGATGGGAAGAACTCTCCTCTGCTCTTTCAGGTTCGAGACCGAGCTCATATTCCCCGGCCCACCCCAGGGAAAGGGCTAGCAGGTTTCAGGAAGACGACAGAGGATAGAAAAGAGGAAGGATGGTCAGGAGAAAGAAGGGGTCCTAGGGACTGTCTGAGGCTGACTCCGTCTGGGCTGAGATCTGCGTAACGGGAGAAAAAAGGGATTTTGCACAAAAGTCAAACAGCCTTACTGAAAGGGGTGGAGCAGAAGGTGCTGCCTGAGGTAACTTTGCAAGATAGTGGTGTCTGCAAAACTAAAGGCAAAAGCAGGCAAAAGCGAGGCCCCTGGGTGGCTCAGTCGGTTAAGCGCTGGACTTCGGCTCAGGTCGTGATCTCACAGTTCGTGGGTTTGAGCCCCGCGTCGGGCTCTGTGCTGACAGCTCGGAGCCTGGAGCCTGCTTCGATTCTGTCTCCTTCCCTCTCTGCCCCTCCCCACTTGTGCTCTGTCTCTCTATCTCTCAAAAATAAATAAATGTAAAAAAAAATTTTTTAAAAACAACTAAAGACAAAAGGAATGACACATAAACCTCTTCTACTGTAGTTGACAAAGTTGTTTCCCATCGGGGTGAGGGTTAATTCTGAACCTACTTTGTGGGTACACTGGAATTGGACACTGACGTAAATGGATGGCAGATGGGGGAGAGGTTTCTCATTGTGGGCGTGGGAGGTTCGCAGGTGCTGAGTGCGCAATGGATGGGAGCTGGGGATAAGACTATGAATTCCTACGCAACTTAATATGAACACAGACGGTCGCACATAGAGTACGTATAGGCGTGCGTATACACACAGGTTAGTGTACCCATGTACATCTTGTCTTCTCAGCTGAGAGGCTTAGGAAAAGGCCAGAACCGTTCAGTAGCTACAAGCATACCTAGCACCCGAACCGTGGTTTCAAATACCATTCTCCAGTGAAAGGAATTGACACTCCTTAGAGAAACGGCCAACCCCAGCATGGTGCGGGAAATAGGCAAGATGAGCCTTGAACACCTTACAATGCCAAAGGAAGAAAGTGCTAACACAACAGATTTTAAAGCCCACATTGATGGAGGGTATGCTAATGGGATATGGAAGCAACAAAATAAATAAAATAGTGCTGGATTATAATCCAAAATATAAAATAAATACCCATGAGCCCATACTGATCTGAATAAGTACTAAATACCTACATACGGAAGGAAGGAAGGGAGGAAGGAAGGAAGGAAAAGAAATTTTTGTGCAGAAGCTATCCCACCCACAAGGAAGTGAATCATAACTTCCTCTGTTAGTTGGGGAGCTATCATGGCTCCTTCCTTCCAAAGACTACACAATGGAAAGAAAGAACAAAAGTAACTTGATAGAGGGGCCTGTGTGGCTCGGTCGGTTGAGTGTCCAGCTCTTGATTTTGGCTCAGATCATGATGTCATGCGTTCATGGGATCAAGCCCCACATTGGGTTCTGCACTGAGTGTGAAACCTGCTTGAGATTCTCTCTCTCTCTCTCTCTCTCTCTCTCTCCCCCTGTACCCCTCTTTCCCAACTCATGCTGTCTCTCTCTAAAAAAAAAAAAAGGGTCACTTGATAGTCGAGAAATATAATACAACCTGGGCCAGCTGACCAAGGTCAACATCAACAGTGATCAGTCATGTTGATGGGATGTATCCTTGATATGATATGATGAGAAGGGCAACTTACCTCTGTGGTCCTCCTACCCCCAAACCCATAACCCCAGTCTAATCATGAGAAAAATATCAGAAAAGTCCCAATAGAAAGACATTCTATGAAACGTCCAATGAGTACTCCTCAGAACTAATCATCAAAAACAAGGGAAGTCTGAGAAACTGTCATGGCCAAGAGGAGACTAAGGAGACATGACAACTAAATCCGGGATGGGGTCCTGGTACAGAAAATGGACATTGAGTATAATAGGTAAAAACAAAGAAATCTAAATAATGTTTGGACTTTAGTTAACAATAATGTATCAGTAACGGTTTATTAACTGTGACAACTGTACCATACTAAAGATATTAATAATAGAGGAAACTAGGGCGCCTGGGTGGCTCAGTTGGTTGAGCACCCGACTCTTGATTTCGGCTCAGGTCACGATCTCACAGTCATGAGATCGAGCCCCATGTGGGGTTCTTCACTGAGTATGGAGCCTGTTTAAGATTCTCTCTCTCCCTCCCCCCTCTGCCCTTCCCCCATCCTCTTTCTCTCTCTCTCTCTCTCTCTCTAAAAAGAAAATAATACTAGAGGCAACTGGTTGTAAAGTATATGAGAATACTCTGTACCACCTTTGCAATTTTTCTGTATGTTTAAAATTATTCCAAGAGAAAGAGTATATTTGGAAAGAAAAGGAAGTTTGCAGCATCCCTTGTGCTTAGCTAATAGGTAAGACGATTCCTTTTAGTAATGGATCGTGCCTGCACAGCCTTCAGAGGTGGTGAGGTGGCAGCCAGAGTTCTTCATTGCAAGTGGAAGAAATCTACTCAGTAATTCACACCGACAACAACTTTGTCGTAGGACACTGAGTAGCACACAGAGCATACGAGAGGGCCTCAGCAGCCACGCAGCTGGGACAGTGTTGGAAACCATGTTCATCACTGGCCCAGCGGAGACCCCACTGCTGCTGCCCCACTGAGGCAGCCGCCAGATCTGCCACCTCGGGAAACTGTTAGGCTGCTGTTGCTCCCGACCCCTTGCCGGAGGGGCTTCTGCAGGATCCCTCCTCCGCTTCAGCAGGCTACACTTCAAATCACGGGCACGAGTCTGATTTGGCCAAGCCCTGGTCGTGGTCCTGCTTGGTGCAAAGGAGACAGGGCAGTGAATATTTGGCATTTTCAGTTTCTACAGTGGGAGGGTGTGAGGAGAAGACTATAGGAAGAAACTGAGGGCTGAGCTGGGTTTTTCTCCAGGATGTGATCAGTTGGCATTTCCTTTTGCTGGGTCAATGGGTAAAGCCAGGGGAACCTCGCTTAAGCAGAGGGAATGGTCAGGATTGTAAAGAAGCATCTAGGCTAGGCAGACCACCATCTACACTGTGCTAAACCCAACTTAGATGCAACCAAAATATTTGCTTTTCAGTAAAAACACTGAACAGGCGTGATGGATTGCATCGTGTTTCCCAAAATCCACATGCCGAAGCCCTAAGCTATAACTATATTTGGAGACAGGGCCTTGAAGGAAGAAACTGAGGTTAAATGGGATAATCACAGTCGGGCCCTAATCCAATAAGGACTGTGTCCTCATAAGACAAAGAGACACAAGAAAGCTCTGTCTGTCTCTTTGAGTGCGCACAGAGGAAAGGGCACGTGAGGACACGGCGAGAGGCAGGTGTCTATAAGCCAGAACAAAGGCCTCACAGAAACCAACATTGATGGCACCTTGACCTTGGACTTGCAGCCACCAGAACTGTGAGAAGGTAGAGAGCTGCTGTCTGAGCCGCCCCGGTCTTCAGCACCTTGTTATGGCAGCCTGAGCTAAGTCAACAGGTTGTCAGGGGGAGTCATTCTGGAGAAGGCAATGCTCCTGTTTCCTTGAAGCTCTCGCCATGGTTTCTGTGGCACACTGTGAGGGGAATCACCCTTGGACAGTAATCGCCTCCACTGAGCTGGGTCCGCTTCCTACTTTGGTGTCAGAGTTGTTCACTCCAGTGGTTTCTGCACGTGGGAGAAGGGGAGGCGGGGGGGTGGGGGGACGAGCAGAGCTCCATCTTTGTTTTCTTTTTTAAAAAAATTTTAGGGGCGCCTGGGTGGCTCAGTCGGTTAAGCGGCCGACTTCGGCTCAGGTCATGATCTCGCGGTCCGTGAGTTCGAGCCCCGCGTCGGGCTCTGGGCTGATGGCTCGGAGCCTGGAGCCTGGTTCCGATTCTGTGTCTCCTTCTCTCTCTGCCCCTCCCCCGTTCATGCTCTGTCTCTCTCTGTCTCAAAAATAAATGTTAAAAAAAATTAAAAAAAAATTTAATGTTCATTTATTTTTGAGGCGGGGGAGGGGCAGAGAGAGAGGGAGACACAGAATCCGAAGCAGGCTCCAGGCTCTGAGCTGCCAGCACAGGGCCCCACACGGGGCTCCAACCCATGAACTGTGAGATCAAGACCTGAGCCGGTGGGACGCTCAACCGACCGAACCACCTGGGAGCCCCTAGAGCTCTAGCTTTGTAATTACACAACTCAGTTCAGAGTCTCTCTGCTCTGCCACTTTCTAGGTGGTGACATCAGGCAAGGTGTGTATCTGAGCCTTCGCTCTGGGATGAGAGCGTAAGCTCTTCCTGGGTAGCGTTGGAAAGGGGAGTCAAAAGGGACCAGCTTCTCTTATGAGACATGATATTTGTTGTCACATAAGGGGAAGGGGCAAGGCAGCCCTGCTGAGCCCATGACTTTCTTTCCAACAGGACTCTGCTGTGCAAGCGGGTGCTAGGGGATGAACACAGTGCCATTGGCTACACGGAGCAAAGGTCATTTTTACTCCAGGCAATTCAAAACACAGCATCGGTGTCGATGACAACAAAACAGCTGAAGACAGAGGTGCGAGAGAGTCATTTGAGTATAGACTTAGTATTAGATATTACAGAATTTTTACTGATTTTTCTTAGTGATAATAGCATATGGTGATACAGGACTATGTTCTTATCTTTAAGAGGTTTATGCTGAAATCCGTGGGGATAAAGAGTCACGCTGTCTGGAAATTACTTTCAAATGGCTTTGCAAAATAATTTTAAAAGAAATAGCAAAATAAAGCAAATATGGGGAAATGTTAAAGTAGGTAATAAAGCTCAGGGAAATTGGAGCCCTTGATTTATCCATTTTTCCTCATCCACTCGCCCAAATCCACTCTCCAGTCTACCCGGCACATGGTGGACACTCGATATGTTTGGTGAATTAAAATTAGAAATAAAATTCGCTTTACCTGCTAACATTTGCATAGCTGAGCAAAGATGCGGTTTCAAGCCATTTGCAAAGAAATACCCACAACTAATGACTTTCTTAAGTAAACATAATCTCCTTAAAACCACAATTGAACATTGATTTTTTTTTTCCTCCCGGAGTCTAGTATCAAGCAACAGCCCCCTTGCCCTCTGTCCCAAGATGCTCCCACCCAACCCTGCATTCTCAGAAGACCCGGCTTCCTGCACCCCACGCGCTTCTCCCAGGGCCGCGTGCCCCGCTAGGGTCCCTTCCACCCCAAGGTCTTGGGAACAAACCACGTGGGCAAAAGCAGTCTGTTGTGCTTTTTTAAAAAATGGTTTAAAAGAACTGGCATTGGAAAGCATTTATTTGCAACTAGCTTGTAAAAATTAAAGTAAGTGGGAACATTACCCAAGAGGCAACAAACTCCATCTAGCTCATTGTTTGAGAACAAATCAGACATATAAAAAGCTCTAAACATTTTCAGATTCTTTCCTTGTTCCAATTCACCTGGTATTGTTTTTTCTCGTATTCCAAAGGGAATTTTGTCCATGATAGAAAAATCAGAAAACGAGGACAAAAATAAAGTCATCCTCACCCCAAGATGACTGTCAGATTGCTGTAGGTCCTTTTGTATAATATGATAATAATAATAATGATAATAGATATTTCTGTTTAGTGGGTGCTCACTGTATAGCAGGCACATTTCAGTTCCCACAACAATATGAGATTTACCGATGCAGGAATTGAGGCTGGGAGAGGGTAAGTCACTTGCCCAGGATCACACAGCTGGGAAGCGTGGAACCAGAGGAAGACCTTCAGATCTGTTTACCTCCAAAGGCCGAACTTGTAACCACAGCTCTATACTCTCTCCCATAAATCTCTGTCATTTTTTTCTTTACAAAAACAAGCTTATATCAGACAATCCCCTGCTGCTGGAGAGTAGCAACAGGCTTCCAGCTTTCAGTCGTTTTCTGTTGCTGCCGTGGCTTAAAACAACATGTATCTATTCTCTACTGCTATGTGCTCATACTATAAGGGCAGCCTGTGCTGGGGTCTTCCCTGGGGACCCCCGGTGGCTGGTCCTTGTCTGATCTCGGCATGTCAGGCTGATAACTGGAGACCTTGTGCAACCTGAGATCCCAAGGGCCTGTGCTTTGTGGTGCCCCTGTGCTAAGCTCTCATCTATATAAACCAGAGAGCTCCCCCCAGACATTCGTCACCCCCCACCGGACATGTGGGAATTCCTGGATCTCTGTCCCAGCATCGAATATGAAGCCAGGGCACTACCTCTGCCCATTTCTGGAAGGTGCTGCCTCCCCACGCACCACTATCAGACATGGCATCGCACCAAAGGTGGACTCCTCTGAGAGGCTTAGAGGACCAGCCCCAATATTTTTTAATTCCTCCGAAATGAGATGGTTTCCTCTACATGCACTTCCTCTCTGAGCTCCGGCCCCAAGGTGAAATGGTGCATCAGTCGGCTGTTGACACAGTATTGCTGCATAACAAACCACTTCAAAACTCAGTGGCGTCCGACGATAAGCATCTATTTTTTTCACTCACGTGTCTGTGCTTTGGTGAAGGCAGCTCTGCTCCAGGCTGAAGGCAGCTGGGGTTGGCTCCAGACAAGGGATTCAGAGTGGCTCCAGGTGACTCCATATTCTCCTTGGGAGAGCAGCTGTGGAGACACATTCTTCCCATGGAAAATCAAAGAAGCACTAGAGAACACGAAAACACATGGCCTCTTAAGGCCTTGGCTCTTCTGTTCACATCGCACTGGTTTAATCAAGCCCCTTGGCCAAGTCCAAGACCAGTAAGACAGGGAAGTAGGTTCTGTAATTCTGTGTACAGGGCGGTCGCAAGACAGAGGGAGAGCGCGATGTTCAGGGTTTACCAGAAACTCAAAGGAAGGAGAAACTACCTCTCCCCAGGAGCCACTGAGAAGGCTTGAGAGACAAGAAGACCGTCGTGCTGTTTTTAAAAAATAGCAATTTGTGTACCAAATGGCTCAAAGGGGAAGGATATTCTGGGAAGAAGCTGCAGGTTAAGGGACCAAGAAGTGGAGAGGACGTACTGAGTTCCGAAAGCCTGGTGTGATGGGAAATGATCCTGGAGAAAGGGGCAGAGTCAAGTCACAGAGGATTTTATGACCCGGGCTAGAGCTTCTGAGGGTTCGACTTTGTTCGAGAAGCTATGAGGAGTCCGTGATGGATTGTAAACAAAGAAGAGGCCTGCCTAACCTCCCACAGAGCTACTGAGTGAGAGGGCACACGTGGGTCTCCTCACCCCCAAAGCAATTCTCTTCCCAGGAGGACCCCCTACTTCCAGTCACCCGAGGCCCCAGACGCTGACACAGCTTTCTCTCCAACCCCCCAACGTTGAGCATCTCACAGCGGGGGCCTCACCTGAGTGATGGCGCAACAGGACTGAGGGGGGATCTTTCAATGACCCCAGGAACAAGAACCTCCCTGTTTCACACGACCTACTTACAAAACTTGGATGGCTGTAGACCGTTGATATAAATTCCTAGTCTCTATCATATTTATTTTAGTGGGTGACTAGGAATGTTTGAACAGCATACAAATTTACGGTCAGAAAATATTAGCTCCTAAACACTGCAGCCCTGCACCCCAAATCACCTCTTTAAATTCAGATTGTTTCCCCATTTCCATCAACTGCAGAGTTTTCATCTTGGACAGATTTTTACAGGTCAGCCCTACACCAGGGATTTATTTGTGCCCATAAACAAAACCCCGATATTAATCGCAAACTATTTCTGATTCTCAGTTAACGTTCTTAAACATCTTGTGTCCCAGGGGACTCTTTGCCCTGTCCTATGAAGATGATGTTTCAAGATTTATATTTCCCCAAGGAAGCGAGTAGATCATAAAACCTAATGTATTCCGTGGTTTGGAATGATAATTTCGCAAAGAGGTGAGGGAATATTTCACTGTGGATCATTACAACATCCATGTAAGTTGTTAATATAGTACTTACTACTTCCCTTTAAATATTCATCCAGCTCCTGTTTATGGAATAGCTCCTATGCCCGTGGTGTTGGCTGTGGGTGGGTCATGCACTGGGGACAGGGACTAGAAAGGACAAAGCTGTGGACAGCTCCCTCACTTGGGAGGATGGAGGGCTGTGGATGGAGACAGAAGAAGCCCCCGAAGACAAAATGACCCGTCGTAGACAGCACACTGGAGACCCAGAGGGGAGAGAGCTTTGGCAAGGAGAAAGAAGGGCGGGGAGCTCAGGATCCAGAACTGACACTTGTATGTGCCCCAAAGTGTCTGTCCCTGGAGACCTGGCCAGGTTGGGCAGAGGCACGTTTGTTTGTTTAATTAGCACCAATATGAACTCTGTGTGTATTTACTGAGACAGGGTGAAGAGACAATGGTTACAGATCACCTAGTCTAACCTGCCCATTCCACAGATAAGAAAATCGAGGCTCAAAGGAAGAGGGAAACTCCCATCTCCAGGTGCATGGGGGCTATTCTTCAGCCCCTCCCTCCAACTCCCACAGCAGTGATCTTTCTCTCTCAAAACAGCTCAGAGGACCGCAGGCTGGGAGATACTGCAATGGCAGAGCTGGGAGGGCGCTGGGAGGTCCAGAGGCACAGATGGCCAGGCACACATGAGGTCACACTGTGAGGCGGTGTCAGAACCAGGGCCAGAGCCGTCACCCTGTGAACTACCACCTACCCTGTCCCAGCTTCCCTGCCTCCCTCCTGCCCTCGGATGTAGGGACACAGTCACCTTCCGGGACACCCGAGGTCATGGTGGGCAGGCTCCTTGGCCTCCCCATCCTTCTCTGTGACCAGCAGGATACTGGCACTGACACCAGGAGGAGAAACAGCTTTGATCAAAACTTCTTCGTCATGCGTTGTGTCCTTCAGAGCCCCTTCACTTCCCTCCTGTCATGGAAACCATCCCATTTTACAGAGGAGACAGTGAGTCTGAACCAGTCGTCTAGACTCCCCGGATCTGGTATCCTGGTACCTAAGGTGCTATCCCTAAACTAGGCTGCTCCCTGGGATTGGAATACGCCGCTTTGAAGGCGTTTAAAAGCTGGGGGGGAGGGGGGGTGGGGAGAAGTCCCCACGAAATTTCAGTGACAAAGTCCTCTTCCACAGCCTCCCGGATGCCCCGGACGGATGCCCCAGGATGCAGCAATAGCCGATGTGTGGGCGACTGTCGCCCTCTGGTGGCCAAAGAACGAAGTGTTTCATAGCCAACTGGGAGAACAAAGACGCTTGTCTCCAGGTCTCCTCCACCCGCCACGGCAAAGTGTCCGAATGGGGACAGCTTTTTATCCCGGGGGCCCTGTCCTTGGCTGCCGTGGCTCTACTGATGGAGGAGATGGGCGTCAGCTCAGGAGGGAGCTGCCGGGGCCTGGTTGACGGGCTGAGTCTGAGGACTGAGGTGAGGATGGGGCTAGCCTGTTGCCAGGCAGGCGCTTACTTGCCTGTGGGTGCTCGCTGCTCGCCAGGCGTCGGTCGCCCTCAGAAGCCCCCAGAAGCCACCCGCCTGCCCCTCGGCTGCCGCTGAAACCCGAACTCAAGGCCCAGCTCTCGTCCCCTGCAGGAAGCCTGGCTGGCTCCCGCCCGGCTCTCCCAGAGCAGGTGACAGCTGGGTGACACCTCCGCTTCCTCCTCCGCCCCGGGGTCAGGGTGAGTGGGGACTGTTGGCTGATGTCTGCTCCACTTTCAAATCTCCGAAGGCAGGGCCTGGTCTCGTTCAGCTGCTGGAATGAGGCCAGGCCCAGCCTGGAGTGAGTGAGCGTGTTTGTTCAACGGGAGAAAATTTCAGCCCAGCCCCACTTTGCTGCAGGTTTGCGGAGGAGGCCACAGAAGGAATTTCTGGGTAGTGGGGAGGGCGGGGAGGACTGAACACGTGACCCGTGGTGCTAGTCTCTCCACCCAGCTGCCCTGGGGAGTCCTCAGGGCCCCGGCTGTTTGGCAGGTGTCCTCCAGGCCAGCCTGGGGACGGAGTCAGCAGGAGCTGGGGTGGATTGGGGGGGGGGGGGAGGGGAATATCGGTGCCTCTATCTTGTCATCTGTACAACAGGTGCAGCTAATCCCGATTGACAGCTCCCAAACATTCAGTAAGACAACCGATAAAAACCCGTTAACACCATGCAGTCTTGCTGGTAATTTCTGGGTTCTGAGCCCTGGGTAGGCCTTTCCGACCAAATTGCTCACTCCGTCACAGCTGTAGCCACACAGGGTGGTGGTCCAGAGTCCAGGGAGGGAACCAGGCAGGTTGCCTGAGTTTGAGTGTCTGCTCTGACTGTTTTCAGCGATGGCACCTCGCGCAGGCTCTCCAATTTCTCTGTGCCTCTGACAGCCCGTCCAGAAGAGGGCGCTGAAGCAGCCAGCGGTCACGTCATGGGAGAGTTCTAAGCCTCCCAAGAGTGAGCGCCTCTGAAGAGGTAAGAACAGTAGCTAGCCCTCAGGAAAGGTTCAGAAAAGCGAGCTCTCACCGCATTACTACGTACAAGCTGATTGTTGTGAGCCTGGCTCAGCCCAGAATGGTGTGGCTCAAAGATGGAGCTGAGCCGCCTTTTACAGAAAAACTGATCTTTCTAACGCACGCACTTGGGATAAGCTTCTTCACCCTGTGGCCCACATGCCATTGGAGTGAGAGGAAAATCATAGCATGCCTTAAAGACGTTTTGTGGCTCTAATGTTTATTGAATTGATTCATTAGGTAGTTCTATTTTCCTCTACCTAGATTTACCCTGTACGTGTGGACTTGTAAAGGAGGCAAAAACCTTCAACCGACACGCTGGCCGCGATGTCCAACCTATGACGGCACCGAGAAGAGACCAGTGGCAGTTATAGGAGCCATACGTCTGCAGAGAGGCCTGAAGACCGTTGTGTTAACCCAGCACCATTTAATATTTTCATTAATGACTTGAAGGATGGAATCGAGTCCCAGCTAATCAGATGTCGGCATGATACAAAGCTGGAAGGGATCTCAGCTACTCGGGAGGACAAGAGTAAAATACAATCCAAGCTTGACGAATTGCAGAGGCGGACCTAAATCAATAAAGAGAACGGCAATAAAGATAAATGCAGGCTGCCGTGCACCGCGCTGAGGAAATTATCCGGGTACCGAATGGCGATGAGAGAAATGAGTTTTGAGGGGGCCAGCAGGAGCTCACCTGGAGGTGAATTCATCAAGTCATAGTATTTGTAAAGTGGAGGCTCGGCTCTGTCGTCCAGTGGACCTCAAACGCCGGTGAGTTTTGAGAATTACCAAGAGAGCTTGGGAAAATGCAGAGTTTTCAGGCCATGGACCCAACATTACATTTAGTAGGCCCGCAGTGAGGCTAGGATGATTTCGATGCGGGCAGTGCTCTGAGAAAGCTAGAGCCTGGCAGGTAAGGAGGCAGCCTCTGACCACATCGCTGTGTCCCCAATGTTTACTCTAGAACCCTCGTCCCACGGCATGCTCTGCAAGAAGTGATTTCCATGATCAAATAAGCTTGGAAATGCTCCCTTTTAGAAAGGAAAAAAAAAAATCGTAAGGTATGTGAGCATGTTTATGACTCCAATTTTTTTTTTTATTTAAATAAACAGCTTAACTTGTTTTAGTCCAGAGTTTCCCAGCCTTTTGGCCAAGGAGCCATTTCTTCGTGTGACACGGAGCGACGTCTTGTGGAACGCACTTCAGAAAATGGGATTTCCTGTTCAAGTCCCTCCCTCATCACGTTCTCTGGATTTCTGAGGCCTTTTCAGCACCCTGCACTGAAACTCATCCGGGGAGCTGGAACTTGAAATCATTTTAAATGCTGCTCTGTCACACTTCCCTGGGTCTGAACTTTCCTTTAACGTTTAAAGAGAGGGCGGAAGAAAATTTGCTAGAGGCTTTTATTGCCTGTTAATAGTGCACCACGTACTCCAGACTAAGAAGGGGAGGGAGGGAAGTTTCCCTTCTTTGTTCACTGTCTTCCTTGAGCTTGTGTCCAAAACTGCTAGTTGCCTCCCCATGGCCCATTCTCTTCGCTCTCTTAGTAATCAGAATCTCCAGAGTGTTGAACGCGGCCATGTGTCTCACTTTAAAACCACATTTCTCAGCCTCCTTTGCAAATGAGGTGGTCAGTCAGATGTATGCAGAAGTCGCTGGGGAGATTTCTGGGGAATCACTTTAAAGGGAACTTACACATTCAGAAGGCACCCTTTTTGCTCTCCCTCACTTCCTTCTTCTTCCTGCCCGGAACACCAATATAGTAGGAGCGCTGGCAGCCCTCTTGGGCCATGAGGTAAACTTGCAAATGGAAGCCACTCACTAAGTAAGGATGGCAGAGCAGCAAGCAGATTTTGATGGCATGGTGAAGCCACCAGAGCAACCCGGTGCTGCCTGAGAGAGAAACAAAAGTGCAGCCCTATTGGTTTAAACCATTGTTTTTCAGGCCTCTGAAAATGCAGTTAGATGCAACTTTGAATTCACAGAGAGTAGAACCATCAAAACCTTTCTGTCATTGTCCACACATCTTAGTCATGCTGGGCTACCATCCTGACCGTATCCCTACGTGTCCTTGCTGTGTGTGTGTGTGTGTGTGTGTGTGTGTTCTCGTCCCACCTTTGGCACAAGGCAGTTATGTTGCTTGGATCCAGCAGTGTCCAGTGCGGCCACGCCTGTGTCTTTGGCTACCTCTCTCTTTTCTCCTTTGTTGGAATTAAGCGCAGAACGGAATCCACTTAGAATGACATTTTTGAGAGCTTCGCATCATTCTAGAATGAACTTCCGTTTGGGGATCCCTGTCCCTAGAACACTTTTTTCTGAAGTTCTGTAACCTGCATTCCTGTGCGAAACCAGTGAGTGGCTCCTGAGACAAGGGAGGCTGAAGAGAAACTCTATCGCAAGCCTTCCTTTGTATCACCAATGAGATTTGCTGAAAAGGAGAGTCATGCGATTGCAAAGAAAAACTAGAAATGAGCATAATCCTTTTTTTTTTTTTTAATGTTTATTATCTTTGAGAGGGAGAGAGAGAGAGAGACAGAGCACAAGCTGGGGAACAGGAGAGAGAGAGGGAGACACAGAATCCGAAGCAGGCTCCAGGATCTGAATGGTCAGCGTGGAGCCAGACACTGGGCTCGAACTCTCGAACCATGAGATCATGACCCGAGCCCAAGTCGGGCACTTAACCGACCGAGCCACCCAGGTGCCCCGTGCATAATCAAGAGGCAGGATACACGTGCTTCACTCCAGGAATGGACGAGACAGCAGAAGGGTCCCCTCCGCAGCCTATGTCCTCTGTCTCACTTGGCTGCCTCCCAGGGCCAGGGGGCACCAGATCTGCTGGTCTGGGCTGCTCAGCTTTGTAAGAGGCCCTCTCCTGCTTCCCTCTGCACCGCCCGCCCCACCACCGGCTTCCCCCCTCTCCCCCGGAGCAAGGCTGTGTTTTGCCGTGTAGGTGCCTCTGCCGAAAGGAAAAGGGAGATCCCCGGGAGTTCCCCTTTGCTTCTGGCCATGTGGCCTCCAGAGCAACACAAAAGTCTTTGAGCTTTTCCCGTCCGTCCCTTGACGGGGACAGCCATTTGGAAGGGGCTGTCTTCCAAGATCAGGCCTAGTGAGGCTGTTGCATTTTCTGAGAGACTCACATGGGAGACTCCTGCGAGAAGGGACTCACATCCAGCTAATGCCTGGTGGCCCACCGGTGCACGTGTCAGCAGTCACCTTCACTCCAGCCTTGTTCTCATCCTCTTATTGATCCCCGGAACCAGCCTCACTAACTTTGCCACAAGGCCTCTTAGATTTTCACACTGCGACCCCGATGTACATACCAAACCCACACACGGTCTATTATTTTCTCCCAACATACAGGCAACCTGTCGGCACCTTGAGATGTGCAGGAGCCTTGCGTCGTGGATCCTACGTCCCCAGTGCCTCTGGGTGATTGAATAAAGGAACGGACGAATGAGTGAATGCTGAATAAATACCGAACACATTAAATATTTATAAACATGCATAAACTGTGTCACTGCCATAAGGGAAAAAGGTGAAAGTGAGTCTCACAAGGTTTTACTCAAGGATAATCAGACTCTCATCCCTGATAGTCAACACAAAAGCCACCCCGCTCTTTCCTACCCTGGGTCCAGATTATGGCTTCTCCTTGTAAATAAAACTGTTCCCCCTACAACGTCATGAAACACAAGAGGTAGGCATCTAATATATCAAGTCATTTTTTCCAACCTACTCCCTGGATTGCGTATCAGATGTCCTGGGCTTTGTTTTCGGCATCCTTTGGCCAAATAAACCAGTCAGGGCTCAATTCTCCAATTGACTGGATGTCTCAAGGAACAAACCCTCAAATCTGATTACAGGAAAATTCATTACTTTAAGTCTTCCCTCAGGGTTCAGAGCTCATAAAAGAAACCTCCAGAGGCCCCGGCTTAAGGGAAGAGAGGTCCCTGTGCTGTGAATCTACAGATCGGCAATAATTAACCTGAACTAATTATGGTCAAGCCCCCGGTCAGTCCCCCCAGGTCAAGGCTGTCCCCTGACACTCTGGTGTCCAGAGCAAGAACTTTTCCCTCAAACACAAAAGGAACATTCAGTGGATCTTGGTATAAAAGAGCATGACCTGAATAGGATGCTCTACCAGGCAAAGCTGGGGCCCTGGAGGCTCCCCAGCAGAGCCACAGTTCCAGCCCCTGGAAGGGAACCGGGAAGGATGCTTCCCTGGGCTCTACTGCCGGATCCGGAAGGGTTTTACCACAAACACAACCACAGATATCGACACAGAAAGACAGACAGCAAGCCGGGATAGACGTGCACATTTTATTTAATATGTTAAAAGATGACGTGAAAAAGAAAAAGAAAAAAAAAAGGAATGCTCCAAAAGAAAAAAATAGTTATAAGAAAGATAGTTTGCCAAGAAACAACAGCCAGTCAACACAATCAACGTGGTTTTTTTAAAGGTCCAACCTCACCCTAGAAATAAACACACGAAAAAAAAAATCAAACAAACACGGAAAGAACGTTTTGTCTTTTGAGATCAGTAAAGTGGTTTTTTATGTTAAGGCGCATATTCACAAGGGGGATGAATGGGGCACTGCCCTCCACTGTTGGTGGGAATAGATTCTGTACCTTTTGGAAGGCAATTTGGCAGTAGGTAACAGAAGTCTTCAAATATGCGTATCCTTTAACCTTGTCACTTAACAACTTTATCCTGGAGGCAGTGGTCCTCAAGCAGAGGCAATTTTGCCACCCAGGGGACACTTGGCGATCAACAGATATTGATCGTCAGGATATCGGGGGGGGGGGGGGGGCGGGAGCAGTCTGCTAGTGGCATCTAGTGAGTAGAGGCCGAGGATGCTTTAAGCATTCTACAAGGCACAGGTCAGCACCCAGAACAAGAATTATCGGTCCGAACATCAGAAGTGTCACTGTAAAGAAGCCTCCTTGCCTTAGCAGAGAAACTCAGGGGAGTCCACAGGGATATATATATATATATATATATATATATATATATCTCCAAGGCTTCTCCAGGCAGCATTGAATAAAAAGTTAAAATACTAAAAACAGTGCACGTCGGTAGAAGACTAGTTAAATAAATCATACTTCGTGCATATGCTAGAATACCATAAAGCCACTAAAAATTAAATAAATCTGTGTTTACTGACATGGAAATACATTCATCCTATGGTGCCAAATGAGGATATCTGGTTTCAAAATCAATGCCTGGTGTGATAATACTTTTTCTCTGCATACATGTATAGAAAAAAATCAGAATGCTTTTAACCACCATGTCCCATGTTCGATGGTGATTTTCTCTAGGTGGAAACATGACACGTGATTTTAATTGTTTCTTGTAGCTTATCGGTGTTTCCTATTTTCCTTCCAAGAGCACAGCCAGCAGGGACCTTGTAATACAATGCTCGAGACCAAGGGTTTTAGAGTCAGACACTGACAGTTGTGGCTGGGTCCTTTCTCAGCCATACACAAACCTGAAAGATCCGGTGCCAGTGAGCTTGTATTCCCAATTGCCAGCAAGCAACTGGGCTGCCCCCTCGTAGACAGATGCACCCCAATCCCCGTAAAGTCATCTCAGGGCAGGTCCATATTTTCCTTTTCTTTTCCTGGAAATCACCCAAAGCACCAAGTTTTTATTAAGCATGGAGACATTTAAAATTCCAGAAGCAACCTTGTAGGTACGGGCAGCCCAGAGCAGGGACATAAAGCAGGAGGCTGAACGGGAGAAACGTGAGGAAGCGGAGAGAAAGCCACCAAACACAATTCTGAAAACGCGAGACAGCCCGACATGCAAGACTGGAGGAGCGTATTTAGAGCGGTGGGAAAGCAGGGGTTATCGGCTAGCCAAAGGACGCTTTATGGACACTGTTTGGTTTGAAGAAACAGAGGAGGCAGGCTAAATGAGAGGTCACCCAGACCGAAACAGTTGAGGAGAATGCATCTGCGTGGCAAGAACAAACACTGCTTCCCTCCACGAAAGAAAAACAAATAAAAACCAGCTTCTTACCTCCATTGGCTTCAGAGCAATAAAGCCTAAACAAACTCATGTACGATACCTCGCATTATTTTTTATAAAAAAAAAAAGTCATTGCCCTGGGGACATAGTGGTGAAGCAATCAGACGTGCTTCCTACCTCTGCAGACCTCCCAGTCTGGTGGGGGAGCCAGAGGTTAGTCAAACAATTCCACAAACTCCAAATACAATACAGGGGGTAAGAGCTTGGGCTTTAGAGGTAGACAAACCCAGAATCTATCCCCTACTCCTCCATGAAATCTCTGAGACTCTTTGCTTACATGCCAAATGGGGAAATACAACAGCACCTCCCTCATAGGATCGTTGTGGGGTTTACCAAAGGGGATGCATACAGGTCAGCAGAGAGTCCAGCACATGGCGGGTGCTTGCCACTGTCAGTATTAACACAACTGACAATATCAGTGGCCGCAATCAGCAGCAGCAGCAGCAGTAAGAGTACTATGAAGGGAAAACGGAAGTTGTAAGAGCTTCACAGCAGAGTGGGAGCAGGTCTCTTTTAGATGGTAAGTCCCGAAAGCCAGAGGAAGCAAAAAGAACACGAGTCCCCGGGAATTTACAAAAATCTGGGGGATGATTTGGATTCCGCCAGTGCACGGCACCAGCATTCTAGCTGAGCTTAGCTGGATCTCAGGGGCCAGGAGACCCAGGCTGACATCTGTGCCTATTATAAAGCAGAGGGCCCCGACCCCCACCCCCACCCCATTCTGCCTCTCCTGTCAGCAGGTGCGAGCAGCCTGGCAGGGGCTAATGAAATGTTTACTGAAAAGATTAGCTTGTCAGTGGAGCCTGGACAGATGGCTATTGATCCTCTGCTCGTCTGTCATCCCTATCCCATCTGAGACTAGGTGTGGGAGCAGGTTCTCTGTGACCCAGAACTCAGGGTGGGGGCTCAGGTCCCAGGTACAGTGGCACACGGGAAAAGGTGTTTGCAATGTGAGAAGGTCTCTTAGATCTATGGCCTGGTCAGAGGGGTCTCTGAGTCCCTGGAAGCCCCCTCCTCTTGGCTCACGGAAAGAGCATAAGAAATAACAGACGGGTGTTCAAATTGATTATTTTGTGACCTTGGACTCTGTGAGACTCGATTATTCTCATCCATAAAACGGGAAAAATAGCACCTACCTCATGGAGGTGTTTCAAGACCTAAATCAGGAGGTAGTTATCAAAGTCCTAAGAACTGACATTGTTGAAAGGATGTTTGAATTTTAGAAATGAGAAAAAGGAACCCACAGTGAGAACTCTTGCCTTAGTCCATCAATTTCTCCAATGTGGAACGCCATCTGGTGGTCGTGAGGAGTCTGGCTTGTAGGATGTTCTAAACAGCTTGCCCAGTGACCCGAGGGCGGTGCTGAGCCACTGAGGGGAGTGGCTTGATACACTGGGTTTAGGAAGATCACTGTGGCTGTAGGGGGACAAGACTGGAATTTGTCACAGCTAAAGAAATGGCAGTAGGAACACAGGCCCCTTGGAGACTGAATGTATAGGCCTTGACGATTAACTGACTGGCTGACTGGACATGAGAGATGGAGGCATGGACGACCCTCAAGTGCATGGTGACCCTGTCACCCTGTCAACTAGTCAGGAGGCCCCGGGGAGAAGCAGGCAAGGGGAAGACAATGAGCTTGTTTTGAACACAGGGAGCGTGAGATGCCTGTAAAACTCCCAAGTAAGATGTCTCCAGGGTGGTTGGCTATGAGCCTGAGGCTCAGGAGTCAGATCTGGATTCCATACAATTCAGGAGTCCTTCTCCTCCTCCTCCTCATGGTCATCATCACCATCGTTTAGTTGGCAATGGAAGCCACCATCAAGGACGGTGCTCCCAGGAGGATGCCTGATGGGGAGAGAAGGGGCCTGAGGGGACAGGCGGGAAGAGATGCTTGTAAAGGCAAGAGAGGTTTCATGGAAGCCAGGAAAGAGTGAGTTTCGGGAAGGGGGCGTGGTGGGGGTAGGCAGTGATCAACTAGAAAATTCTACAGAAAGGTCATATTTTTTTTTAAACTCTAAAATACGTCTTCTGAATTTAGGAACAAGGAGGTCATTTTCAACTTAGGGAAGAACGTTTCTGTGGGGCAAGTGAGAGTGGATGGGAGGTGAGACTATGCAATGAGGGGTACATGGCTCTACAGCCAAGGAGAGGAGAGAGGGGGGCTGCTGGCTGCAGGGCGCTCAGGAGAGCAGGCTACTCCAGGACTAGGACCGGGTCACCGGGGACTATTGCAAAGTGAGGGAAGAATCCAGGACAGAGAGAGGGTTGAGACAGGGGAAAGGAACAAGGTCCCAGAGGGGCACAGACTCAGGGCCCCCAAGGGGGCCTCAGGGAGCCTCTACAACTAAAAAGCAGCCCCAGGACAGCTGAGCCCCACCATGGAGGAAAGGACCCTAAGCAGAACCCCACCCTCACCTCTCTTCCCCTCCTCATCCTCCTACCCCCTCAAACACCCTATCTTCTTGGAGCAGGAGGTGAGTCTGTCTCAAAAGGACATGGAGGGATGAGGTAGGGACTTAAAGCAAGGAAGGAACTTGTAAACAGCCTCTATGGGGCTGGAAGAGGGAGTGCGGACTGGGGCTCCGGAAAGGGAGGAGGGGCCAGTGGAGGCCCCCTGGGATGGAGGCTTCAGAGGAGAGCAGGAAAAGAAGAGCTAGGCTGAGCAAAGATTCAGAGCAATGATTCCTGGCGGGACCTGAGACCAGACAGCGGGAATTGAGGGGAGGAGGGTCTGCGAGGACCCCCAGATTGCCCGGCTGGAGGAGGAGGGTGCCAGTGCACCCAAAGGTGCACACGGGGACAGGCAGTGAGAGCAGGCTGCCTGGGGACACCGCTGCCACTGTCCACAGCAGCCTCTTGCTCTGCAGCGACATGAACAATGGGTGACACGCCCTGGCACCCAGAAGCAGAGGGGACTCTGCTCAGCATTTCAAGGCGGAGAGGAGGGAGGAGCAGGCGGGGGAGCAGCCCGCTGCTGACCGGGGGACTCCAGGCAGTGCTCTTCCTTTTCCTCAGCCTCAGTTTCCCCGTCTAGACAATAAGAAGAGCGCTTCCAGGAACCTCTTCGGACCCCCTTCCCCAACCCCGGTCAGTGGGGACATTCTGCAGAGGGGAAGTTTTATTCCAGTGTGTGTTTTACAGCCTGGGGCGCTGGCGGGGCTGGGCGGGTGCAGAGCAGAGCCGGGGAAACCCAAGCGTAGGACTCGACCAGATCTGAATGTGCCATGTGTCCCATTCATTAATGGCTCCTTTCAAGGTTATTAAGTTAGACTAGGTGGGTGTGTGGCCTTTCTTTCTATTGCCCTTCCAATTAACTGGCACTTTGCTTGGGAAATGTTAATTTGGAGGGTGAAGGAAGCCAGGCCAGGGTAACAATGCTCCTCTAACACAGGTTAATTGCTGGTAAGCGTTACAACAGTGACAAGGGCAGCTCTGGTTCCCAATGATTAATGGCTGAAAACCTGGAGGGTCAGCAGAAGCTTAACCCCTCGGTGACCTAGATAAGGGCAGAGAAAAATCCCAGTGGGTCGTCCTGGGTTTGTGAGTAAGTCTGGAGGTGTGTCCCTCGTGGGTGAGACGAGCCATTTGGACCCCTTCCATTGGTTGGTCCTGAGAGTCAGGTATCCATCAAGAGAATGTTGGCAAAAATGCTTCCTGCCACCATAGCGTCCACTAGCACCTCTAGTCCCTCACAATTACCATTTCTTTTGTGCTGTAAGAACAGTTAAGATTTACTCTCATAGTAACTTTCAAGTATGTAGTACAGTATTACTAGCTATAAGCACCTTGCTCTACATTAGAGCCTCCAAACTTGTTAACCTCATAACCAGAAGTTACAAGACCAATATCTTCCTTTGACCAATATCTTCCCATCCCCCCCCCCGCACTACCATTCTTTGTTTCTATGAATTTGGCTTTTTAAAATTCCACATATACATGATTTACATATGAAACACATATCATGCAGAATCAGTCTTTCTCTGTCCGGCTTATTTCACTTAGCATAATGCTCTCGAGTTTCATCCAAGTTGTTGTGGATGGCAGGATTTCCTCACGTCTCGTAGCTAAATGATATATCTTATTTATCTTATATACATGTACTATAGAAAATAAAAAATGATATAGTAAATAATATATAGTAAAATAAATGAGATATATCATTTGCCTTGTGTATGTGTGTGTGTGTGTGTGTGTGTGTGTATCACATCTTCTTTATCCATTCCTCTGTTGAAGGACATTGGTTGTCACAACGTTCGGTTGTGTCCACATCTTGGCCACTGTTAATAACGCTGCAGTGAATATGGGAGTGCAGGTATCTCTTTTTAGATCCTGTTTTCATTTCCTTCTGATGTAGATCCAGAAGCAGGATTGCTGGATCATATGGCAATTCTAGTTTTAATTTTCTGAGGAAACTCCATGCCATTTTCCATAATGGCTGTACCATTTGTGGATTCTTTCAGTGCATTACCTATCCAAAAAATAAGATTTTTCAAAGGATATCGGTTCCACAAGCAGCTCCTCAGCACCCTTGTGAGTGGAGGGTGTAGTTTTGAGCTGGGCAGGGTTCAGATAGGCAGGAGGAGTGAGAAAAGTCAGGAAGACACAGGTGTGACAACACCATGCTGGCCCAGGCTGCACAGGAAGCAGCCCTAATAGATTGTCTCTCTGTTCTGAGACTGATCCCACCCACCTCTCCCTCCAACACACAGACCTTTTCCGTTTCCCACCAAGCTTGGTAGATTCCTGGCTTCTCCCTTCTTTTCAGAAAGGGTAGAAATAGAAAGTTCAGGATAGATGCCATCCCGTTTCCAGTGCTTTCTCACAAGATCAATTCAGGGCGCTGGAACCCAGCACGGGAGTGGCAGTGGGCGGGGGGAAGATGGGCAGAGAGAACAGACCTCACGAGGAGGCCTTGAAGAGTCAGCTCATTGCTGAGCTGAAACGTCTGCGTTTGGAGCTTGGTTTGGTGCTCAGCAGCACCAGGGCTGAGATAACAGGGTGCCCGCTGGGCATCCCCCAGAGCACAGCTTCTATCGTGCAGACCCCTGGAGATGCAGGATGGAGGGGGAAATGAATTTACTGGAACTTCTCACAATGATTATTCTGTGTGGTGACAACATTTCAATAAATGTCCTTTTTTAGAAGGGGGAGGAGTAATGAGTCATCTGGGGGACGTATCTGGGTAAGAAGCTGTCTCAGAGTAGAGGGGGTTTGGTTTCACTAGGGGGGCAGTGTGCACCTTTGGAGGCAGAGATCAGTCTGTCAGCACAGAAGAGAAGCTGGAACAATCCTCCTTTTCAGAGCTCAGTCTCTTCAAAAAATAGCTGCTTGGTTTAATATCATTTATGTGACAAGGGACAGGGGGCTATATATATGTCTGTGTGTATGTGTATGCATATACGCATGCATGTGTGGATATATATGTTAGTCCATGCATGAAAGGTTCCTGGAAGGATCCAGCGGTATGTTCACACTGGTTGCCTCCGGGGAGGACCGAGTAGCCCAGAAATTCTTCCAGCTAGGAGATAGGATAGGCTGCTGTAAGACGTGACCCCAGGATACAAGGCTGAAACAAGAGAGCATCTCATTTCTCTCCCACATACCAGGCTGGCATAATGGCAATGAAGTGTCAGGAACTCCCAGGCCCCTTCCATTCTGTTGTTCTTCCATCCCTACGGCGTTGCCCTCCTCTGCGTGGACAAGGATGGCTCCCCACCAAATCTGCATTCCGGCCAATAGGAAAGGGGGAAGCAAGGAATTGGCAGGCACATCCATGTCCTTCAGAGGAGCCCAGGAATGTTCAGCACACAGCTTCTGCTCCCCTACCATTGTCCAGACCCCGATCACTTGGCCACACCTAGGAGGTACCCTCCTTAGTTGAGTAGTCATGAGATGAGCCCCGCTAAAATCTGGGGCTTTATTTCTAGTGGAAGAAGGAAAGGACAGGCAGAAGGGGGCAACTAGTGGTCTTTATCCGCAACAGGATGAAAAGGGCATTTTCACTTTATATATCCATCTTATACCTTTGGGACCATGTGCATCAAGACAAAATTTGAAGTTTGAACAATACATTGCATTGGAAGTCACAAACTGAGCACATGTGTCCACCTCTCCACTAAGCCATGGGCTCATTAGAATAAGTATAGGGTGGTTTTTAAAGAACTAAGTCATATTGTTGCTAGAAAACAAGAGAGGGTGGCAGCAGATCGGAAAGTCTGAGAAAATGCAAGAAGCTGGAAGTAAATGGGAACGGAGTCACTGAGAAAGAGCAAAGATAATCCATAGCACCAAACTCCAGGACCAAGAACTTTCCTTCTCAAGTGAGTTCCAGAGAAACTCTCAACTCAGACCCAAGAACTCCAAAACAGAAACACAGGACATCACCAGAATAACTGAGCATAGCACTACATTCAGTACGTGGGCTGGTAGGGACCCCCCACCTTTCCCCCTCCCCTACTCCCAACCCATAAGGAGAAATTGTGTCTCTTGGGTCCCTAGGACTCAAAAATTACTCTCCAAAAACTGTGGGTGATCAATCTGGGAAGGGATCCGAATATGGGTGTCAAAACTCAGCAGAAAAGTAGAATAGAGCTTAAAGTCTCCCTAGACATTCACAAGGGACATTTACGTCAGGGGAGGAGGGTTTTGCTCTACCCAAGAGGAAAACATAGTGAAGTGCTCATTACTGAAAACTCTTCTTACGGTGGCAAGTGTGGGCATCCCCAGCTTGCAATCTAGAGGTAAGCACATGGACAACACAGCCCAATCACTCGTAGGCGCCTGCAGCCAGGCCTCTCAAGCCTGGGAAATGGGCCTTACCAGCCACTTAGGCAGATTAGTCTAGTCCCTCATTTACGAAAGTGAATGAACAGCCAGGGGTCACCAACTTGAGGAAAACCAATAGCAGGAAAGCTAAACAAAGACGAATAAACAAAAGGAACCACCACAGACAAAACAAGATGCAGTAGGGAATGTTCGAAAGGAAACTGGAAGTATCTTTGGAGAGATTTGAGAGAACGTTAAATCTCTGAAACAAGAGCTAGCTGCCATTAAGAAGGGAGCCATCAGAAGAACAAGAAATCATTTCTGTACATTTAAAAAGATCGTCAAGGGTGCCTGTGTGGCTCAGTCAGTTAAGTGTCGGACTTTGGCTCAGGTCATGATCTCACGGTTCAGTTAGGTAGTTGGAGCCCTGCGTCAGGCTGTGCACTGACCGCTCAGAGCCTGGAACCTGCTTCGGATCCTCTGTCTCCCTCTGTCTCTGCTCCTGCCCCCCATCCACCGCCCTTAAAAATAAAAATAAACATTACAAAAAATAAAAATAAATGAAAGGATTGTCAAAATTTTAAAGTACAGAAAACCGAAGGAATAATGTGGCCAAGACTGAAAACGAGGCTGGTTATCTGGAAGTCAATGAAATCTACAATGCAGGAAAAAGCACAAAGCATTGAAAAATGAAAGAATAGTGCATACAGAGGGAAGATCCAGGAAGCCCACATTCATTCATTCAATAGGAGTTTGAACAGAAGAAGAGAAAGGAAGGGAGGAAGGGAGAAAAGAGAAAAAGGAAGGGGGGAAATCAAAGACGTAACAGAAAAGTTTTCTTAGCTAGGGGAAAACACAAATCTTCAGATTGAAAGGGCCCACCAGGTACCAAACAGGATAAATAAAAATAGAAATTTCAGAACCCCAAGAACAATGATAAAGTCTCAAAGGCTTCCAGAAAGAAAAAATAAAAATAAATAGGTCAGTCACAGAGGAGTGTGACTCTAACATCAGACTTCCCATCAGAAATACTTTTAAACTATGCCTTTAGGGGCGCCTGGTGGCTCAGTCGATTAAGCACCCGACTTCAGCTCAGGTCACGATTTCATGGTTTGTGGGTTCAAGCCCCACATCAGGCTCTCTATGCTGACAGCTCAGAGCCTGGAACCTGCTTCAGATTCTGTGTCTCCCTCGCTCTCTGCCCCTCCCCCACTCATGCTCGCTCATGCTCACGCTCTCTCTGTCTCAAAAATAAGTAAACATAAAACAAAATTTAAACTACGCCTTTCAAATTCGTGGACTATGAATTTAAGGCTAAATTATATTTCCGGCCGAACCAGCAATCAGCTGTGCTGGGAAACCTTATGATGGCCGCACTCAAATGCACACACTACCCAAGGAGATACTGGAGCAGCGCAAACGGAATGCAAGAATGAGATTTAAGAAACATGAGATTAAAACAAACTAATAAAGAAGAGTGGTAGCTGAGTAAAAGTGAGGAAAGGAAAAATGAAATTAAAAGGCAGCTTTGACACAGGGAATATAATCAATGACATTGTAAACAACTCCGTATGATGATGGTAAATTGCGCTGATCACTTCATCCTGTATACAGATATTGAATCACTGTGGGGTATAACTGAAATGAACAGGGTATTGTATGTCAATTACAATTTGATTACATTAATTTTTAAAATAAAAAAATTAAGGGGGAAATTCCATTAAAAAAGAAGAGACAGCTTTGAACCTTAACAATTTCATGGTAGGGGATAAGCTCATGGGTTTTCTTTATTTTGCTGTAGATCTGATTTCATTTTGTTCTGCTGTGATTAATATTTACATAACCACAGTATGGTAAATGCTATTTTTATTGGGTTTAAGTATTCAGAAGTTCAGGCCTGGAAGACTTGACTACAGTTCCGGAACAGAATGTAAATGTTATAAGCCACGAAAGTGGGAAGAACGTAGATTGTATGTACTGACGTGGAGGAATGCATACGCTGTGAGGAAGCTAATGTAAGGTGCAGAGTAATATAAATAGTATGGCCCCATTTATATATACATATATTGTCGTATGCATACTTTGCATGCCCAGTAAAACACCTGGAAAACCTTCACTCACTTTTACTTCCTACGCTTCTGTATCTTTTGAATTTTTACAAGCATGCATAACTTTTGCAATTAAATTTTTTTTAAATAGGATACTAGTTTGAGGACTTACTTAATTCTTAACCTGTCTAGGGGACTTAAGGTTTTTGGTAAGGCCCAAACAAAAGACACTGAGTAAAAAGAACTACATTTTGTGGAACCTGCAATCTAAATAAAGCAAGGCAGAAATGTTGACTGTTCTAAATTTGTGAAAACCAAACAAAAAAACACCCTCCACAGACCAAAAACTAACCCCCCAAAAAACCCACAAAAAAACAAAAAAAAACAAACAAAACAAAAAAAATGAAAGATCAACACTGCCATCTGCTGAGGACTCTTTGGAGGAGTGGGGAAGGCTTTGAGTGGGAAAGGCTTTCTGTTTTGTTTTTATAAATAACTACCTTCTGAGACTAGCAGAGACCTGAAATCTGGTTTATCTTCTACCAGGGGCATGGATTCCTAGCAATATAAGTAAGAAGTCAGAATCATACAGAGAGATGTGTGGGAAGGCCTGGGCAACAGTTTAAGAAATAGGGTTTGTTCAACCCAGCGAAGAGCTGGCCCAAGGGAGAACATGGTCTCGAATTTCTGACACGGCTGCCCTGGGGCAAAGGCTTGGTGTGTGGGACCAATGAAGAGGAATGAGAGCATACCAGAAGGGACCTTTTAATAGGTATTCCTTCCAAAAATAACTTATACTGTCCTGTGAAACCGTGAATGCCTCTCTGGTCACTAAAAACGAGTAAACAGAGAGGCAGGGGTAACCCTCTATCCTACAGTCACAGAAAGAAGGTCTGCCTGCATTTCTGAGACGTTACATTACCTGGCCTGGCGTGCAGGCATTCAACAAATACCTATTGGGTACCTACTATATGTCAAGCACTGTGCAAGTCCCCTTACACCCAGAGACACAGATCCACAGACTGGCTTTTGGAATAACTCCAACATAGCCAAGGCACCAAAGAGTCCAGGAGAAATCAAATTATATCTGGTCAGCCATGCTGCCAGACCCAACCTGTGTTTAGCAAGCATGGGATTTCCAGATCACACTCATCCACGCTCAGGATACATTCCTTAAAAGCTCAGGCCGTACAATCTAATGAACCAAACTCTTGTTCCTAAGTTCAAAAATATCGAGCTCCCAATAAGATCAAAGCAGATTTCATTCACTTCTTACTTTAAAAAAGAAACATAAGGGAAAAACTATATTAGGATCAGAAAATATTAGAACTGGAAAGACTTCCAAAATCATCTGGTTCACCAAGCTTACAAGCTGGGCTGAGGTCTGGAATGCTGTAAGAATTCTGACAGTGATTTAATCTGAAAGAACAGTACAAGAAAATAGACGTGAATGATAATGTATAGAATTTGTTATATCGTCAATGCTCAATAAACAGTTATTGAGAATGTAAAAATAGTATTTCATTTTAAATAATTTAAATCAAAAAGCCCCAAACTTACTCTTACCAAAAAGGTGCTGGGGGGCACCTGGCTGGCTCAGTTGAGTGTCTGACTTCAGCTCAGGTCGTGATCTCACAGTTCGTGGGTTCAAGACCGTGTGGGGCTCTGTGCTGACAGTTTGGAGACTTAAGCCTGCTTCCGATTCTGTGTCTCCCTCTCTCTCTGCCCACCCCCCCCCCCCACTCATGCTCTGTGTGTGTCTCTCTCTCAAAAATAAACAAACATTTAAAAAAAGAGGTGCTGGGTTCTAAGGAGAGCCCACTGGTTTAGAGAAAAAAAAAATCAAGTGTGAGAAAACTACAGAGAGGACAATGGAAGTAGCTGATGGAAGAAGTAAACAGAACAGCAAGAGGGAAGCCAGGGATGGGTGGGGCCATGAGGAAGGACAAAGAAAAAAGTCCTCTCTAAGAAAGCCTGAAGGGAAGCTGGAGGCTGGAATGCCTGTATAAAAAGCTTGCAGGCCCTCCATCTGGGGAGCCCGTGGGTGAAAGACTTTGCTTCTATAAAGTAAGTGTCTAGCTCCATAGTTGCATTCTGTCAGATCACTTCGAATCCATTCAGGATTCCGTAAACGGGATGCTCTTTCATCTACAAGCTCTTCGTGGGGTCTGCTCCGAGCCAAACCCCCGGCTAGGCAACAGGGTCACAGTGAACGCCCCTGGCCCCTGTTGTGGGGATGCTCATTTCTAACTGCAGAGGCCAGCCTTGGAGCCAGTCAAGGACAAGAGCTTAGAGGGAAGCGTGCGCACGCTGTGACGTGGGCTTCAGAAACAGCGTGGCGGGGAGCGCTGCAGAGAAGACAGCCCGAAGAAGTGGAGGTGTGCTTCTGACGGGGCACCCCCATCACGCCATGCTCCCTGAGAGGTCAAGGGCCCCGCAGAGTTAGTATCGAATAATCCGGATCTAATTTTGTTAGTCCTTAGGCACTAGACAAGGAAAAGGTAGGATAGCCATCTTCTTCCTTCAAGGCGAGGAGGGAGATGAAGTCCTGAAAATCCTACTGGGGCTAAAATGGGAATGAGGGGCAATTAGAGGCTGTACCAAGTGATTTGGAAATGCTGCAGGGGATCAGTGATGTACCACCAGGCAGGATGAGCAAAGGTGGAGGAAGTGACATTTGAGCAGAGGCTAGGGGAAGACCCGGCAGGCCAGAGAAGGAAAGCCACACCAAGAGGCTTTGAGGAGCAGGGTATGCGGGGCATTGAGAGGGCGATTCAGTAGGACTAGCGATAAAGCACAGGGTGGCAAGACGGGCAGAAGTTCTTTAACAGATTAACGAGGTATGATTTTCACCCGCCACATTGTGTGCATGGGTACAATGAATGATGCATAGCAACTTTTAGGGTTGTATATCCATCACCAAAATCCAGTTTTAGAACATTTCTATCATCCAAAAAGTTCCCTCATGCCCGTTACAGGTTTGTCATCATACTTATTAAACTTGGCCAATGGTTTTGACATTCATCCATGTTGCAGTATGTACCAGTAGTCCATTCCTTTTTTTTTTTTTTCAACATTTGTTTAGTTTTGAGAGAGGGGGAGGAGCCAAGATGGTGGAACAGCATAGAAGTTTTTTGTGCATCTCGGGTCCATGAAATACAATCAGACCAATGCTAAACCACCCTGCACACCTAGAAAACTGATCTGAGGACTGACACAACAGTCTGCACAACCTGAACCACAGAATTCAGCAGGTACGCAACACGGAGAGGTGAACTGGGGGAGATAGAAGCTGCGGAGGCTAGGGAACCGCTTTTGCGTGTGGAGAGAGGACAGAGATGGGGTGGGGGATGGAATTTGGGAAAAGCACTCCCCCCAAAAGCAGCTGGAAAGAAAGTGGAAAAGTGGAAACAGCCGCAGGGACTGAACTAAAAAGGGAGAAAGGAGAATGGAGGGGGTTTAAATTTCATTAAGACTGTAAACAGGGGGAGTGCAGAGTCTGAAACTCCGCAACTCAATACCTGGTGGTGCTCTGGTGGGAAGGGCGAATCCCCAGGAGCAGAGTGGAGTCTGGGGTTCTTCAGGCCACACTGGGAGAGGCAGTTCCTCTTCTGGGAGGACACCTGGTAGAGGCTGTGTGGGTTCCCCAAAGGCCAGGCCCCAGTGGACCCAGGAGAACAACCACATTCGCTGGTGCTGGAACAAGGTCGTTAAGGGTGAAACCTGGTGCTAGATGTGTGTTGTGATTTGCCATAATTCCTGAAATGCTGCTGCTACACTATCTCGCGAACTTTTGCTGGGGTGGGCTGGCACCTGGCTGCAGTCTCTGGGCATCAGCAGCAGCACAGTCCTGTGAACGTTCCTGGGTGTGGCTGGCACCTGGCCATTACTCGGTGAGACCCTCCTGCAGAGGGGCAGAATGGGTCAAATCCACAGACCTTCAGAAGTAAGGGGTTGGGAAAAAACAGCTGCACCTGAGACAAAACTCAGGAGGGAGGCGCTGCCTGGAGCTTTGGTCACAGACTGTAAAAGCGGGGAGTGGATGGAAGCTGAAGACAAAGGACAGGTGTGCGATTGCTGATCTGGGAGAACAGAGTTCCAATACTAGAGACTGGGTAGCTGGGTGACGCCATTTTCACCGCTCCTGCGCATGCGCATTCGCACCTACAAGCACCACCACAAGCCACCCCAGTAGGCTAGTAGTGCCATCTAGTGGAGAACGGAGTCGTTACACTAAGCCCCGCCCAACTGGGCCAACCTCGCTCTTCAAGAACAGAAGTCTCAGCGCCTGCTTAGTTTATGGACTATAAAGCACTTCGTAGTTTGATTTCTAGGGGAAAGTGAAGTAATTTCAGTCGTATTTCAGTCTGTTTGCCAGTCCATCCATTCAATTTTCTTTCTTTTTTTTTTTCCTTTTTCCTCTTTTTTGTTTCTCTTTCTTGAATACAGAAAGAGAAAAAATTCATTGTTATTTTCAATTTTTATTAAAAATATTTTTATTTAATTTTTTTCTACTATATATTTTACTTTTGTGTAAATTTTTTCAAATTCTAGTTTACTTCCATCATTTAATTTTAGTCTACTTCAGTGTATTCATCTTTTCAAATTTTCAAATGATTTCCTTTTTTTTCCCTTCCCCCCCCCCCCTTTTTTCTCTAATCTATCAAGCTCCTTTCAACACTCAGACCAAAACACACTTAGGACCTAGCATCATTTATTCGATTTTGTGTGTGTGTGTGTGTGTGTGTGTGTGTGTGTGTTTGGTTTTAATTTTTTAATTCTAATTTTTTTTAATTTTATTTTTTTACCCCATTAATTCCTTTTCTCCCTTCAAAATAATGAAATGAAGGAATTCACCCCAAATGAAAGAGCAGGAAGAAATGACAGCCGGGACTTAACCAACACAGATACAAGCAAGATGTCTGAACCAGAATTTAGAATCACGATAATAAAAATACTAGCTGGAGTCAAAAATAGATTAGAATCCCTTTCTGCGGAGATAAAAGAAGTAAAAGCTAGTCAGGATGAAATAAAAAAATGCTATAACTGAGCTGCAATCTCGAATGGATGCCACGGCGGCAAGGATGGATGAGGCAGAACAGAGAATTGGCGATATAGAGGACAAACTTATGGAGAATAATGACGCAGAATCAAAGAGGGAGATTAAGGCAAAAGAGCATGATTTAAGAATTAGAGAAATCAGTGACTCATTAAAAAGGAACAACATCAGAATCATAAGGGTCCCAGAAGAGGAAGAGAGAGAAATAGAGGTAAAAGGATTATGTGAGCAAATCATAGCAGAAAACTTTCCTAACCTGGGGAAAGACACAGACATCAAAGTTCAGGAAGCACAGAGGACTCCCATTAGATTCAACAAAAACCAACCATCATCAAGGCATATAGTAGTCAAATTCACAAAATACTCAGGCAAGGAGAGGATCATGAAAGTAGCAAGAGAAAAAAAAAGTCCTTAACCTACAAGGGAAGACAGATCAGGTTTGCAGCAGACCTATCCACAGAAACTTGGCAGGCCAGAAAGTAGTGGCAGGATATATTCAATGTGCTGAATCAGAAAAATATGCAGCCAAGATTTCTTTATCCAGCAAGGCTGTCATTCAAAATAGAAGGAAAGATAAAAAGTTTCCCAAACAAAAATTAAAGGAGTTTGTGACCACTAAATCAGCCCTACAAGAAATTTTAAGGGGGACTCTATGAGGGGAGAAAAAATGAAAAAGAAAAAAACAAATAAATAAAGACCAAAAGCAACAAAGACTAGAAAGGACCAGAGGACCCTACCAGAAACTCCAACTCTACAAGCAACATAATGGCAATAAATTCGTATCTTTCAGTACTCACTCTAAAATGCCAATGGACTAAATGCTCCAATCAAAAGACATAGGGTAACAGAATGGATAAGAAAACAAGATCCATCTGTATGCTGTTTATAAGAGACCCACTTTAGACCTAAAGACACCTTCAGATTGAAAGTAAGGGGATGGAGAACCATCTATCATGCTAATGGTCAACAAAAGAAAGCTGGAGTAGCCATACTTATATCAGACAATCTAGACTTTAAAATAAAGACTGTATCAAGAGATGAAGAAGGGCATTATATCATAACTAAGGGGTCTATCCACCAAAAAGACCTAACAATTATAAACATTTATGCTCCAAATGTGAGAACACCCAAATATATAAATCAATCACAAACATAAAGAAACTCATTGATAGTAATACCATAATAGTAGGGGTCTTCAACAGCCCACTCACAGCAATGGACAGATAATAAAAAAATCAACAAGGAAACAATGGCTTTGAATGACAGGCTGGACCAGATGGACTTAACATTCAGAACATTTCATTCTAAAGCAGTGGAATATACATTATTCCCCAGTGCACATGGAACATTCTCCAGAATAGACCACATATTTATTTTTGAGAGAGAGAGAGCATGAGTGGGGTAGGAGCAGAGAGAGGGGAAGACACAATATCCAAAGCAGGGTCCAGGCTCTGTGCTATCAGCACAGAGCCTGATGTGGAGCTCAAACTCACAAACTGTGAGATCATGACCTGAGCTGAAGTCGGACATTTAACCGACTGAGCCACCCAGGCGTCCCTTAGTTTGTCAACTTCTAAACAAACAATCCTGCTGGAATATTGACAGGGATTGAGTTGAACCTATGGAATAATTTGGGTAGAATTGACATTATAATAGTACTGAATCCTCTAACCCACAAACATGGAATGTTTCTCCATTTATTTACATCCTTAATTTCTCAGAAACTTTTGTAAATTTCAGTGAAATAAATCTATTTCTGTATTCTTTTTGTGCTATTGTGGGTGGATTTTTTTTGTTGGGGGGTATTGTTTGTTAATAGAGAGGATTTCAATAGATCTTATTTTTTTGGTATATTGAACTTGTATTCTACAGCCATATTAAATTTACTTTCTAGTAGTTTTGTGTGGTGTGTGTGTGTGTGTGTGTGTGTGTGTGTGTGTGTGTGTATTCCTTCAAACCTTACAGGATCATGTCATTTGTGAATAAAGATAGTTTTCTTTTTTTCTTTTTCCACTTTGAATGACTTTATCTTTTTTGGGAGAGGAAGAGAGGGAACTGGATAGAACCTCCATTACAGTGTTTAATAGAAATAATGAGAGTGGATATTGTTGACTTGTTCCTGATTTCAGGAGAAAAGCACTCCCCCCTCCCATTAAGTATGTTAGCTGTGGTTTTTCATAAATTGAAAAGTACTTAATTAGGTTGAGGAAGTTGCCTTCTATTCCTACTTTATTAAGTATTTATCATGAATGGGTGTTGAATTCTGTCTAATGTTTTTCCTGTGTCTATTTATAAAAAGAAGGGTTTTATCCCTTTTTATAAATATGGTGTAAAAGATTGATTTTTGGATGGTAAATCAAGATTGAGGCCCTTGAATACACCCTATTTGGTCCTGCTGTATAAATCTTTTTATTTATTATTGGATTCAGTTTGCCAATATTGTGTTAAGGATTTTGCATCAATCTTCATGGGATTTAAATACCTTTTTAAATATAGGTATTTAAAACTATAAAATTCCCTCTCAGCACTGTTTTAGCTTCATACACTAAATTGACATCTCATTTTCATTCAGTTAAAATTATTTTCTAATTTCCCTTGTGATTTCCTCAATTACATGAGTTACTTAGAAAGTGTGTTAATTTCCATATATTTGGGGATTTCTTTTTGTTGGTGACTTCTAATTTAATTTCAACATAGTGGGAGAAGATACTTTCTATGATTTAGAATTTCTTGTTGTTGAGACTTGTTTTACGGCACAGCATATGGTCTTCCCTGGAGAATGTTCCATGTGGACTTGAAAAAAGTGTGGTCTGCTGCTGGTGGGTGGTGTTCTACAAATGTCAGGACAAGTTGACCAGCAGCATTCTTTTTTTAAGTATTTATTTCTTTATTTAGAGAGCAGGGGAGGGGCAGAGAGAGAGGGAGAAAGAGAACCTCAAATAGGCTCTGTGCTGTCAGCATGGAGGCCAACATGGGGTTTGATCCCAGGAACTGCAAAATCATGACCTGTGCTGAGATCAAGAGTCAAAAGCTGAACTGACTGAGTCACCCAGTCACCCCAGCAGCATTCTTTTATGTGCTTTTTGTCAAGTTGTTCTATCAGTTATTAAGAGTGGGATATTGAAATCTCCAAATATTATTGTTGAATTGTCTATTTCTCCTTCCAAATCTGTCACTTTTTCTTCATGTATTTTGGGGCTCTGTTGTTAGGCCCATATACATTAATAGTTACTGTATATCCCTGATATATTGGCCCTTTTATCATTTGAAATGTCCTCTACTTCTAGTAGTATTTCTTGTCTAAAAACCCACATTACCTGATATTAATATAGCCATTACAGCTTTCTTATGGTTACCACTTGCAGTATATATTTTTCTGTAACTTTTTAACTTTTTTTTTTTTTTTTTGAGAGACAGAGAGAGAGAGTGAGCACACACACTCAGAGAAGGAGGAAAAGAGAGGATCTTAAACAGACTCCATGTTCAGCCCGACGTGGTGCTCGGCTCCATGAACCATAAGATCATGACCTAAGATGAAATCAAGAGTCAGTCGCTTAACCAGCTGAGCCACCCGGGCACCCCTCTGTTGATTTTTTAACTATATTTTTTGAGTATTATTTCAGTGGTTCCTCTAGGGACTACAATAATATACATTTCAATTTAGCACAATATTCTTCAGATTAATATTAACATAATTCCAATGAATACAGAAGCTTTGTTTCAATATAGCTCCAATTCCTACTCCCTCCTTTGTGCTATTATTATAATATACATTGCACCTATGTTATAACCCCAACAATACAGTGTTATTATTGCATTATACAATAGCATGGCATTTAAAAAAAGGAAAACATACATTTATTGTGTAAGCAAATGTCTCCCCAAGATTCCCATCCTCTGGTTATTCAATCAAGGTGCTGTCTTGAAAGGACTTTGCAAATGAAATTAAGGTTACTACATAGGGCAATTATCCTAGATTATCCAGATGGGCCCAGTGTAATCACATGAGCCCTGAACAATAGAAGAGGGAGGCAGAAGAGTCCATCAGAGAGAAATGTAGTGGAAGAGAGATACAGAGATGAGGCAGAAGAGACCAGAGAGATGAAGTATGAGAAGGAACCAAATTGCTGTTGCTGGCTTTGAAGTTGGAGGAAAGGAGCCAACAGCCAAGAAATGTGAGTGGCTCCTAGAGGCTGAGAACAACTCCTGTCAGCAAGGAAACGGGGGCTCAGTCTTACAACCATATGGAGCCAAATGTTACCAACAACCTGAATGAGCTTGGAAGTCAATGTATACTGAGCCTCCAGAAAAGAATACTGTACAGCCAACACCTTGATTTTGACCTTCGAAACCATGGATCAGAGAGCCAACTGAGCCACATTATCCCTGAACTTCCGAACTACACGTAGAAGTGTGCGATCTTAAGCGGGTATCATCGGAAGCACGTTTGTGGTAATTGTTATGTCAGCCATACATTTATACAATCCTTTATATTTACTCACATATTTACCATTTACAGGACTCATTCTATCCTGTGGATTCGAGTAGCCATATTTTCGTTCTTAAGAATTTAAAAACAGATCCATAGGCGAAAAAAATTGGCTTAGTTTTTTTATCTTTTTATTTTGCCACCTTATTTTACGCCTTCATTTCTGAAAGCTAACTTGTGTCCAAATCCTCCAGAAGTCCCTGGAGCTTCCTGAAAGTCCAAGGATCACCCATGAGCCCACAGCCCCTTTGCTGGTCTCGAGTCAGAGATCCCAAGGGGACTGTTACGCCAGCGGGCTCTAAGATTAGATGTAGAAATATCAGATACTCTGGAGCCTACTGGGGAGAGTGGCAACCTAATCCCAAATCTACAGGCCCTAAATCTGGGTCACAATCACAGGATGCCCAGCCCTTCTAAGCTGACTAGAGCTCAGGGCAGCAGGAATCACCCTCCCTACACTCTCGGGAATCCAGTAGTTGGAAAAGGAAGGAAAGGTCTGAGCTTGGTGTATATAAACCTGCTCCATTGTACCTAGGTGCCCTCCCTGAGCCTCCCCTACCCAGGAACCAGAGAGACGTGCACCTGTAGGTCATCTGTGGCCTATTCCACCTGTACTGCTTATAACTGCTCTAGCCTGTTCAGGTCTAGGTAGGTCTGCTACGTATTGAGAACATCTAGAATGTTCAGCTTTCTAGGTTTTTTGAGTGTTTTGGTTTTTTTGTTTGTTTTGCTATGAGGAGAGATATTTTGAAGGCTCACTCTCCTTGGGGCTGACTCTGGGACTTGGCTGGCTGCCACCAGCCTCCCAAGCTACAAGGCTTTGAACTCTCAGGGAACAAGCCAGGAGTGAAAGAAGCTTCTGGGTTAAAGAAGCTCACCAAGTGCAAAGCCAGTGAGGGAGAGAAAGCTGCTCCTGAGACTCTTACACAGCATCTGCCCTCTCTGGCCTCACCCCTCTATCCAATCTGCAGCCAGCTCACCTTCAGTCATTCCCTAAAGGAAGGACTGCCAGGCTCCTCCAAGTCCTCTCTACCCTCCTCAGGACACTCTCAGTTGGCCACCATCTGTCCTAGTTGCAAAAGTCAGGTGAGACCATACATATAAAAGCACTTGGGAAAACTCCACATTAGGTGATGATCAGTACAATGATCTCTGCACATCTGGAATTAAATCTCAAAAGTGCATTTAACCCATCACTCGCTGAATGCCCACATGTATTTCAGTTTATGAATCCAGTGACCACCTGACTCCTCTTCTAGGTATCCGGGGTGCCAAGCAGCAGCTCTAATTTTACTTCATGGTTGACATCCATAACCCTTCCCACAGTTTTTCCTTTTCAAAGGTCTAACACTAGGGCGGGGGTGCCTGGGTGGCTCAGTCAGTTAAGCGTATGACTCTTGATTTCAGCTCAGGTCATGATCTCACAGTTCGTGGGATTGAGCTCCACCTTGGGCTCCATGCTGACAGTGCAGAGCCTGCTTGGGATTCTCTCTCCCCTTGCCCCTCTCCTCTGCACTCTCTAAAGAAATAAAATAAAGATTCCTTTGAAAAAATAAAATGTCTAACGTTACAAAATAGTCTATCAACCACACCTCTAACAAAGAATTAGACTTCCCTGCACACCATCTACCACAACATCAAGATCCCAGTGTTTTAGTGCTGCCTATGACATGTGCACATTTCATTACTGGTCCATGCCAATACTCCCCTTTACTTCCTATTTTTTCTGTACCCTCCGTCAATGGTTTCTTTCCCCTTTCCCTTTTGAAATACTTAAGTTGCCAATCCCCCTTTATAATTCTATTCCTTCTAACAGGAAAGAAAATAGTTCTCTTCTTACTTTTTCTATTTCTCTTTAGCTCTCATAAAGAATCCTTTTTTTTTTTTTTTTCCATAATGATTTAATATAGTTTCTTTCCCAATTCTGAAAAAATATGCAGGGCTGAGCCCTGCATGACTCGGCCTTACCTTTTATAACATCAAGATTTTCTTGTCTTTCAGAGTAGCCCCACTCTTTTGTAAATCCTCAACAGTAAAGCCAAACAGACGGTGAAGAGCTACAAGATATGTCCGGGAGGCCACATATGTAAAAACACTTTTTCCAAAATAGAAGAGACCAGTATAAAGCTAGTTCTGCTGTTTCTCTGAATCTGTATTTTAAAAATAACTTTACTTTTTTCCGTCTTTCAATAAAAGCGCTACATCCTGGTGATGTGTCTTCTTTAGTATAGAGAAAGAAAAAAAAAATCCCTAAATCCAGTCTTTGAACTGAAGTGACAGTGTTTAACGCAAGAACAATCCAATCCATAAAACCTTTCTCAATGTTAGTCAAGAGTTTGGGGCCACATCACCTCTCTCCACCGCTATTTTCTGTTTCCTTATCGGCCGAGTTAGCATACTAACTGTTCAAACTGACTTAAAAAAAAAAAAAAAAAAGCCAATTCTCACAAATCCTTAGATTAGGAAAGAGGATGCACTCAATTTCCTTTGAAAATCACTGAAAAAACTTTGAGAATCAAAATAGTAACATCTTTAACAAAACGTTAGCAAACCTGCGGAGTGAGAGACAATAAGCAGTTCGCGTGGAGGCAGGTCCATCCCATCCTCTGACAGATCAGGCACCCCCACGCATGTGGGAGGACGCCACGGATGCACCTTCAAGGCAGGTGGGCACTTCTCAGCCCGTTACCATGTTGCAACTTGTACTGAGGAATAATCCAAAGATTCTAGTATCTGTCTATAGCAACTGCGTTTCCTATCAGCATGGCTCAGTCCAATATACGTACTTTATTTTAAATGATGCCACTAGCACTTGGGAAAAAAAAAAGTCATTTATTTGCATTGCTTCCACTTCTCTACTGTAGTGTTAGGACCCGACATAAGCATCGCTCTTCTACTTCCTATTTACAGCTCATTCAGAATATTACTACAAATACAATATACAATTTTTAAAAACTTCTGGGGAACTGTCGTCTTTGTTTTTCTTTCCTCTTTATAGGTTTCTCAAAATCATTCAACTTAAATGAAAATTTACATGGACATTTTCTGTACACATCCGAAAGGGCAGAGGTTACACTGGTAAAAGCCAAAAGAATTTTGCACGAATACAATAAAATACAGAAAACAGAGAGTATAGAAGATGTTATTTGGGGTACAAATATAAACAATACAGTACCATTTGAGTAATTTAGCAACATAACACTCATACTTTATAGAAAGAAAACTGCAAACCTGGAGAATGCTCTGACAAATATTAAACATTATATATACAATGAGGTAAATGTACCTTGGTCTCTTGAGAGGTAATTTAAGTTTAAAGCAATTGACATTTTGAAGCATCTCCTTGACATAGAAAGAAATATCAAACACCCCATTCCATTGGCACAAGGTGAAAAAGGGATATCAAAACACGGTTCACGATATTCAATTCATAAATCTTGTTAAAAAATAAAAACAAATTCACTTAAGTTCTTTTTAAGTTTTAAGAAACAGGTTGAATATTATTAACCACATTCTTAGAAGTTTACAATTACAAGTAAGATTGCATAATGGTGTGGAAAAGCTTGAATGTACTGACAATCCTCAGAATGACTTAGAATCCCAGCACTGCCGGAAGGGGCCCGTGGGTATTTCAGCGTTCTTAATCACACTCAAGAAGCTACAGATTACATGTCCAGACCTATTCTTTAGGATCTCAAAAATATCTGAGTTGGCATTTCCTGCCAAGCTGTAACAGAACCACTGTTTGGAAATTCCGTCATTTGGAGCCAGAACACTGCCACAGTCAAGAAACAAAAAGAAACAGTTGACTTATAATCACTCTTTCAGTGCAAGGATAAAAATAAACTCTTGATATGACAGGTCTACTGGGATACTGATTTTGTTCTGCATTTTAATTGGCAATAGGCCATCTTGTTTCACAAAACAGTCTAAGTGGGACAGTTCGCGATGTAGAGGGGGAACAGAAGGTAGCTCACGCATGAGCTGATCACTAACTGTCGTAAGGAGAACTGAAATTTGGAAATCTTGATGGCCATGGCACTGTGCACTGACTCGAGGCACTTCTTGAGCATTATCATTACAGCAGAATCACAGGCTCCCTTCTCCAGACCTTACCCTGTCCTACAGCGGGTAGGATCGGCCACTGCTTCTGGCACAACTCCTATTGCCATACTGCCACCTTGCTGCCTTCCCACTCCCTGGCCATAACTGAAGTCACAACAAGGCAGCCAGCAGGGCCATCACCCTCCCAATCTCCAAACTTGGGAGAGCCCTCCCAGCAACACCCCATGACTCGAAGAAATGGAAGCACGTCCTACGTTTCCGTCAACCATTTAGATACCAAAAGCAGCTATTCAGTCAAAAGGCTGCTGAGGGGATATGGGCAGGGCATGGTGGCGGCAAGGCAATGGTCTCTGAGCAGGAAGGCCGGTTGAGAAAACTAAGCTGAAGTTATAAAGGAAGGACCGGGGACACCTGTGCCCCACTGGGTCGTACCTCCCTCATCCCCAGTCCTCCGGGGTACTGACAAAATGGACGTGGACAGGTAACTGGTCTGAAGGTACATTTTAAGCCAAGTTTAATCTTGGAAGGTGAACGTCTGAAGACAGGCAGCATAAACAAAGGCTTGTGTTTCTGAGTGACAAAATTAACACTCTAGTCAAACTTATCTGCAGTTATGGCCGTAGCAATCAGGATCTATTTTATCTTTTAAGTGACTTCCGTTTCCAATATTAGCCAAATGGGGCTTATCAAACTCATTAGCCAAAAAAGGAATTTGCTGCAATAATAAACCCAATTTAGAACTAAACTCCAACTTTAAAAAAAAATTCCCTGACTCCCCAAAAGTACATTTTATTCACTTAGGCAAGAACAGTATAACTGCAACTCAATCTTTGATTCAATAAAGATTATCTTCAGTAAAAGTTGATTACCTTATAGGAAAGTGAGAAATTATGTATCACAATTTCAAATCAGACAAGAACTTTTGGTATGTTCTTAAAATTATATAAAAATAGTTTTAGCATTGGTCCCCTGGATTTCATAAAGCAGATCTGGTAGGCTTAGAAATGGCCAAAAAAAAAAAAGTACTTATAATCACAGAGCTAGAGTTTATTAAACAGGAAATCTAACATATTTATAAAAACAAACCCCTCAAACTCATTCATTTGCTTTGACAAAATTAAAATCATGGCAACTACAGAAAAAACTCAGATTTGGAGTCAAAATATTAACCTCTAAGCACATTTTCCCCATGATGTTTTTAAACACATGAAATTGACACTAAATTCCTATGTATATGTCATTCATTCTAAAATTACTTTGGCTTTAAGACCAAATAGTCTTTCAAATTTATTCTATGTATAAGAGATAAGACATTATCAGAATGCAGCCCAGTCAGTGTAAATGGCCACTATCTCTTACTGACCAAAATACTGTAAAGGTTATTCTGACCCTTTCATTTAGAAACTGATAGCAGTATAAAGTCAATGTCTTGCCTCATTGCTATGATAGTTTTTTCTCTCCCGTCAGAATAAGATCACAGTGATAAAGAGAACTCTGAAAATTATAAAAGCCCTAAAGGACTTTTAGCACTGGAAGTAAAAACCAGTTACTGTAAGTTAGTTTCAAGTTAATGTGAAGACCATGACAAGTTTGCTTGAGACATTTAATTTGACTAAAAACATCTGTAAATGGAGAACCTATACTCAGAATGTTCTTTAGCTACCACTCCCAAAAATCAAGGGTGTACTGAACTCGTTACATAACCATGGAGATTAAGCACTTGTGCACAGTATGCGCACACGGAGGGAAAGACTGAATTAGAAGCTGCCTTCTTCAAAGGGTAGTGAGACTCCAGAACCACACGAACTCTGACCTTAGTTACAAAGACAGAAAGCCCACTGAACACTGACTCCGACATGACGAATGTGACTCTCTTGCACACCTGTTAGCTATTCAAATTATTAATTACCTTTACCTTCCTAGAAAAAAACCTATTATTTAACATCAACCATATCCTAATTTTAAATGTAATTCATTTCTTAAAAAAATAACACTGTCTTTGATCAGATAAAGAAAAAAATGGCTTACAGAATGCCACACAACTTTTCACAAGCAGCTAGACAAATTTTCCCTTTTAGAAAAATTAGTCTGTAGGCTACAAGTTTTAAATTATTAAAGTACTATAAGGATCTAGAGTGCCACTTGACTTAAGGTATACTTAGACAACACAATTTAAATGCAAAAGCTTGAAGTGAGAATATTCAAATATGACCATGATAACATTTACCAATTAATGCCACTTCATTTCTTTAGTGGTTTAAGCACATTTTGGTAGGAGAAAGGCATTTTCAAAATGGACTACCAAATGACATACTACAAAAATTCCTCCAAAAAACTAGACAGAGAAAGTCTGGGCTACCCAGATAAATAAACTTCTTGAATTAAAATACTACAGGTTTTAAGACACACAGACTTTAAGCAATTCTATTCATCTCCATTAGAAAGACACAGAAGCGGCACTTACTGGTATAGTACAATCCCATTTTGAAGGCATGTAATGTTCTGAATATGTGAAAGAACAGTAATAGTATACAAAATACAATTGCATAAATTATGTTCCTCACTACTATATGAGGTCATTTTTAGACTCAAGATAAGAGTTTTATAAGTGTTAGTTTTAAGATCCTGAAAATTATAGACCAGTACATTCAAAGTCTGAATCAAGGAAACTCTTTAGTGGTTCAGAATCCTCTGAGAATGTACTAACCAGGAATAAAATCACTTTCTTGAAAAATAAGAAATGTTTCGTGTAACTCAACAATCCAGCTCCTTTACCCTTAAAGATGATCTTCAGCACAGCAGAGTTAACCTAAAGTTAAGATCAGCAATCATCTTTAAAAAAAACAAAACAACAACCAAGTTTTGTGTTAATAAAAAATAAAGGTAGACTACACAACACTTTGTAACTGTCCTGGGAAAGAAGTGTTCATAGTGCAGAGAAAGGACCCACATGGCTGTTTCCTGGGTCCAAAGAAATCCTGGGGAGTTTCTCATTGACCTTATTACACTGTCGCAAAAGGAAGCAATATCCTTCTATTCCCTCTCAGTGAGGTAGAACAGCTGACCTCCCAAATTAAAACCCAGGAGCAGATCTGAAGAAAAGCAGAGTTCAGGCGAAGCCGCAGAACTACATTTTGATGCCTTCCTGTTGACTGAGTTGTGACAATGTTTTCTTAATCCTCAAAGCTGTAAGTCTAGCAGCTCCGTTGGCATACCAACATTCTCTCATAATTTTAGCCATTACTCTCAAGGCCTGCAAGAAAATAGAAGAAAAATTATAGTTAACACATGTACCACTTTCCATTCATCTGGATTAGATCTTGACTCTGTACAGTTTCTTTCCAAGTGACATACGTTCAAGTTTTTGTTTGTTTCAGCATTATCTGTAATAACAAATGAATAGAAACCTCCTCAATTCCCTTCAGCAGGGTACTGCTGTCAGCAGCTGGAAAGCAGATGGACAAGGGGTGACTTACTTATTAGCAGACCTAAAAAATCTGAATCCTAAACCAGAGTTGTACATGGCAAATAAGGAACTTGACTCACACTGAAACGCCCCCAAAAACCGAGGAATTAACTGCACTGAGTTCCTCTGAGGTGAAGTGCAAGCTAAAAATAGGATCAGCCAAAAGAGCTGGAACCCCAGATCCTTGCCCCTCCCTGAGCATCACATAGTTGGGTGACTGCAGCCCCCCACCAGCAAGAGACTAGAGATTTGTATCTGAGAGGGTAAAGCAGAGATTTCTGACTTGGGGAACATGGGGGCAAAATTCCATACTGACAACTCACTAAATGAGAAGACCATAAACTTTCTCCCCAAAACACAGGCCACAACCTGTAGACACTCCTCCAGGCAAGAGACTGTAAGAGTCCTCTCTGGGGAATGCGAGCCCAAGTGGAAAGACCTGAAGATACTGCCATCAGTGGCTCTCCAAGCGAGTAACCCAGTTAGATCACCCTAAAGATCACAGGTGATAAGCTCCCTTCATGTGCACAAAGCTTCCCATCGGCTTTTAGCATCCTATTTTTAAACATGAAGAGAGCAGGAGTTTGATTAGACACCAGAGAAAGCAACATGAATGCAGAAGCTGATACAGAACAAAGCAACTTGGAAAAAACAGTTGTACAGAGAAGAAAACATCAACAACTTATCGTTAATATCCTTAAGGAGATAAAAGAAAATGTTCATGTTAGATTTACCATCGATCGTTTTTTTGCTTCTTGTTTGACTTTGGAAAAACTTGACAGAAGAATTGGAAAATAAACCTGATAAAAAAAGATAAAAGTTGATAAACCTCCCGGAAAGTGTAGAAAAAAACCAGAGATGGAGGAAAAGACAAGAAAATTAGAAGGCCTCTTCAAGAGGTCTACCATTCATAAGTAGACTGTAAGAAAGAGAACAGAGGAGGAGGCGCCTGAATGGCTCAGTCAGTTAAGTGCCTGGCTTCAGCTCAGGTCATGATCTCATGGTTTGTGAGTTCAAGCCCCACATCAGGCCCTGCACTGACAGGGCAGTACCTGCTTGGAATTCTCTCTCTCCCTCTCTGTCTCTGCTACTCTCCCACTCGTGCTTTCTCACAGTCAAAATAAATAAACTTTAAAAAAAAAAAAAAAGAATGGAAGAAAATGGAAGAGAACAAATCAAAGAAATACTTCAGGGACATTTTCTAGAAATGAACATTTGTTTCCAGATAAAAAGGATCAAGTTCCTATCACATACATATACTCATTCAACAAAATAATAAATTTACTGACAGCCTACCATCTACCAGATACCATCCTAGGTACTGGGGATACAATAGCGAGCAAACAGACAAAATCCCTACCCTCATAAAGCTCACATTCTAGAGAGCCAAAGCATATAATTGATAAGTAAGTAAAATACATGGACGGGCAGTGGTAAGCGCTACGGAGAAACATCATTTAGGGAAGCAGATAAAATATGCCAGGGAAAGAAGATGCTATTTGAAATGGGTATAACAAGGTAACGTCTGAGCAGAGACTTAAAAGAGGGAGGAACCTGAATAAACCAGAAACAGGAAGTCATGCAGCCAGGAAAGAATATTCACCATAACAAAGGGAAAGGGAATCCCAGGACCAAAGGTGAGGGATATCCCAAGGGGAAAGCTGCACAGTGGGCCTAGAGAACTGTAAGTCCAGACTGGAAAATATCAGAAGATTTTGCAAGACATTTCTTCAGTTATTCTATCAGTTTCATGTTCTTACTGTGTTTCAACTATTGAGAGGAGATTCATAAAACCCTAGAAAAGTGAAAGACTGAATTAGTATAAAGTACATATAAAACTAATCAAATTGAGAAAAAACAAAAATGACAGCGATGGCATTAATTCAGCAAATTGCACGTGTGCTCTTAATGTTAACTGCTAACTTTTCCTCATGCTTAAAAAGCCATCTATTTAGAGGCGCCTGGGTGACTCAGTAAAACTAAGGCTTCTGACTCTTGTTTTCAGCTCAGGTCATGATCCCAGGTTCGTGGGATCAAGTCCCACGTCAGGCTCCACGCTGAGCATGGAGCCTGCTTGAGATTCTCTCTCTCCCTCTGCCCCTCTCCGCAGCTCACGCTCATGCTCTCGCTCTTTCTCTTAAAAAAAAAAAAAAAAAAAAAAAAAAAAAAGCCATCTGTTTAATAATGTGCTCTACTTAATGAGTGCATGAATACTTCCAAGTACTCTTGATTTCAGCTCAGGTTATGATCTCACAGTTCGTGGGATCAGGCCCTTCACCAGGCTCTGCACTGACAATACAGAAACTGCTTGGGATTCTCTCTCTCTGGCCCTCCCCCACTCACACACTCTCTCTCTTAAAATAAATAAATAAATAAATCAACTTGAAAAAATTTTTTAAAATCTGTTGCAGTTCCATACACTAATAGTGAAGCAGCAGAAAGTGAAATTAAGAAAACAATCCCATTTACAATTGCACTGAAAACAATAAAATATTTCGGAATAAACTCAACCCAAGAGGTAAAAGACCTATACTCTGAAAACTATAAAACACTGATGAAGGAAGTTCAAGATGATACAAAGAAATGGAAAGACATTCCATGTTCATGGAATGGAAGAACAAATATTGTTAAAATGTCTATACTACGCAAAGCTATCTATACATTTCATGTAATCCCTCTCGAAATACCAATAGCATTTTCATAGAACTAGAACAAACAATCCTAAAATTTGTATGGAACCACAAAAGACTCTGAACAGTCAAAGCTATCTTGAAGGAAAACCAAAAACAAAAACAAAAAAACCAAAAACAAAAAAACCAAACAGTTCCAGATTTTAACTTATGTAACAAAGTGGTAGTAATTCAAATAGTATGGTACTGGCCTAAAAATAGACACATAGAGATCAAAAGAATAGGACAGAAAATCAAGAAGTATACCTATAATTATTTGGCCAATTAATCAACAAAGCAGGAATGAATACACAATCAGAAAAAGACAAATGGTGTTGGGAACACTGGACAGTCACATGCAAAAGAATGAAACTGGACCACTTTCTTTCATCATGCACAAAAATAAACTCAAAATGGATTAAAAACCTAAATGTAAGACTTGAAACCATAAAAATTCTTGAAGAGAGCATGGGCAGTAATTATCTCTGATATTGGCTGTAGCAACATTTTTCTAGATATGTCGCCTGAGGCAAGGGAAATAAAAGCAAAAATAAACTATTGGGACTACGTCAAAATAAAAACCTGCACACCAAAGGAAATAATCAACAAAACTAATGGGAGAGGATATTTTTAAATGACATATCTGATAAAGGGTTAGTATCCAAAATATATAAAGAACTGATACAACTATATACCCCCCAAAATGATCCAATTAAAAAATGGACAGAAGAAATGAATAGACATTTCTCAAAGAAGATATACAGATGACTACAAACACAAGATGTTCAACATCACTGATCATCAGGGAAACGCAAATCAAAACTACAATGAGCTATCACCTCCCACCTGTCAGAATGGTTAAAATCAAAAACCAGAAACAAGCATTGGTGAGGATGTGAAGAAAAAAGAACCCTCTTGCACTACTGGTGGGAATGCACTATGGTGTAGCCACTTTGGAAAATAGTATGGAAATTCCCCCCAAAATTAAAAAGTGAACCACCCTACGATCCAGGAATTACACTACTGGGTATTTACCTCAAAACTACAAAAAACACTAATTGAAAGGGATACATGTACCCCTACATTTATTGCACCATTATTTACAATAGCTAAACTATGGAAGCAACCAATGGATAAATATTATTCAGTCACAAAAAAGAATGAAATCTTGCCATTTGTAACACCATGGGTGGATCTAGAGGATATAATGCTAAGTGAGATAAGTCAACCAGAGAAGGACAAATACCATATGCTCTCACGCGTATGTGAAATTTAAGAAACAAAACAAGAAAAAAAAATGAGAGACAACCAAGAAATAGACTCTTAACTACAGAAAACAAACTGATGTTTACCAAAGGGCCAGTGGATGGGGGTATGGGTTAAATAGGTGATAGAGATTAAAGAATGTACTTATCAAAAAAAAAAAAAAAAAAAAAAAAAAAGAGAGAGAGAGAGAGAGAGAGAGAGAGAGAGAGAGATGGTAAACTTAAATTCAACCAACCAGACCGGTAAGTGCATTAGGATTAAATACTCCATGTAAAAGACAGATAGAAAAATAGGTAGATAAAATAAAATGCAGATGCCTTGGTTCATTGGTAGATTTAAACACTATTCTGATACACTGACAGCCTCTGCAAATGTTCCATGGCCCTTTTGATGGACTTGAGATTGAACATGAAAACTGTTTTTCACTCATTGGTTTAATTGCCATGAAAAAAAAAAAAAGAAAGGAAGAAAGGAAAGAAGGAAGGAAGGAAGGAAGGAAGGAAGGAAGGAAGGAAGGAAGGAAGGAAAAAAGAAAGAAAGAAAATTTTTGTGTCTATTTTCCTTAAAAAAAAAGAGGCAAATTTCCACTTAACAAGCAGAAACAGTTTAGAAAATTGTATAGTATCCAAAAGAAATACTCACTTCACAACTCTGCCATCTGTTTGGAATATTTGGCCTTAACTTCTGTTCACAAACAACTTTTCTCATTTCTTCAACTGATGGATCAGAAGGTACAAGATCATAATAAGGCAGCTGGTAATCTTCATGAATTCCTATATTGGTTAAAAACAACAACAACAATTTTGAAGAATTTATTGATAATGCCAGACCATTCTTTGTCCAGACAGAAAAGGAACACCTGAGAGTCCTATTCAGGGTTCCATTCATGAATTAGCTAAGTGCTTATGGCTTGGTCTGTCTCATCCACATCTGCATCAACAACCCATCTTTCTGAGTTGGTACTGGGTCCAGTACAGCTTGCAACTAAATACCACCATGGGATCAGCAAATATCACCCATCAGAGGCTATTTTGACGATGGTTAACCATGAGCTATGTTGACCAGATTGACAGTTTCCTATAGAACTCTATGGTACAAAAAATGAGAGTTTTTATTCTGTGAGCGCTTACCCTCTCACTTGGCACAGGGATCTACACTACCACGGAGATGTAAATCCTACAAGCAAATCGGAGGTGCAAGTCCTTTACCTCTACTTGGATCTGTCCTCTTCACTACAAGAGACATGCTCCCCCTCTTACTGTTACATAAACTTGAGACCTTAGTCTCAACCAAGCCTGGGCCCCCAAGGATAAGAAACTATTCCTCAAGTAAATATGGGAGTTTCTCAATCTAAAACTAAACCTAAGTTAAAACTTAGTTTAAAACATAGTGTAAGGGTGATATAACTGTATTCTGTATTTGTAACTTCCAGCTATGAAGTTGGACAAAATACCCACAATCTCAGGGGGGAAAATGAGTTTGACCCAGTTATAATTTAGAAACAGCTTCCTGGGTGGCCTCGCAAGTAGTCATCCACTCTAAATAACTATATGTCAAGATAACAAGGGCTTGGTTTCTGATGCTTCCCAAGATTTAAATGGAAAATAGAAAAAGAATACACTAGAATAAGTGTGTCATGTCCTTTCCTCTCACCACAGATTTTATCTCCTTTATTTTCTTTGGCACTCTCAGTGATCACTGCTGATATGTGTAATCACACTCAATAAAAAAAGGCTAGGGGCACCTGGATGGCTCAGTCGGTTAGGTGTCTGACCTCAGCACAGGTCGTGATCTCACAGTTCATGGGTTCAAGCCCTGTGTCAGGCTCTGTGCTGATAGCTCAGAGCCTGGAGCCTGCTTTGGATTCTGTCTCTCTCTCTCTCTCTTTCTCTCTCTCTCTCTCTCTCTCTCTCTCTCTCTGTCCCTCCCCTGCTCACACTCTTTCTCTCAAAAATTAATAAACATTAAACAAAAATTTTTTTAATTAAAAAAAAAAAAAAAAACAAGGCTATCCCTGAACAGCTTCTCTGTTCATGACAAACTAATGGGGGAGGGGGAGAAATTTACCACCAATGGAACATCGTCGAGCTATTTCCCAGAATACTAAGCCCATTGCATAGATGTCAGCACGTTTGAAGGATTCAAAGTGTTTCATGTTTATGGAATCATCTAGAACTTCGGGGGCCATGTACCTAAAAAAGAAGTCAGCATTTTACTTTATGTAATGGTGGCCACAATACTTTTGAACTCTTTCATAGATTTTTTTCTCCTGAGAATTAAAAAAATAAAATAAATCAGTATTACCAGTATTACCTCTGAGATTTTTCTTCCCCTTTAGCATGGTTCTGCTACGTTTTAAAATGATTCACACTTCTTATAGAAATTTTCCCAAAGTTCATAAAGTACAAAGTAAAAAATCATTCCATTACTACCACCCAGTGTTAACACTTTGATCAACATCCTTGCAGATATCTCTCTCTATATATGGACATATACATACAATATTACATAACTAAGATCATATTACCCTCAAAAATATTAAATATCCATACTGATTTGAAAATTACTGATGTCAACTAAATCCCATGAAAAGTTGAAACAGCAATTTCATGCTATCTGCCTTAATGATCTTAGTTTCCAATGAAAGACACACATATAATAACCATGACTATTATAAATGTCCTAACATATACCACCTACTTTGTCAAGTACTATGCAGGGACCATACATTTTAATCTAGAAATCTTCTCACTAGAAGAGGATGAAAGGAAGGACGAAGACATAATCCAGGGAACAAAATAATAGGAAAAAATGAATGCCAGTCCTCCTATTTTTTAGAGAGCAAGTGGGGGAGGGGCAGAGAGAAAGGGAGACAGAATCCCAGGCAGGCTCCACACTGTCAGTGCAGAGCCCGATGTGGGGCTCAAACTCATGAACTGAGCCAAAATCAAGTCAGACACTTAACCAACTGAGCCACCCAGGCTCCCGCCAGTCCTCCTATTGATGCCACATTGTAGGGTTTTCAAGTTTTAAAAAGCCTACTAAAGTTAGAGATCAGGATCCACGAAGGCCTGATCTGCAGCAACCACTGTCCTGGACCCTAAGTCAAAAGTTCTGAGAGTCCCTGTTGAATCCAGAAATCACAGATACAACTGAGACAGAATGAAGCTTGGCTCTATCCAAAGCCGAGGCAGTAGTGTGAACATATGTTGTGGCAACATGCTGTGATACAGAGTAAGGCCTTTTGGGTCAGAAAGGCCGAGGTTCAAATCTCAGCTCTTCAGGTTACCATCCTTATGAGGCTGGCCTCATTATTTAACTTCCATGGGGCTGTTTCCTCATCTATGAAATGAGGACAAGGACACCTACCTAGTTATGTTCTTTTGAAATTCATGGATTCAACAAATGTTTACTGAAGACCTGCTCTGTATTAAGCACTGTAACGGATACTGGGAATCCAAGGCTGCTCTCAAGCAGCTTGCCATCCAGTGGAATATACAGACAGATAAATGGAGAATTACAATGTGCTAAGTGCCTTAACCGTCCAGGTTCAGCCTGCTGAGAGCCCTTGGTAAGGGCACTTCACTGTCGAGAAAAGGCTTCCTATGAGAAAGGAAGGGTGAGGACAAATCAGGGAAACAGCACATGCAAAAATTCTGAGGAAGAAAGAAAGGTGTATTCTCAGGAACTAAAAATAAGAAAATGGGGGCACCTGAGTGGCTCAGCTGGTTAAGTATCTGACTCCCGATTCTGGCTTAGGTCACAATCTTGAAGTCTGTGGGATTGGACCCCATGCTGGGCTCTGTGCGAACAGCACAGAGACTGCTTGGGATTCTATCTCTCCCTCTCTCTCTGCCCCTCCCCTGCTCTCTCTTTCTCTCAAAATAAATAAATAAACATTTTTTAAAAATAATAAAATAAGGAAATGGTTGGGCTAGCTACAGTACAGCATATAAGAAGAGCATTAACTGAGATGATATATATACAAGACCCATTAAAATGATTGGCACATACTGGGCAGCCTATTAACGTCAGCTAATATTGTTATTATAATTAATATAACTAATGATAATATTCTGGAAGGGCCACCTTTCATCAGCAGGCATCTTTTAAAGTCAGGTAACCTTGGCTTCAGAGCAGGCAAGACCATGAGATCTTCTACCTGTGGGCAATCTAATAAAGTACAGGTTTGAGTTTCAGAAGATACGTATATACAAATGAGAAGGCAATGAAAAAGAAGTTGATTTCAGAAGGTATTAAATACTATTCACAAGTATACCTTTTTGTTCCCACTCTGTGGTTTGGAGCAATATCAATCGTATCTGTGGCTGAATCGTGTCTTACTGCCAGTCCTAAGTCTGCAATGCAGCAAGTTCCATTCTTCTTTACTAAGATATTCTTGGACTTCAAATCTCTATGAGCAATGGCTGGTTTCCCTAAAGAAACAAAAATTAAACGTGATTATTTAAAAGGTGATACCAGTCACAATTCTCACCTTTAGGTTCAAAGCCTCTACTCCTGTCCCAGCGCAGTGTCAAAGCATCTCAGCCCGCATCATCCACAATACCTGGACAGTTACTCAACAACCCCAAGCAAGTCATTATACCAAAAGTTGCTGAAATCACATTTCTTCAAAAAACATAGAGAAAATAAGATTCTCTAAAAGATGGTACTCAAAAACTGTAAGTCTAACAACTCGAAGCCTAGGGGTTAAAGACGTTAGTTTGTTGACATCTCATGAATTATTTACAGAACTCTAGTCACAGACTGATATTTCAGTCTAAGAACCAAATATCTACATCACTTCATCTACCTCCCAACTGTAATGTACTCAGTATTAGATTCACAACGTTTAATACTAACCACTGGAAGACATGCTATTAAAAAATCATAATTACAGTGTGGAAACCCTAGAACCCTCCTCCATTGCTGGCAGGAATGTAAAACGGTACAGCCACTTCAGAAAAAATCGTCACAGTCTGGCAGTGCCCCAACACCATCAATTACTATATAATCCAGTAATTCCACTGTGTAAGAGAACTGAAAATATATGCCCACACACAAAAAAATAAAATAAAAAAAGTGTACACCAATGTTCATGGCAGCATTACTCACAACAGCCAAAAGTGGAAACAACCCAAGTGTCCATCAACTGATGGGTAGATGTGGTACGTCCAAACAACAGAATACTATTTGGCCATAAAAAGGAATGAAGCACTGATATGTGCTACAACATGGATGAACCTTGAAAATACGTTAAGAGAAAGAAGCCAGTCACTAAGGAGTTTGGGAGGAAATGGGGAGCGACTGCTATGGGCACAGTATTTCTTTCCGGAGTGATGAAAAATGTTCTAAAATTGACTGCAGTGATTCACAACTCTGTGAATACACGAAAAACTGAGCCATACACTTAAAATGGGTGAATTGTATGATACATGAATTATAACTCAGTGGAGCTGGTACAATCAACAACAATAATAATTACAAAGATGAGGCTAAGATGTGAAATAGCATGTGTGCAGTAAAGTGCGGAGTGATGGCAAGTGTAGAATCTCTACAGGAGAGAGAGATACTGGCATCTGATATCCTACATGGCATAAAAATCATACCACAACAATTTCATAACTAAAATTTTTCAACTATAAACTGTCTCATGCAGTCTCCTTATCTCAGGGTTATATATAATTATTAGATGGCCAGATAGTATTAGATAGCATGTTAATTTTTATAAAGCATCTTTCACATTACATTTGATACTACACATAAAAATACATTCTTTTAGACTTTAATTCTAAAATGAAGATCCTCGAAATCACAAGACTACATGCCACTTTTAAGAACTCACGAACACGTCAGTGGTGCCACAATGACTAGAGAATCTCTAAACAAATTCCTACATTGCTAATTCCACCTGAGATTTTCAACAGAAAGATAAAATAATTTCATTTAAAACCTCATTTTAAACATCTCCACTTAGGCTGACCTGTCACAAAAATTTTCTAACAGACATTAGATTCAGGGGAATTTAAAGCTTAAATAACAGAATTACTTGGAGTTACCTTGGGTACCAACAATCTCCATGTGAAGATGGGCAAGTCCACTTGCTGTGGACAAAGCGAGTTTTATCATTCCTTCCACGGTCACTGTGTATCTGTTCAAATAATCAAAAAGGGATCCATGCTCATGATAATCTGACACCAACCAGAGCTGAGTCCATGTACCGTTGTCTATAGAGTAGAATAACAATGCTTCAGATGGGTTGTAGAACATTTAAGATTTATCAATTCAAAAGTTACCACTTTTTACTCTTTTTACTCTTGAAATCCACAACTGTAACATATGATGATGGTACCGTAAGTGTGCATATTATTTCCTTCATGTTTTGTCTGTCTTATACTTTTACATACATATCTTTCAGATACTCTGAGTAAGCCCCCTAGTCTTGAGATAAGGCAAGGATAACTAATCCCATTTAAGAGATAAGGAGTCATAGTTCCAAAATGGTGACCTTGAACCTACACAGACAGTAACAGAGCGGGGACTCCTTAGTGGCTAGAAAAATGTCTGGTTCAGGTTAGGTGCTCGATGGTTGTTTCTGGAAGGAGCAGGGAAATGAGAGGAAGGAAGATGGGAAGTATCTGGAGCCTAGTGTGGCCACAGTAGGAATGGAATAGTACAGGACAAAACTGACTGTGAGCTTAAATGAAGAAATGCAAGCTTTATCACAGACTGTACCTTCAGTTCACAAAGAAGCCAGATAAGAGGATTATGAACCCAAGGTTTACAGCTTACAAAAAAATATAAAAATTGTGGTATTTCCCACTGACACATGGGAAAGCAGAGACAGGAACTAAAATGTCCAGAGGAAAAAAGCTAGGGCTGAACCCAGTTTTACATAAGGTGATTCTGAACCTTGACAACTAGTAATATGTATTCCAAAAAGGTTGCTTGTAAACTGATACATGGATTTGAAATGTGTTTTCCCATGGGAATCATGGTAAAGATTCTGGCTAGGCTTCCGGGCTAGGCTGGTCCACAAAAGCCTATTTAACCTAAAAGTAGCAAGAAAATCACATATTTCGTGAAATCACGCATTACGACAATACTAGGAGGTAGCACAATTCAGTAAAACATGCAGGCTTGGAGTCACTCTGACCTGGAGTGAAAGCCAGGGCCTCGTTGTTATGGATTATGTGACCTCAGATAAATTTTGTAACCAATGAGCCTCTGTTTCTTCTTTTACACAGTTAAGAATACCTTACTTTTGCAAAAGTGTTAAAATTTAAAATATAAGATAATTAGTTAAGCAGTTAGTGTAACTCATGGCACACAAGAACTTAAAATAGGCAGTTTCCTGTTTCCTGAGACACCTGGGTGGCTCAGTCAGTCGAGGGTCCGACTCTTGATTTCAGCTCAGGTCTGGGGTCATGGGATCATACCCGGCGTCAGGCTCCATGGTGAGCATGGAGTCTGCCTAAGATTCTCTGTCTCCCTCTGCCCCTCTCCCCCACTTGTGCTCGCTCTCTCCCCCTAAAAAATGAAAAATTAAAATAATTTTTGTAAATGTGATGTTTCCTACCCTACTGGTTGTAAAAAAAAAAAAAAAAACCACACAACTGACATAAAACAGCATCTATATTTTGAAGGTTTTTACTTGAAGGAAAGCAACTCTGATTAGAAGAGAATAAGAAAGGTATTTTCAGAAGATTCTAGAGGGGATTTCTGGGTACTTTCCAAAAGAATTTAGATATTCATGACACTAGTTCTTTATAAACTGTTCTTCATAAACTGTACAAATGAATTCTATTCAAACTTACACGTTTTTCTTTCCTTTGACACAGATGCATCACTACCTTGATCTGCATACTTACTAATCAAGACTGAATTCTGAAAGGCTGACAAATAGGAACACAGGCAGATGGAAGAAAGGGAGGTTTTCTGAGGTAATTAGCAAGAAAGGCAGAAGAGGGAGAAGGAAGAGGCTGAGCAATATAAAGGATTGTCTCAGGTGGAATTAACTAACTCAGGGGGATAAGGATAAAGGAGAAGGGAATTGGGGTGGATGGACTAGGTTCTGGGCAAAGTCCATTAACCCCTGACAAAGAAAAGAGGAGAGGGCAGGGAAGATGCAGCAGGGGCAGCCAGTTCCCATGTTGACCACCAGAGGACAGCACAAGCTTGGCTGCGGCCTGAGCAAACGGGAAGAGAAAGGCCAGGGCACAGAGCAAGGGCACCGTGTGCCAGTGTGTTTGCAACTTGAAATACGCCTAAAACAGGTTGGGCCTGGGTGCGTTTAGAGCCCCAAAATACAGATTTGAAAGCAACCACCACAGCCAAGTTAGAAACTATGCATGTGGGTAAGTTCTTCAAAGGAGCAATTATTGTTCATAGACATAGAGCTCTCATAGGAATCAGTGAGAAGCGTTTTAGAAAACAAAGACAACTACCAAGAAATAAGAAATGACAGAAAATCTAGTCACGGAACATTATTTTTAAGGTCCTTTTAAGGGTTGGAGAGGAAGCTAAATGACGTAAAAGGCAGAAGAAAATGAAGGACTTGGTCAAACAATGATCACTGCTTTTGTTTATCTGTTTTTAAGTTAAGTAATATGGAACTGGTAGTAACCACCGATAAATCACTGCCCGCATCCATCACACCCATCACTACCCCTAAGTCACAAACAAGAGATTATCAAACATTATATGCCTCCTGATGTGATACATAGGAAGTATACAATATACAGGAAGGTATACAATATCACCAAGAAACCAATAAAATGTAATTAGATTCAGTCTCTAACTACAAGGTGCAAGTTCTGAGATACTATGGAAACTCAATCAACAGAGTCCAGAATGAGCCAGACAGGACAAACAGTCCAGTTTCTTCAACAAATAAACTGCATGAAGAAAAAAAAGATTAAGAGGGAACATAGCAATTTTAAGTTTTAAGCAATTTTAAATCTAAGATAATTATCAACCAAACGCATTGTGTGGACTAAAGTGACACAAAGTGACAAGTGCAATGTGTGAACTCAAGTTATTTGTAAAGTGAATGACCAATTATTTAAAAAAAAAAAAAAGACAACCGCAGAAATTTGAAAGTGACTAGATACCTGATGACATTTTAAAAAGTGACAATGGTCGTGTGGTCATGTTTCATTAAAGATTCCTTAATCTAAAGATGCAAATTAAAAATTTTTATAGAGAAAAGATCCATTATCATGTCTTTGGCTTCAAATAATTCAGACAGAGGCAGGAGGTGGAATCAGAGATCAAATGTGAGGCAATGAGCTAACAATCACTGTTGAAGCTAAGTGACAGGCATTCATCATACTCTACTCACTTCACTTTTCTATATACCGGAAAATTTCTATAACTGAAAACTAAAAACAAATCAAAACGACCCAAGTAATAAATGCTTACTGCAAATAAGTTTGAAAATACAGAGAAGCAAAAGGAAAAATCATCAACACTTAATATTCTGAAGAAATACTGTTGAGGAAAACGGGAAGGGAGAGGATGAAAAAGAGGACTATGGTTCTGGTCAATCTAAACAAGAAAATGATAACATTTTTTAAAAGTAGGAAAGCTGGGAAATACATCTGATTCTGGGTTGGGATGACAGGAGCTCTAACACAAGTCTCGGATGAAGCTACGGAAGCAGGAACAGTGGACACGACAGTAGTAACTGAAGCCAAGACAGTAGGCGAAGGACATTCTGAAGCCACTGCTTGCAGTCACCGTCATTCTGACTCTCCACTGACGCGGCTTCTTTGCTTCCTGCGGCATCGGATCTGTGCCACAGGCAAGAAAGCGTCCGAATGATCACCAATAGGCAAGGTGGTCTTGGACAAACGATTTCTCTATTTCACTGAGTTTATTTAAAAGTTTATTTAATTTATTTAAAAGGCTACTTAGCCCCTGGCAATTTAAAACACAAAATACACTGAGCAGTTATTTTCACTCTTCCTATAAATACGGTCATTAGTATAGATCAGAATGCCCTAACAGTCATGAGGAAATTTAAAGGAAACAGATCTCTGGGCTCTATCCTATCTCAATTTTGAGTAACCAGAGTTTATAAAATTTTTTCTATGTTATGACTATACTCAATAACTAACTGCCTAGAAAAAAAGAACATCGCTTTTAAAAAATATACATTGCTCTTTATATTTTATAAAAACAATTAGAGATTTAGAAACATGTAGTCAAGAGTCAAGAAAATCTTTAAGAAGTTCCAGTTTCTAAAGGCTTCTAATATATTCTATTTGACTTAATGGGTCTAATCTGTATGGCAAACATTGATTTCTCACCAAATCTGACAATGTTTAGTAGCCATATTCGTGGAAAGGCTCAAGTAGATTTCACTCTACTCAAAGGAGAAGGAACTGTTACTGACCTTTATTGTCTGCCGCTATAAATCCCAAGATGTTTTCATGGCGTAACATTACGGTCTGATAAATCTCAGCCTCACGGAACCACGAGCGTTCTTCTCTAGAGGAGAATATTTTGACAGCAACTTCTTCTCCTCGCCATTTTCCCCGCCAAACTTCTCCAAATCGACCTTTGCCAATACTTTCTTGTAACACAATGGTTCTTGCAATTGTTCTCTGAACGAGCAATGGTAAACCTAAAGATAAGCATAGGCATTAAAGAGTGACTCAGGAACAGAATAACTCTTACAGCTCTATCTTTAAGGAGCTTACAGTCTCACTGGGAGACACAGACTTTATTTACAAAAACAACAATTCATATTTAAAATGAAAATAATAAATATAAGAATCTAGAAACTCCTGCCTAGAGGGTCCAGGTAGACTTTGTACACTAAATTGAATTTTGACTGTCCTTTACAGAAGGGATAGGACCAAAGGATAAGAGGAGCTAAGAATTTACATAGGAGGAATATTCAAGCAGAGGTAGAAGAGGAAAATGAATGGATGTTTACAGAACCAGCTTGGACACACAGACGGGGATGGACATGGTAAAGCAATGGAAGAGAAGGGAAGCTGTCCACAAGAGTATGATGAGTACTGAATGTTGAGCCCAAGACGACCAATGAGAGCTGTGGATAAAACAGGAACTATTAAAAATTTCTGAAAAGGGCCCATGAGGGGAATGAGGAGAAGTAATTTAAAGATCTTATCTTAGAAGGATAAATATAGTAATGGTTTTATTGACGGGAGAAGAAAAGTATGTGAACACAAGAAACATAAAATCAGTATGTACAATCCATACTGGTTTTTTTTTTAACGTTTATTTTTGAGACAGAGAGAGACAGAGCATGAACGGGGGAGCGTCAGAGAGAGAGGGAGACACAGAATCTGAAATAGGCTCCAGGCTCTGAGCAGTCAGCACAGAGCCCGACGCGGGGCTTGAACTCACGGACCACGAGATCATGACCTGAGCCGAAGTCGGACGCCTAACCGACTGAGCCACCCAGGCGCCCCAATCCATACTGGTTTTAATAAATCAGTAAAAATTATCACAGGAATCATTTCAAGACAAGCAACTTACTTGCTAGGAACTGGCTGCCTAGGCAACATTAGTATCTTAAAGAACGATGCCAAGTAACTTATAACTTGGTGATGGGACATTGGCATTATTTCACCATCTGAACATGCCCTACTCTAAAATATGTATTTTTAAAATATTGCCACACTCACTCATTTACAGAAAAGGATTTATCACTATCTACAACATTTAAGTAACACTGTATTTGAAACTATTCCAATTCACTTAATATCACATCCCCTATGGACTAAGGAAATGTCATCTTAAATTATACTGACCCTAACAGTAAAAATACCAGTATAAACTATGTTCTACACTTGTATTTTATTTATATGACCTATACACGTAAATTTATGTCATTTATAATCTATATTCAGAGTTGTTTGGTAGACCAAATTAATCCAATGATAGTTAATGAAAATATGTGCTCTCTTGGTTTCCTAGTATAAAATGCTTATTAATCAGAACATTAAGTTTTTGCTTTAAAGTGACCAGAAAGTTTTTCCTCTTTTCATCTAGAAGTTTCTCAAATGGGTCCTTTTCTCTCCTTGCTCTTTATCCTCCCCACCTATTGCAAAGTAGTTAGCAGTCTAATTATAAGCAATTGTTTTTGTTGATAAGGAGGCTGCTAGTTAAAAATAGATCTGTGAAAATTTCTTATTTAAATCAAGGAGCTCTTTAATATTATGAATAATCAATTCTTAGTTATGTTATTTAGTATAGATACTAATTCACAAGATTCTCTTAAAGCCTTTGAATGGGGTCACACGTCTAAAGATATAAAGTATACTTAAGAGTTAACTTCACGAAGCGACTCTGGGAGTTAGAAAGGCAAGGATAGGCACCTGGGTGGCTTAGTTGGTTAAATGGCAGGCTTGTGATTTCGGCTCAGGTCGAGATCTCACAGTTGTGGGACTGAGTCCCGCATCAGGCTCTGCACTGAGCTTGGAGCCTGCTTGCAATGCTCTCTTTTCCTCTCTGCCCCTCACCTACTCTCTCTCTCTCTCTCTCAAAACAGACAAATAAACTTTAAAAAAAAAAAAAAAAAAAAAAGCAAGGAGTACAAGAGAAAGGGGAACTGCAAATGGGAAGGATGAAAACGTCTAACACATTCAGGCCTCATGTAAATGATACAGTCAAGAAAGGGGAAAGTTTTTGTCTCCCCATCATCACTGCATTCTAGATCCCAAACTAAAATTCAAAACCAAATCTAGATCTGTCATATTATCTATATTTAGTTACCACAACCCGTATGAGTAAGTGAGCATTTTTAAAAAGTAATAATTTTCTTCTAAAGAGAAAAAGAAACAGGCCTAACTCAAATCTCTATGTTATCTGCTTTCCTCTTCTGTATCCTTAGAAATGCTTGTGAGAAACGTCAATATGCAGACAGGGTCCAAGCAGCTTCACATGCAGCAAACGAGAAAAACGAGACCGGAACAACCACGTACATTCTAAGAGACCATAAGCATGAACAAGACATAATGAACAGTGGCCTAAGAGACTTACTCTCTTCCCCAAACTGGCACACATGCACATGCTCACACATAGTTTACAATCTAATGACAGCTTAAATAAGGGCCCACATCCAGCCTGTGATTCAGATGAACGCAACAGGGATCAGGCTAGCTTCAGGGGTAGAGCTGCCCACGGTTTCCAAGTTAAAGACACAGTTTTTGAGAAACAGAGATCAGGCCTTTCCTCCATTATGGTCATGGTACTGAATAATGAACATATGAATTCATAACATGAAATGATTAGTTTCATCTTTTCTCAGTGAGTGAAAGGGCTAAAAAGGCTTTTATGTAAAGGCATTTTACTCACAGTCACGAGTCCCATGCACGAGACTAAGGCTTTATAATGAATAGAAGGTAAACGAGTGGCATTTTCTGCTATCATTCTACATAAGACAGCTTCTGTCTCAATAAATTTGGAGGCTATTCAGCACATAATGAACTATGACAGGGAAAGGAGGCCTTCAACTAAGTTTTTTTTTGTAATGCAGCAAATTATACTGCATGTCAGATTCTTCTTCCAAATACCTTTCCAATAAGAGTAACACCTGTCATTTGGACCTAACTACAATTTATCAGAACATCTTGTCTCATTTGAACCTCACAACAATCCAATGACGTGCAGAGGGCAGGGTTCATTACTTTCATTTTAAAGATAAAATAACTTGGGCATGAGACATCAGCTAACTGCCCAAAGCCACAGGGCTAGCAAACAGTGTAGACCAGTTTTTGCAGGGTGGAGCATAAAAGGAGAGAAAGAAAGTTTCAGACAGCAGAGTTGTAGTTCCCGATGTATCTGGAAATACAGATAAAATGGAAAAAGAAGAATTTCATTCTTTACTTCATGTCTGTATCTTAAAAGGTTAATAAATGTATTCTTATTCAGAAATCAGCTGCCATGCAGACAGCAACTTCTTCTAATGCTTTAGGTGGGCTTATTCCCCTTGAGGCCTGATACATTACTGCTATGCAGGAAGTATGGCAATAAGGAATGAATTCCAAATGATTTGTAGCCACTCTGATTTTCTGTGACTTTGGTCTTTGCTTATCATAGTTTTTTGGTCTAGGGTGACTTCTAGAATGAGCCAGATGTTCCTTGGGAACCCTCTGGACTATACTCAGAATCAGTGGAAAACCCCAGAGAAGCCTTAAAACAAGCTCTCTCCATTCCTCTTAGCACTCCGGCCCAAAGACTATCACACTTCAGTACCAAGGCTGCTCTATCTCAGTCCAACCTCTCACTGCCTCCCTGCTCACAACGATCTCAGAGGTCCCTATAGGCTGCCTTGAGAGACCTGAGTCGCAGCACAAGCCTGTGTGTGTACTAGTGTCATGGACACAAGTCACTTACTGAATATATATGGCCAAAGTCCATGGAAGACTTCAGGCCAAGAAGCCGGTTTCCTCGCGCTTAAATGAATAAACAGATACGCGTATAAATCTATATTCATTTCCTTAAAATAAACAGACATTTGTCACAGTGTGAAATTTCGTTGGTATCAGATGAGATTTCATGCTTCAGTCCTATTCCTACTCCAATCACAACTTCTGCTTTAATGTTCCTTTAGTTACTTGATTATAAAATTAGTGGAATTTTCATCATATATATTTTCAAATCTTCATTTTATCCATGAATCCAGGCTTTATCTGAAGTTCATTTATACTTTTCAAAAGACAGTGTTTCTCAGTATCTGCTCCAAATTTGTGATGAGGACATAGAAGCCCAAAAGAAGAAATACGGTTTAACCAAGGTCAGAGAGCCAACCAACGACAAAACTTGCACCAGAATCTTGATCTCTTGATTCCTAGCCCAGTGTCAAATTATACTATTATAGAGGACAGGGGTCTTCCTCTCTCAGTGTCTTTTCAAGCTCATGCAACTGAAAAAATAAATCCCTTTCAGTTTAAACATGAAGTACTGCCATACCAAAATCCACTTCAAGAGATGATTCTGGCAATTAGCCAGTCTACTTCTGAAACCACAAGAATCAGCAAATGGAACTGAGAAAAGCAAACATCACAGAGGTCATGGATCCATAAAGCTATATTAAATAACAAGGTGGTTAGACATTTCTCTAAAGTGAGAAAACCATTCGTTTAATAAAAAAACTAGGTCTGAGCTAAGGACAGCAATTTCATATGTTAAAAAAGCAAATAACCTTAAAAATTCCAAAAACATTTTCTGCCATGTTTGCTTTCAAACATCAAAATAAAGCTGGTAAACAATCCTGAATAGAGTAGGTGGCTACAGATCATTTGAACATCTATGAACTTCAGCCTCACTCCTAAGAAATTAATTGTCCTTATTCTTTCTATCTCATGGGAGTCATAAGAAGGTGAGAAAGCTATGAAATTTATACAAACATGAAGATGACTTACAAACTTACTTCAACATTAAAAGTACATTCTAATTCATCTACGATGAATTAGCTGCAGACCTTAACTGGCCTTAAAGCTGGAATTAGTATTTACACTATCTTAAGTTTTAAACACAATACGCCAATTGGCTTAGCCAACTAATAAATAATACAGTTAATCTTTAAAAGACTTCTTAGGAAAAAGGAAAAACAAGTACGTTACCTGATCCAGAACCCGATGTTGTCATATCATAAATTAAATCTTTCAACGTAGTGCCCTCTGAAATAAAAGGACGATCTAAGGAAGGATCCTCTTCGTTTGGCACTCGATGGTGAATGACAGTACGATTATGGCAGATATAAACCATTAACATGAGTGAGATGCAGACGAAGCAGACTGGTCCAGCAATGACAGCTGCCAATTCGACGGGACCAAGGCCAGATGATGGCTTTCCTGAAAAAGGGCCTCAAATGAAATAAACATCAACAATAGCAAAAACACTGAAGGTGGCATCCACAATTTCCTAATCCTCCCCATTTCATGCACTTGGCCACTACTCCCATTAGTCAGAGAGTCTCATTCCAGCAGCTCATAGGGCTCAAACCCAGAACAAATAAATCATTTAGTCTTCTCCCATTGGCCCCCCTTTCATGATCATCAGGTCAGACAACATCCACTTACTCTTCCTCTGCTCTTCAGCCTCGTCTAAATAAAGCCAGTGACCACCAACATTCCAGGACATCCACACTATCACTCTCAGGTCACTAATAAAAGAACCAATGATCTGGGGCACCTGGGTGGCTCAGTCACTTAAGCATCTGACTCTTGATTTCGGCTCAGGTCACGATCTCATAGTTCGTGGGATTGAGCCCCACACCACACTCTGTGCTGACGGCCTGCTTGGGATTTTCTTCCTCCCTTTCTCTCTGCTTCTCCTCCTCCTCCTCTCTCTCTCTCTCAAAAATAAGTAAATAAACAAATTAAAAAAAATAATCTGGAAAAACTCCCATTAATGTCTTAAAAGTCCTTTTTTGATAAAAAAATTTTTTTTTCAACGTTTATTTATTTTTGGGACAGAGAGAGACAGAGCATGAACGGGGGAGGGGCAGAGAGAGAGGGAGACACAGAATCGGAAACAGGCTCCAGGCTCTGAGCCATCAGCCCAGAGCCGGACACGGGGCTCGAACTCACGGACCACGAGATCGTGACCTGGCTGAAGTCGGACGCTTAACCGACTGCACCACCCAGGCGCCCCAAAAGTCCTTTTTTTAAATCAAGTTTTTAAATTTTAATTCCAGTATAGTTAACATACAGTGTTGTATTAATTTTGGGTACATAGTACAGTGATTAAACAATTTTATACATTACTCGGTGCTCATCATAAGTGTTAAGTCTTTTTTTTTTTAAAAGAAGTTTGGCTTGTCTTCTTATTCCAAGGCCAATAATATATACAAATGGCAGGCAAAAAAAAAAAAAAGTATAAATATAGATGAGCAAAAGTAAAATGAAAAAAAATTTTCTTTAGCCTTACTAGCCCCAAACAATTCACATTTTAGTATATGTCTGTGTATATATATTTATCTCTATCCATTTTTGTAAGTTTTTATTTACTTAATCTCTACACCCCACATGGGGCTCGAACTCAGGACCCTGAGACCAAGAGTCATATGCTCTTCCAACTGAGCCAGCCAGACACCCTTCCATCCATTTTTTTAAATGTAAAATATATCTTTTGCTTTGTTAATAGAGTTTACATGTATATACTTCCTAGTCTATGTTAACCACTTGTACTTTTTTTAATTTTTATTTTTTAAAGTTTATTGGAGTGTGCCCATGCTCTCATAAGTGGGAGAGGGGCAAAGAGAAAAAGAGAAAAAGAGAAAAAGAGAGAAAGAGAGAAAGAGAGAGAGAGAGAGAGAGAGAGAGAGAGAGAATCCCAAGCAGGCCGGGCACTGTCTGCTCAGAGCCCAACATGGGGCTTGATCTCACTAACCAAGAGATCATGACTTGAGCCAAAATCAAGAGTCAGACATTTACCACTTGGACTTTTATTTCAAGATCATTTATATTCTTATAATCTCTTAATAACTAACATTTTGCATTATTTCAGAAACACATTAATTACATTGGCATTAATCCTGAGCCTTGCTGGTTCACTGCTCAGAACATTTCTTTCATATCACAACTTTCCCATTCTTGAGATCTTTACTTGGATTGATTTCTTATGATAGAATCCTAATTCTTATAATTTCTTTTAAGAAGAGTACATGGGTTCTCATACACTGAATACTTATTATCTAAAAATGGCTGTTGCTTTTATACATAGAAAATCTTGGCAGACCTAAGGAATTTAGGTAACAATTAATATATGATGTTCCATTAACTTCTGATATTTAAAAAAGCAGAAAATCTGAACTTTTTCTTCTTTTTAGAGGTAATCAGTGTTCACTTGTGCCGAATGCATAAGCAATTTTTTTCTTCATTCTTGAAACTGACATTTTATTATATGTATTTCATTATGTATTTTTTCATTAATTTTGCATAACATTCTTCTCTTCTGTCTGCTCATTTGTCATTTTCTGGAATTTTTGTAGTAAGTGTATTGGATCACCTAGATTTATCCTCTATAGCTCTTAATTTGCTCACCCTCTTTTCTCCCTGAATTATAACACAATTTCTCAAGCTTATCTTGCCTTAAGCTTGTATCACACTTAACTATAAAATATTAGTATCCAGTCTGCTATTCACTCTCAATACTGCATTTTTAAAAATAATTCATCAGTTGAGCTTTTCATCTAAAAGTGATCTTTAGGGGTGCCTGGGTGGCTCAGTCAGTTAAGCGTCCGACTTCGGCTCAGGTCATGATCTTACGGTTTGTGAGTTCCAGCCCCACAACAGGCTCTGTGCTAACAGCTCAGAGCCTGGAGCCTGCTTTGGATTCTATGTCTCCCTCTCTTTCTGCCCCTCCCCTGCTCTCTGTCAAAAATAAATAAACATTAATAAATAAATAAATAAATAAATAAATAAATAAATAAATAAATAAATAAAATAAAAGTGATCTTTAACTGAAAATGGACTTTAGACTGTCTGGGAGTTCTTCCCTATCATGAGGTAAGTCTTTTTCATAGGATTGATTCATCCAGTTCAGTTCACTTCTGAACCACTGAATCTTTTCATTTGGTAAAAATTTTTTTTTATTTTTATTTCTATTTTTTTGCTGTTTGCTTATCAGAGACCTGGGAATGAGGGATTTATGTATGTTGAGCATTAGAAATGAAGTGAGTTCTTCACAAGGCTTTATGAGTCTTCATTTAGATATTTCAAGCCAAATGGAAATGGGAAATTGTGGAATTATAATTTTTCTTTGTCATTTTAGAATTGCAGATGCCTAAACAGAAGTCAGAAAAATCAGTCTGAATAGAAACTTGCCATGGGGAGCTTCCCCACCATGCTGAAAGGTCTGGTTTTACTTTGCTGTTATCACTTGAATGAAGTGCAGGACTGCCTCGCTCTGTAACCTGTGGGGCTGGCCCTTTTCTGCTGGGCCACAGCAGTGCTTCCTACTCTAATTAGCACGATGCCTGGACCAACTCGGAGTGGAGAGGGAGCACTGTGGTTGCCTCCGTGACCAATGAAAGCAGGTGCTTCCTAAAGAAGGATGGGGCATTTCCTCCTGTAACCTCCTCACCCAAGTGCCTCAGTGTAAGGTTAGGTGGGATTCTGTAAGAGGTGCTTTCATGTACTTCTCTTCATCTGGGTAGTCAATTCTTCACTAGTCTGATGCTATCTGCACTATAAATTATAGAAGTTTCTCACAAATACAGGCATGAGGCTGGTATTCTTCCATTAATTCTGCTAGCACGAATACAGGTTTCCCCCACTTTTATATTGAATATTCTATATTGCCACTGTAGAAATTCAGGATTTGAGGAAAGTGATGGAAGGAGTTAAATACATGTGCTCAGGCTAACATCTTAAACCAGAACCTGAACATTAATCTAATTCTAAGAATTTATGAAGCCTTCAAATTCCTGGCTCGGCCAGAACACTGTTAAATGTAAACTATGGTGAAGGACCAAAAGCCCCGAAATCATATATAATGATTTGTATATAAAGATCATAAAGCAAAGTTAAATTACAAAATGAAGGCATCTGGACTGTTTAGTGCTGCGCTCAATTCCTGCCCATTACCGACTGCTTTAAAAGGCTGGGGCATCATACAAGGAAGAGAAGGCCACTCTGAGGACAAAGCAGGGACACTCTGAGGATGTACTGCTGCAGCAGCCCTGTCAGAATCCACCTTGAAGAGGATGGCCTTTTAGGCATAACAGACCTCAGAGAAAGTCTATTATTGGAACCACGTTCTCCAACAACACACACCCAGCAGGCAGGATCTTGGCTACTCCTATAACTCTACAACTATGGACAAGTTCCTTCTTGCCTCTCCATGGAGCAAGGTTTTAGTTCTAAAACCTGGGTCAGAATCAGCTTTTCTTGCAGTATTAGAGAAAAGTCTTACACAACCACTTACCAACAGTCGGGAGTTCTATTTTATTGCAGTGGTCCTGATTGCAGCAATACGTTGTAGTGACAGAGCCGGTTTTTGAAGATGGTGCACACACAAACGGCCTGTCTCGGGGAATTAGGTCAATTTCAGCTATACACATGCTATTGTGTATAACTTTGTCTGTGGTCTCTGTGACAGAGACAAAGCAGAGCCCATCTGTCACACAAGTAAAATTGTCTTTTGTACAAAGGTGGCAGAAACACTGTAATGCTGGGAAAAGAGAAGATTCTATTAGAAAAAATTCTCAAGGTTCACAATATGAAGTTATCCCATATTCACTAAAATAATACATTCCTGATCTTATTATAATACAATTTCTTTGCACTGTTCAAAAAATAAAATGCTTATTTCTCTCAGAAGTTCCAAATTCTGTTGAGAAGCACACATACATAGGAGTCAAATGTGATAAAATCGGGACCGAGGTTTTTTTCTAAAACTTTTTGGTTTACAAGTACAGAAAAATTCTTACAAGTAATTTCATCAAGGTAAGCCTCTCCCATTTGAAACACAGTACATTAAATTTTTAATGGTTATTCTTATCAGCCCAAAGCTATGTATTCACATATTCCCCCACCTGGAAGCAATATGTGAAAATACAACTACCTACTTCACTAGAGGTTGGAAATGTCATTTGGGTGGATTTATGGTAATGGAGTAATGGAAATAGATTTGTATTTCTCTTTCCTCTTGTGCAAACCCTGAGAAAGGCATGTATCTTCTAGCTAGGATTAGGGTGCTTGCTCAGTAAGCCAAGGAGACTGCACCAGTTAAGGCAATCATAGACTGGAGAAACACTAGCAACATGCCCAGTTGTATCTTTTGATCTTTATGGCTTAACTGGAGAAGTGACTCCTTCAGGGAAGTCTTCCCGTAATTACCAACATCTTCCTTTACAAACAGACACAGACCTTCCACCATGGTCTCCAATGAGGTTAAGTGCTTCCCAAAGCACACATTAACAGGATTGCTATATTTTTTCTCTCCCCTATGAAACTATAAGCACATTGCAGGCAGAGATCCATATTAATCATTTCTGTAAATCCATGTCTAGCAGGCCTGTTACATACCACCATTCAAAAAACTTTTGTTACGGGCGCGTGGGTGGCTCAGTCAGTTAAGCGTCCGACTTTGGCTCAGGTCATGATCTCGCAGTTTGTGAGTTCGAGCCCTGCATTGGGCTCTGTGCTGATAGCTTGGAGCCTGGAGCCTGCTTCAGATTCTGTGTCTCCCTCTCTCTCTGCCCCTCCCCTGTGGGCACTATATCCCTCTCTCTCTCTCTCTCAAAAATAAACATTAAAAAAATTTAAAAAAAAAACCACTTTTGTTAAATGAATGATAGAATGGGCACTTAGATTTCACTACAAACTCATGAAACTGCAAAACACAGTTATGTCCTTAGGTCCAAACAAACTTCCCAATTATTCGTTGGAGAGGAAAACGTTACAGTCCAGATATGTAGTACACAGAATGGCTACCTATGATGAGACCAAGGAGGTCCACAGAAACAGCATATCTAGAAAAAGAATAGCTAGACAGGCAGGCCAGAAGAAAGCTAACTCTCTGAACAGCTTACTGTGCAGGAGAGGAGAACTCAACAGGCTTGTGATGCTCAAATGTTGCATATTCCCAAGAAAGGCCTGTTTAGGACTGGCCCTTGGCTAGTCCCTAGGCAATAAGCTCTGAGGCCTTGGCACATTCTCCCTGATACGAACACTGCAAACCTGTGTGACTGAGACCCAATAAAAACCCTGGACACCAAGGTTCCACTGAGCTTGCCAAGCTGCAACACTCTGCACGTGCTGTCACAGTGATGCTGAGCTATGGAGTGAGTGCACCTGTGCCACTGCACTGGGCCAGCACAGCTGGAAGCTGGCACCTGGTTGCTCCTGGGATTTGCCCCATGTGCCTTTTCCTTTTGAGGATTTTAATATGTATCTTTTCCACTGTAATAAGCCATAACCATGAGTACAACAGCTTTTCTGAGTCCTGTTAGTCCTAGCAAATCACTGGGCCTAAGGGTGGTCTTGGGGACCTCAACTCACTTGCTAAAACCAAACTCAGGAATGTCAGGATTGCCTCAAGTAAGCGCTTCTTGGTTGCTGGCTTAACTAATATACTTACTACCTTTACAGACCAGCAATGTTTTACCTTAGTCGTCATAAAAAAAAAAAAAAAAAAAATTGTTCTTTCTTCTTCTTAAATAGTTCAGCTATTTGAATTAACTCCTCCCAAACACAAGAAGAACTCAAAAAGAGTATTAAAAAAGACACATAGTCCATAGTCTAATACTTAAAGATTATTAAAAGAGACAGTTATTCACAGTGATTATAGGTTCCCCGGGTATAATTTCCTAAGGAGGGATTCTGACTAAAAAATCCATGGACTGGTTTCAGGGATACATGAATGCCATGAAACTGCAGGTCAAATATATGGCTTTCAAGGTTTGTTGCTTTCAGCAGAATCACAAAGGAGTCTGTCACCCACAAAAGATCACAACCACCACCACAGGAGACTGTAATCATTCTCTCCTGAATCCTCCCTCTGTACTCATGGTGAGTCAATCGACCAATACTGTCTAACCATTAGTTTTATCAGTTACTCTACCAAAAGCTTAGTGTACCAAGACTAACTTATGGTTCCAGCACCTGAAGAGCTCCAAGGCCTACAGAAGGCGAACGCTACGATACAGTGTATAATTGCTATGTATAAAAAATACTGCCATGAATACTCTCAATTCTAAGATCTTCATCTTCTCTCTTAGCATATATGAAATGAGACCTACACACTTGGCCTAACAAGACTTTTACTTTTGGATTCCAACTTACAGCTCCCTTTGCAAATGCCATCTAAGGCCACACATTTCCCACCATCATGTCTTTCATGGCCATGGTCTTCACACATACTATCTTTCTGCTTCATTTAAACCCACCTCTCATCCTTTAAGACCCTATTCAAACAAGATCTTTTCCATGATATGCTCTAAACTCTTCCCCACCCTTAAGATAACTGGGTGGGTCCTTATGATACGTGTCCTAGTCTTCTTTGTGGACCTTTAAGACTTGTCAGATCGAACAAATCACTCTATTTATAATTTGCTGTTAAAGTGTCTCTCATTACATTAAGAAGGTCCAAGTTTTTTAAAATTTGTTTTCCCACCGTTTAATCCTGGACTCTTAGATGGTGATCACAAAAATACATGCTGACGCAGTATTTCCCAAACCAGAGGTCCCAAGTATGTTGGGAGAAAAAGGGGAGTCTACAAATTGTGTACAAAAAAATTTTTAATGCTTTCATTTAAAAGATAATCTAGGGGCGCCTGGGTGGCTCAGTCGGTTGAGCGTCCAACTTCAGCTCAGGTCATGATCTTGCGGTCCGTGAGTTCGAGCCCCGCGTCGGGCTCTGTGCTGACAGCTCAGAGCCTGGAGCCTGCTTCCAATTCTGTGTCTCCCTCTCTCTGACCCTCCCCTGTTCATGCTCTGTTTCTCTCCATCTCAAAAATAAATAAACGTTAAAAAAAATTAAAAAATAAATAAATAAATAAAAGATCATCTAAAATGAATGATAAAAATTCTGGATCATAAGTAACCACAATCCAAACAAGTACTGTCAGTAGGCTGTCTTTCACTGATACTTCTTTGGTTGTATTAAGATCTCCCTCAGGCCAAACGTTTCTCATGGCACACTGTGCAAGGAAAGGTCTCACTGTAACTGTAACCAACAGTGAAAAATACTGTACAGGAAACTAGAATCATCAGAGCATATGACAATACAGGCATCGTCAAAAGCCAACAAACAGTCTAACAGCTAATACCATATATATATGCTGCCAAGTATTACATGGGTCCTATCTTTGTAGTACAATTGCAAAAGTTCACTAGAAATAAATGTGGATGGAAGTATCCAATGACATTTTTCCATTCTCACTTCCAGCATGAGCTGGTATAGAGAACCATTTAATAAAGACTTCAGTAATGTCATCATGTTAACCTCATCTCCGAGTGAACACCACAGCTGACATCTCATTAAAACCGGTATTTAAGGAATGTTTGCTGGCAAGTGTTTTGGTCAGACATGAGGTCTGATTATCCCGAACTTAAAAACAAAGCCTTAAAGTCATTAATAGCACCTTGCACAACATTACTTACAGAGAATGGATACTTGCAGCTTTTAGTATCACTCAAGTGAAAATAGAGAAACAGATTTAAAATGGCATGAGACCTGAGGCTATTTTTTTCTATTGTGAAACCTAAACATCACCTGTCTCACCGAATAACTATCAACTTGAAATTTGTTAGTTTCATAGTTGTCTTTGTATTTAATTTGCAGTCTTGGTTTATAGTTATAAATGAGCCAAAAACAATAAAAAAATTTTTTATCTAGTTTCACAGCTATACAATTTAAGTAACATGAAAAATACATTCTGCATGTTTCCTTTTAAAGGAGTTACTACTTATGGCAAGTTTGAGGAAATTAGGGCTAAAGGGCTTCTCCGAACAAGTGTCTTTCAACAAGAATAGGTCACTGGACAAATATAAACTTCACTTAACATAAAGCTTAACCAGATTAGGGTTTATTTCTTGAGAGAATTTTAAAATTCTATTTTACTACTCTAAATCAGAGTTGAGACTGAATACAAGATTGCTGTTAAACATGTATGATGTTTAGAGTTGACATATATGATGACAGTTCAGAGAAAAAATAAAACAAGAATTTAAAAATTTCCATCAATTCATGAGCTTTAATTCTCATTTTTTTAATTCAAATTTATTTTATGAATAGATAGATCTGACCCCTAGCTACCTCTCTTTATTAATTAGGCTGTTAATTTTTTTTTTCAACGTTTTTTTATTTATTTTTGGGACAGAGAGCGACAGAGCATGAACGGGGGAGGGGCAGAGAGAGAGGGAGACACAGAATCGGAAACAGGCTCCAGGCTCCGAGCCATCAGCCCAGAGCCCGACGCGGGGCTCGAACTCACAGACCGCGAGATCGTGACCTGGCTGAAGTCGGACGCTTAACCGACTGCGCCACCCAGGTGCCCCAAGGCTGTTGTTAATTTTTAAACGCACATACAGGGCAAAATTTCTATCTAAAAAAGGTGTACAATGATGTCTTCTTCCCACTCCAGAGCCCAGGTTTCACACCCTCCTCTGCAGCATCCTTTAACACCAGCCCACCAACTTGACTCTTTCATTCTGCAACTTCTCACTGAGCATATCTATCTATCTGCCAGGTACTGCGCAGGCTGCGGGGTGTAGGGATGAATAAGACAAGTATCTGGACTGCAGGAGCTCAGCAGGGTGGATTAAATGGAGCACTAAAATCCAGGGTCCAGAGGACAATGATCAAAGCGCTTCAACTCTGCCAAGGTAGAAGGGATATCAAGAAAAGCTTCACAGGCCATCTGAGTCAGAACTTGGAGCTGACTCCATATGTAAATCTGCTAGATAGCTGAAGGTGAGAAAGTTGTCCTGACAGCTTTTTGTCCTGAGGTTTTTTCTCCTCAGTGGCAGGATTTTATCCTTGGTGGCTAGCATCCCAAATGTTAATGAGACCATCAGATTTCAATAACTATTCAAGATATTAACCATAATAGTTTCATTTCATCAGCAAAATGAACATAATCCCTTCCTGACCTATTTCATCATCTCAATGAGATCGTCAAATGAGATACTGTACAATAGCACATCTTGAAACTACTAATATAAATCATATGTGACCACACAGAATTATCACATATAATAAATGGCGTTGTTCCACACACAGTTTTTATTTGTAGGCCACCAAAGAAACGCGTCGTCCCCAAAGTAGTACATAAAGTTCCACTGCACAGTCCTAGACAGGGCCGCAGGAAACCTTGAAGACTGTCTCATTCTAATTCAGTTCCGTCATTTTATTAATGCAGAAACTAAAACTGAGGAGTACCAAAATAATTTATAACAACATCCTACCCATGTTACAGGTGGATGTGAATTCCCACTACATTTTCATCACAAACATGTGATGGTATTGGTATCTGTATGTTTCTGAGTTAGTATCCAGATGTTAAATAACTCAAATCTTTCAAGACTCCCCAGTGGTTCAATAGGACAGCTTCTTGTTTGGACCCCTAGAGTTGGGCTTTTCTGCCTGACAGCAAAGATACGAATCAAACTCCCTGTTCAGTACCTTTCTCCTACCTTGGTCACCTTTTGCTTCCAGGCCCCAATATCTACCAGCAGCTACAGCTTCCTCCATTCTATGATGCACATTTTCCCACACTCTCACTTCTGAAATCTGCATCTGCATTACAATCAAGGTAAAAAGAAAACTTCAGCCTCTGGACAGAAAGGTAAGACACGATATTGCTACTGCAAGCGAACCATGTACAAACTTGGCTATGTATAGAAGGAATTACTGATTTAATTATCACTTTAATTATTTGCGTTGGTATCTCTCCTGCAAATAAAATTTAGCTTAACCTTATTCCCCATTAAGGTCTTCAGGCAGATTTCACTACGATTCAGCACTGCAATGAAAAGCCACTGCGTTCACAGAAAATTGTCAATCCCATGCCAGGAAATACAATTACTAGCAATAGAAATTTCCAAAGACTGCAAAATAAATCACAGAATTTTCAAAATTAGAAGATGCTGGTGTGATGTGAAGGACTGTCAGAAACCAAACATCTAGCTGTCAAAGAAAGTGACAACAGTAAAGAGAGACAGCGGGACTCCTGGGGTTATCAACTTCACTGATGGTGATAAATCCCAAGTTGAGATTCTAGCACTTGGTCCCAACTATAAAGGAAATTTCCATCATTGCTTCATTTGAGTGTGTCTGGAGGTCACACATCAAAACCCTATTCTTTCTACCTCCCTTCACTGCTAGATAGTCAGCTAGGGCCACCCAGGGCTGATTCACAAACCCAGGTACCCTGCTAAACAAGTGGAAAAGCAGACAGCCTGCGAACAGTACACAGAACAGACAGGTCTATGACCTTTGTTGATTAAATAAAAACTGGCACCAGAAACCTTGTCTTCCCAGGCCAATAACTTACTCCCCGCTTTATGCATATACTTCAATACTCCCTCCTTTTTCAACCCTTGTTGTTTGGTCTCACGATCCTTCTTTCCCTCTATCAAGTACTTGACTGAAACATCTGTTGAAATTCACTAGTGATGCCTTTCTGGTGAAATTCAGTGTTCTTTTCTAAAATTCTTCAGGATATGAGACACACTGACACATTGTTCTTTATTAGTTTACATGACACCACACTTCCATGTCCACAGTCAGCCCTCTGCTACCTCTCAGATCTACATCTCTACACTTCTTGGCCTTGTGCTCCAAACTCATATTTTAACTGCCTTCCAAGAAACACTCTGCTTGGCTTGCCTTTTACTGCAAAGTCAACACATTCAAAACCAAAATACAACATTATTCCTCTAATAGTGGGAGATGTAATCAAAGGGCCCCACAAGGACTCAGGTTCCTTCATTGCTGAGACAGCTCAGCAGTAAAAAAGCAACAGGAGGATGAAGATTTCCCTCTCAGAGACTGAATTCCAATCTTTTCACCACTCTGACTTTGCAGGTAATGACCCTTACTTTCCCTTACCCTTCCCATTATAGCACAATTATGTGTTGCTACCTAGTGAGAGTATTCCCAAATATTACAAATATGCACCAAAAGACAGGTAAAGGACATGAACGATGCCTTTTATTCAGTCTGCTTAGCTACTGTTAAAAACTGAAGATCATACCACTGTTGGCAAGGATGAAGGCAAAAGTTAGAATACATACAAACCCTTTTAGGTACTGCTGGCAACCCCGCTACAATCTTGTCCGAGTCCCACTCCAGTTCTGCCTCCGGTCTTCCCTCTAGGCCCAGTGCCACACCCTCTCTCAAGGAGTCTGGTCCTTTCTTCTCTTCTCCCTGCTCCAGCTCTGGGGAAAGCATACTAGGTTCTCTTCTTTTGTAAATATGCTGCCAATCTCTGTAAACAAGGCTAAAACCCTGACCACCAACAGGGTTTTATTCTTCCAAGTACTCAGTGGTTCTTCTCAACTCCACCCCCTTAGGGTTACCTGGCAGCTGTAATGTCAAAGTGAGCTTGTCAAAACACCAAGCACCATACAGCGTGAAAGCGAATTCTCTAGTCTAGTCCGGATAACATTCCACTCCCAAATTTAGGGATTTAAAACAAAAATATGACTTACCCAGAAATGTTTCCAGAAAGTCCAAGGACTTAAGAAACATTTCTAATTCAACATACAACTCCAACCTGGAGGACTAGGGGCACGCCTAAATTCTCAATCACTTGTTTTTTGTTTTTTTGTTTTTTACAATACTTCCATTTTCTAGTCTCCTGAGCTCCATGGAATTAGTTGATATAAAGTTAACTGATATCCAAGAAAAACACACTAAGAACAGGCTGCCTCAATGGCAAGATGAGATTTAACAGGGACACTTAATACAAAGGCCTTCGTTTAGGCTCAAATAAAATAAACTGCATAAATACAGGATAAAGATTTGCTTAGCAAATTTGGGGAATCTGTTTAACAACAGATTTTTAAAAGTCAACAGCATTTACTGTTAACTGTAGCCATGGTGATAGGGGAGACAGAGAGAGAACTGGGCACAAAATTCCACAAATGTCCAAATAATAAATAATCAGTGTTACTTGAACATCCATCTGCTATGTAAATATGGGTCAGAAAATCAAAGAACGAATTTGACAGAGTTTGACTGGAAAGGTATCCTAGCCGTGGAGACAACTACCTCATTTTATGGACCTAGTGTCTATTTGTCTCACTCCAATACTAAATCAAATCATGAGGTCAGGATGTGGTAAATTTTGTTTCATAAAAAGCATTTCCTTACTACAGCTCCTCCCTACAATGAACTGACTGCCTCACAGAAGATTATGACTTCTCTATTATTAGAGATATTTAAGCAGAGGCTTAATGACCAATAGTCAGAATTTGTGAAGTAGGGATCTCCTGCACTAAGTAAAGGGTTGATGTAAAACTAAAACTCTACAATTCTTCAAATAGTAAGATTCTATTGTTACAAGTTGCATCAAATATTAAACATCCATACTTTCCTTTTTTTTTTTTTTTTAATATTTGTTTATTTTTGAGTGAGCAAGGAGGGGCAGAGAAAGAGGGAGACAGAGGATCTGAAGCAGGCTCCACACTGACAGCACGGAGCCCAATGCAGGGCTCAAACTCATAAACTGCAAGATGATGACCTGATGCTTAACCAATTGAGCCACCCAGGCGCCCCTCCATGTTTTCATTTTTTGACTAATTCAACTTAAGTTGACATCTTCAAGGTACAGCATTTAGGGTAGCGAAACTCATTGTATAACTGTTTGTTCATCTATTTCCTCCATTACACTGTAGGTTAGTATTTTATGAGTATTTTATGCATCTCTGCATTCCTAGGTCCAGAATCCAGAAAGGATCCAGTATGATTCTTGAATAAACATCCCAGGAGTATCTCTTTTGTATGTGGGTGGTCACTAGCACCAGGGTCCTCAATTAAATGGCCAAGCAACCAAATTTTTTTACTTTTACTACCTTCATTTTTGAAGTCTTTTTCTCATCTCTCAATGCTCTCTTTTCAACTCTCTGAAATTCCCACTTAAGTACCTCCCTTAAGTCCATTTGATGGACAATACCCCATCATCCAGAATAACCTCTTCCTCCATATAAATGGAAGGCAACCTGACACTTCCAAGATTACAAATGAACATACCCTCTGACCTAGAAGGAATGTAGCCTACAGATATACTTTACATGTGAAAAGTGCCTAACATACATGGTTATTAATTTCCTAAGAATTTTATACTAGGTTGTTTCTAATCCTGCCTATGCATCTATCAATAGAACTGGTGAAATAACATGATGGTATCACTAAAATGGAAGACCATACAGCTACAAAAAAAAAAAAAAAATGATGTTTTCATAAAAAATTGTTTTCAAAAAAATTGATGATGATTAACATAGACTAACCCCTAAGATGTATTAAGTAAAAATCTGGGGGCGCCTGGGTGGCTTAGTCAGTTGACCATCTGACTCTTGATTTCAGTTCAAGTCATGATCCCAGGGTCGTGGGATCAAGCCCAACATCAGGCTCTGTGTTGAGTATGGAGCCTGCTTGAGATTCTTTCTCTCCCTCTACCCCTCTTCTCTGATCAGACTCTCTCTCTAAAAAACAACTGCATAGTGCAGAACAGTATATTTAATACAGTAACATTTTGGCTAAAAAGCAAAGGTAGGAAGGAAAGAAGAAAGGAAAATGCATATACACATTGGCTTGTACATATTACAAAGCATCTCCCTGGAAATACAAAAGCAATAGGTAACACTGACTTCCACGGAAGGGAACTGGGTACCCAGATGATAGGGATGGGAGGAGACTTTTCACTACACACACATTTGTACTTTTTGAATTTAGAAAAATGTGAGTGTATTATATCTATTCAGTGTCATAAAAAAATAAAAAATGCCTTTCTATGCTCCATCCCTTTCTCCTATACTATCTTCAAAACTCCTAACTTAGTACATTTACTATATGGAGTATTGCCACCTCATGCCAATTTCAAAACTTTAATGTTCTTTCTGTGAAACAATTTGCCAAGATACAGTAATAGCCTTTAAAATATACTTTTTTGGGGGGGTACCTGGTTGGCTCAATCAGTAGAACATGCAACCTGTGATCTCAGGGTCATGACTTTGAGCCCCACACTGGGTATACAGATTACTTAAATAAATAAAACTTTAAAAAAAACTTTTAAAAAAGTAAATATTACTTAAAAAAATAAAACTTCTTTAACTCTATTAATACTACTTCTTAGAATGTTGTCTAAAGGAGTAACAAGAGATAAGAGCAAAGATACGCACGCAGATGTTTGTTACAGCATTTTATGGTTGAAAACAACCTATATGAATGACAATATGACAATGACAAAATAAATTATGACACAGTCATAAGTGGGATGCTATATAGGCATTAAAGCTGATATTTTAGAAGCATTTTTAAGGACAGGGAAATGGTTATATTACTAAAGCCATATACAATGTGATTATAATTCTATTGCTATCATGTGTCTTGTTTTTTTTTTTTAACCACTTCAAAGAGTTGAAGGGGTATGTTGATATACAGAGCAGATGTGTACCCTAGCCCCTAAAAAGAATAGAGAAACTTTTATCTCTGATGGTTAGCGCTACATTAACTGAATTTCTTGGTTTTTCCCAATCTAAACATACCTTTATAGTTTCTCATTATAGTTTATGTGGACTAGTGGTTATTACAAGAGTATGATAATTAATATAAGGTAATTCAGAGACAAAAAGAAGTTCGAATCCTATCTCTGCCAGACAGCCTGTAAGTAATCTTGGGGAAGTTGCTTAACTTTTTTGAGACTGTTTTCTAAATTTATAACAACAGCAATCACAGAAGGTTTGAGATTGAGATAATATGTACAGAAATAAGAATACTCAGGGGACCCCGGGTGGCTCAGTTGGTTGAGCATCCAACTCTTGATTTTGGCTCATGTCAGGATCCCAAAGTCGTGGGACTGAGCGTGGCAGCAGGTTCTATGCTAAATGTGGAAGCCGGCTTAAGATTCTGTCTCCCTCTGCCCCTCTCCCCCATTCACGCTCTCCCTCTCTCTCTAGCTCTCTAAAATTGAAAGAAAGAAAGAAAGAAAGAAAGAAAGAAAGAAAGAAAGAAAGAAAGAAAGAAAGACTTAGCATAGTACTCAGCACATAAAATGCTAAAAAATTCATTTATGCATTCATTCAACAAGTATTTATTAGCACCTACTATGTGCCAGTCCCTGTTATACCTCCTGTACAGAAAATCAGAGCAAACCTTTACACAAGTCCAGAAGACAACACAGACACAGAATACATAATGTAAACAGTGTGCACATAAAGCAGTGAACATTCCCGTCAGCTATTTCTGTCTCTTTCTCCATTCACGGGTACCCATACAGAGTTTTTCAGCAGTATGACTGTTTGAACAGGGTTATTAGAACTTCAGTAGTTCTTAGGCAGCGTGAGATGTAAGTAGCATGAGATGTACCTACAAGAAAGTAGATTTTCAGTTCCAACCCAAATTAACAAAGTGTTGGAATACATCCAGTGTGCACATATCCCTAACAAATAGAGAATCATAACTCATAAAATGTTCATGCTTAGAGGAACCTGGTAATTACCTGATCCTTTTCTCTTATTTTTCAGCTGAGGAAACAGAAATGCCCAAAGAGTCACATCAACACAATCTAGATATATTCTAAAAGCACAGGGGAAAAAAGCATATTGGAAAATCTATGGTGATCTCTCCCAAGTAGGACACGATGAAGGACTCAAGCCTTTCCCTCTGGAAAGCAACAGTGGCTCTAGGTGATGTGACTCAGTTGCACAGGTACTGAGGTACAGGGATGAACCTAAATGAAAAGTGGCAAATCATTCTGGGCTACAATAAAGCTAAAATAGAACTGTGGTAAGAGAAGGAAGTGGTGACCACCCACCAGCTACCTTTGAATTAAAGGAAGAAGAGAGTCACACCTGGGCCTGCAAATAGCAAAAGACCTACTGGAGCCATAAAGAAACGAGCTGGTGTCACTGTGTAGTTCATATTTTAGAAGCGCAGAGTAAGGCCTAAACACCTTTCACCAGAACAGTGTATGTAACCTGTGTGGGAACAAAGGAGGAACACCTTCAGGAGGACCGAGAAGCCTAGGAGATTCCTTCTGTTGAGGAGCTCACAAAGTAAGGTAGAAAGCCAGCACGCCATGGGTAGAGGGTAATGCACAAAGTGCGGTGAGAGCAGAGAATAGGGACACTTCCCTCAAAGATGGTGCCTCCCCTGAGACTTATAGAAGGCTAAAGAAGAAAGGGAAGTCATCCCAGGGAGATGCTGTACCAGGATTCTGTACAGATTCAGGAATAAGAGACTTCAAGCAGTTTAGGAAAATGTAAATAGATCATATAAATCATCTCGATATAAACAATATGAAAAAAAGAATAACAAAATTCAACACCTATTCATGATAGGTGTTTCTCAAACCAGCAATGAATAGAAAACAAAAATTCAAATATGTATCATTTACAAAAGCATCCAAAATCAAATACATAGGAATAAATCTAACAATATATAAGACCTGACCTCTACAGGGAAAGCTTCAAAGCATTACTTGACAGAAATTATGAAGAATACAAAAGAAAATTAATTTATTCATAAATGGAGGGACATTCAATACTATAAGATGTTAATATTCTGCAAAGTGACCCACAGATTCAACAAAATCAAATCAAAATCCTACAGCTGTGTGTGTGTGTGTGTGTGTGTGTGTGCGCGCGCACGTGTGTGTAGGAATTCACAAGCTAATTCTAAAACCTATATAGAAAAATATCCCAAGAACGGCCAAAGCAATTTTGGAAAACAATGCTTTTGGAAGACCTACACTACACAATATCAAGACCCATCATAACATGATAATAATTAGGACTATTAATTAAGTATTGGCATGAGAACAAACAGAACAAATAGATTCCAGAAACAGATTCTCACATCTACAACTATTTGATTTATGATAGCAGTGACACTGCAGGGCCCTGGGAAAAGGAAGATATTACCAACAGTAGTGCTGGATCAACTAGGCATACAAATTTTAAAAATGAAAAATAAAACACATACACACACATACATATACACAGTGAAATATTACTCAGCCATAAAAAAGAATGAAATCTTGCCATTTGCAATGACATGAATGGAGCTAGAGAGTATTATGCTAAGCAAAATAAGTCAGAAAAAGACAAATACCACATGATTTCACTCACATGTGGAACTTAACAAACGGAACAAATAAGCAAAGGAGAGAGAGAGAGAGAGACAGAGAGAGAGAGAGGGAGAGGGAGAGACAGAGAGAGAGGGAGAGGGAGAGAGAGAGAGAGAGGGAGAGGCAGAGAGAGAGAGACAAACCAAGAAAAAGACTCTGAAGTATAGAGTACGAACTGATGGTTACCAGGGGGGAGGTGGGTAGGGGGATTAAATAGGTGATGGGGATTAGGAGTGCACTTGTTGATATGAGCACCAGGTATCGTATGAAGTGTTGAATCACTAAATTCTAAACCTGAAATAAATATTACATTGTATGTTAACTAACTAGAATTTAAGTAAAACTTAAAAGAGGAAAAAAGTAACATTATGCTGTATGGTAACTAGCTGGAATTAAAATTAAAAATTAGGGGCGCCTGGGTGGCTCAGTCGGTTAAGCGACTAACTTTGGCTCAGGTCACGATCTTGCGGTTCGTGAGTTTGAGCCCTGCGTCAGGCTCTGTGCTGACAGCTCAGAGCCTGGAGCCTGCTTCAGATTCTGTGTCTCCCTCTCTCTCTCTACCCCTCACCTGCTCGTGCTCTGTCTCTATCTCTCAAAAAATAAATAAATGTTAAAAAAAATTTTAATTAAAAATTAAATTAAAAAATAATATATATATATATATTTCATTCCATAATGAAAAATCAACTCCAGATGGACTATACATATCAACAATAAAGTAAAGCAAGATGACTTCTAGAATAAAACAAATATTTTCAAGACATTGAGTCCAGAAAGATTAATCAAATAGGATTCAAAAAGCCCTAACCTTTAAGAGAAAACAACAGAAGTTAAACTACATTAAAATACATTAAAGGCTGTCCAAAAGATACTGTTCTCCTATATCATTTTTCTTATTCATGTCTTTTTCTTCTTTTAGATTTTCAAATATTTGTCCATTTTAGTACTGTGTTTAAAAAGAATCAATTTGGTGTTTTATAGATCAAATGTACTGTAATTTTTTCTAAATCTTTATTTCCTTTGCATGCAGTTAGGTTGATTTGTACTTAATTCCTTCTCTAGCTTGAAATCTTCTTGCTTTCGAATTTTCTCTTGGGTAATGCTTTAGCAAAATCCCCACTAGTTTTGTTATGTAGGGCTTGTGTTGCCGGTCATTTCTAAATGGTTTGTAATTACAACTATAATTTCTTCTTTACTACAGGGATTATTTAGAAGAAAAATCTTATATTTCCAAGAGGATATATTATTTATTTTGACTTTTTCTTTTAGTTGTTGTGAATTTCTAATTTGGGTATTCTTTGTAGACCTTCCTATCACTAATTTCCTGGAAAAGTGAAGAAGTATTTTAAAAGAATAGTGTTCATGATTATAAAATTGGAATACATTAAATCTTTATTCTTGTGTTATTCAAGTATTCTTTTCTAATTTTTTTAATGTTTATTTATTTTTGAAAGAGACAGAATGCAAGCGGGGGAGGGGCAAAGAGAGAGGGAGACAGAATCTAAAGCAGGCTCCAAGCTCTGAGCTGTCAGCAGAGAGTCCATGAGGCTTGAACCCACGAACCATGAGATCACGACCTGAGCTGAAGTCGGACGCTTAACCCACTGAGCCACCCAGGTGTCCTGACCATTGATTATTTTTTTAGTTAGATTTTATTTTTATCAAAGTTATGTATGTACAGAGTCTACAGTGTCAAATAATTCTACAAAACTGTTACCCCTCCTCCCACAAAAAAGATAGCAGCTCTCCAACATCCAGCCCTTTCTATTTCCTGCTCCACGGAAGCAATCACACTTTCCACACTTAATTGAGTCTCTTGGTATTTAGCTTTATGTCATTCCCATCCCTTTTCAGAACAAAGAAACGCTTACTGAATTTAGCTAAAAGAGGGATGGCAGAGATAAACACTGCTGGAAATCTCAAAGACTTGGTGAACCACACATATAGGTACACAAGTTTTAATTTCTTGACTTCCCTAGTCTGAAATGTTCATCTTCTTTGTCAAACAAAATATCAAAGCAAGGAGTTCAATTCTGGTTGCAGTCTCCTAGAGGAATACAGCTAAATTAAACCAAATAAGGACAGAAAAGACCAGCCAAAATGAGGTGGCTTTTATAATATGTTGTAATATTTCTAACCACTAAATCCATGGCCTTTCTTGGGGCATGAGGATGTGAGAGTATCTAATGTTGTCTGAGCTCCTTTCAGAAGAACCAACCAAATACAGTTTTCAGACATCACGATATAAATGTCCAGAAGCTTAGCACTAGGAATATGGGTTTCAAATTGCTGTTAGCATTAATGCTAGCATTTTGGTTACTGAAGAAGGCCTCTAGTAGAAGGCTGGTTATTAAAAGGTAAGGGTCTATCAGGACTTGATGTATAGAATTATGCAGCACATGTACAGAATTTATGACATCTATATAGAAGTCAATAATTACTATGCCCTAGCTATGGTTTAGAATGGTTCACAGGTGATTACACCCATTTGTTCCATGAGACTTTCCCCCCAGTTCCAGGATCTCTATGCTAAATTAGATGCAAGCACCCCAGCTATTTCCTTAGGGCATGCCATCTGTTTGCAATGCACAGCTAATTCTGGGTCTGTTGCTCCTTGAAAAGTATCCCCTAAGGTTTCTGCCTGACTCCTAAATTCAAATTTGTTGAAACTCCTCCCTCCTTCCCCTTCTCCCATCATAAGGCAAGGGAAGGCTAGATCTGACATAACGTATATGATCAATGAGAAATGGTGGAAAGTCTCTAGCTAGAAGAATATTTATGTGACCTTGCCTTTTGTTTGTTTGTTTGTTTGTTCGTTTGTTTGTTTTTTAAAGAATAAAGTGGAAGAAACAATTGTGATCTTGGGGAAAAAGACTGCATGAGAGCAGAAAGACTCAAGCTCATAAATGCATTATAAATAGGGGTGCCCGGGGTGGCTTGGTTGGTTAAGCATCCGACTTTGGCTCAGGTCATGATCTCACAGTTCGTGGGTTCGAGCCCCACATTGAACTCTCTGTTGAGAGTTCAGAACCTGAAGCCTGCTTTGGATTCTGTGTCTCCCCCTCTCTCTGCCCCTCCCCCACTCATGCTGTCTCTCTCTCAAAAATAAACATTTTTAAAAAATGCAGGGGCGCCTGGGTGGTGCAGTCGGTTAAAGCGTCCGACTTCAGCCAGGTCACGATCTCGCGGTCCGTGAGTTCGAGCCCCGCGTCGGGCTCTGGGCTGATGGCTCAGAGCCTGGAGCCTGTTTCTGATTCTGTGTCTCCCTCTCTTTGCCCCTCCCCGTTCATGCTCTGTCTCTCTCTGTCCCAAAAAATAAAATAAAACGTTGAAAAAAAAAATTAAAAAAAAAATGCATTATAGGGGCGCCTGGGTGGCTCAGTCGGTTAAGCGGCCGACTTCGGCTCAGGTCATGATCTCGCGGTCCGTGAGTTCGAGCCCCGCGGGGCTCTGTGCTGACAGCTCAGAACCTGGAGCCTGTTTCAGATTCTGTGTCTCCCTCTCTCTGACGCTCACCCGTTCATGCTCTGTCTCTCTCTGTCTCAAAAATAAATAAAAACGTTAAAAAAATTTTTTTTTAAATGCATTATAAATAAGGAAGAGAACAAAAGTTAAAATTTACCATGGGAAAAATAAAATCAAAACAATGGAAAGAGAAAAAATAGAGTATGTGTTCATAAGAAAGTGATCTACAGTGATAATTGTGTTAATTGGCTTGCTTTGTTGGTGATTAGAGAATTTCATATAATTTACAAAAAAAAAAAAAAGGAGAGAGAGAAAAGAAAGAAAAGTAAAGGACAAAAGACAGATCTGTGGTTCTCAATCCTTAAAGAATGTCAAGAAAAGGGCCGACTGTGTGTATCCCAGAGGGCACTGGGCCCTGGCTTTTTTACTTCGTTTGGCTATAGCAAGTACTGTTGGTTTGTCTATGTTTAGAGAGATCAGTATTAGAAACATATCTGGGATGAGGAGATACTATAGACTTTTTTCAATTATCCCAACTTTTTAGTATGAAGATTTTCAAACATTCAGAAACATTCAGAATTCAGAAAAACTGTGAACACCTAAATTCTGTAATTGTCACTATTTTGCTATATTGATTTTATCATTATTTACCATCTGTTGAGGGTCTAATTTCAGAGCATTTAAGGAGATCTTCCATAAATTTAGGCAATTAAAAAAAAACCATTCTCCCTAATGGAGACTTGAGTGAGAAAAAGGGTGCTAGGGGTGCCTAGGTGGCTCAGTTGGGTAAGTGTCCAACTCTTGATTCTGGCTCAGGTCACAATCCCAGTTTGTTAGATCAAGCCCCGCATCGGGTTCTGTGCTGACAGTGCAGAGCCTGCTTGGGATTCTCTCTCTCTGACCCTCCCCCACGTGCTCACTCTTTTCTCTCAAAAATAAACATTTAAAAAAAAGGGGTGGGGGATGCTAAGTGAAGTTTTAAGTGAAATTCCTGTTTAGTTATTAGCTGAATTATTTTCCTAAAATTATCCTGAAATACCATATATGTTCGGAGTCCCAGTTTCCTCACCTGTAAAATAAAGTGAGACAAAATATAATCATGATCCCCATACTTATGGTTGTTTATAGCCTAAAAATCCTATATTTCTATGAAATTTTCTTAAAAATAACTGCCATTTACTTTGTGTTTTCTATGTGGCAGAAAGTATGCTATAATCTCATTTAATCTTCATAGGTTCCTTAAAATTTTGAGATACCACATTCATGAAAACTACCCACTGTTTTTAGTAGCATGCAGCCACTCTGACCTAATTCCAGTTGCACTTCCCCTTCACATTTTCAGTACCTTTTACTAACATCAATTTTGTACTGCTTTGGTGGAACTAGCTAGAACTAGCAAACAAATTTTCATTCCTCACTGAGAAACATGAGCAAACTCTGGTCCCTGGTGTGTAATTTTTTTCCAAATGTAAAATGCGATAAAACAGCCAAACTACTTTAACTTGTTTATTTTGGTAAAATAATTACATATAATTATTGTTGAAGGAAATCTACAATACACAATCTTGGTGTTTTTATTTAAATCTGTTGCACATTGAATAACAAAATTAAAATGTCAGTTTTTCAATTGGAGAAAGTACTCAAATCAACAGCCATGTGCTAAACAAAGAGACTCAATTAGAGCACATTATGGTTCCATTTGGGAATAAATACATCCAGAAAAAAACCAACAAAGATCATACATATATTGTGCGTGTTCATGCAAATTAAAAGTCAGTTACTAATTTTCTATCCCTACATTCCTCTTCAGGCTTACCTATCTCCTCCATGTTCATTGCTCCCAAATATTAGCCCTCACTTCTAGTTAAAAAAAAAAGCTGTTTGTTTTTGCTTTTTTCCATGGGAGCTATTTGTATTTCAATGCATATTTAAAGATCTTATATTGTAGAAATGTAACAGGATGCCCGCACAAGGTGTCCTAGAACTATAAATACACACTATTATGTAATACGTGAGGTTCACACCTAGGAAATCTAGATGGAATGGTTATCCTGAAGCAAATGAACAAAAATAAGGAGGTTCAGCCCTGTTGATTAGAACAAGGAAACACTAGGACTGAGAAGTAAGAAAGGAAAGTGAATCTACTCAAGTCATGGACAGTGATAAACCCAAACTCTTCACTTGATTTCTCTCTCATGCCCCTTATACAAAGACTTCTATAATAGATTCTGCTCGAGAGCAGGGAGAAACTTGTTTTTCCCAATGAAATTGGCATGTTTCTAACAAAGAATATCCTTCATGGTAACATATGTGAGTATCTTTTACATGAATATTGGGGTTACTATGCATCCTACCTGTGTAAGGACACATTCTCTGAGTATGTGTGGTCTCTCCTAAAGGAAGTCATCGATCCCAACATCCATCACCCAGAAAGGAGGCAGCTCTTCAGATGGGAAACCCAAGCAAAGACACTCTCTGGACCCTGCTGTTTTGGCCCTGTTTGAAGAAAGATAAATGCCTGGCTCTATTCACTTCTGGTGGCAGTACTCAGATGATGTCTGCCAAATGGAGACAGGCCAAAAGATAAGGACATGAGGAAAATGTCTTTGTAAGCCAGCTTGAACAGTTTCATGTTGCTTTCTCTATTCATTATCCTCTAGCTTTTAGCTAAGCTTGATTTAAATGCTGCAGCCTTACATCAGCTGTTCCACTGGCATTAGCGTAAGACTAGTGTGTCCATACTTGGATCACAGCCTTTGCATGGAGAAGAAAAATGGTAGCACAACCCTCAATACATGCTGAAGAAGAAGCCTGCGAACGAGAATCAGGGCTGAGGTCCAGGAAGCCTTTACTACTTAGAGATTCTCCCTGCATTGCATCTTTGTGTCTGGGGCTCCTTATTATTAAGGAAGGAGGCAGCCTCCCATAAATGCTCAATAACAGGCAATGAGATGCAAACTATCAGGTTCCCTGATTGCTCTCACTGCTAGAAAACTCAGAGCTACGTATTGTGTTCAACTACAAAAGCTTTCCCCAGCTAAAAGTTATGGAGAATTGTTCTTTCTTTTCCCCTTTTATTTATTGGTTCTTATCTTTCTGGTCATTAGTTCTGATCTTACCGCATATGTTTTTATTTCAAGTTTCCTAAATCCTTTCCTGGAAAACAGTCAGAGGACACAAGCCAATCACTGAACAGATTTTTCCCATACAAGAAAGTTACAAAATAGTGCTCCTCTCAAAGGTATGAATGCTAAAGAGTATGAATGCTATATGTTGGCCTCTCTTCTACCTCATCCAAGAACCAGAGCAGATTCTCAAGAGGTGAAAGAGAGCTTGAACGCTAATGTCAGTACAATCAGAAGATCACAAATAATTCTGAATACATATTTCTTTGCTGTTGGAGGGGGTGGAGAGAACAAAGCATGGACCTGCAATCCAGGAGGGAAGAATATCTCAGTGAACTGAGCAAGGCTCCACATCTAAGCTAGGAGTTCAGAGTCAAAATAAATACTTCACTTAAGGTGGCTTTTTAGGGCACCAGAATAAAAAAAAAAAAAAAAAAAAAAAAGGAGAGAGAGAAGGAGGTAGAAGGCAAATGCTGATAATTGTTTCTTTGCCTAAGATTCTCTCCCATTTCCAACCACATTCCAATCTTACATCTTTGCTGCCTACTGAAAAACTCCACTTGGTTATGCAACCCTCATCTCAAACTCAACATGTTCAAATCAAATCAATCAATCAATTTCCCTGTCAATCTTTCTCTCACCTAATTCCTTACTAGTTAAAAGCATTATCCAGATGTAAAAGTCCTGGAGTCATTCTTTTTTTATTTCATGGAATCCTTAATTTTTGTACTCCAACTTCCTACAACTAAGATCTACTGCCGTTCAACAAACATTTACTGCGTGCCTATGATGCACCAGACACTTTCTATGCCCTTGTGATACAGTGGGAACAAAACAGAAATATCCATTTTCATAAACTTATATTCTAGTAGGAAGAGGGAAACAACAGAGTAAATAAGTAAATACGGTTAAGTAAGTACAGGATCTCAGAAGGTAGTAAATGTTACAAAAAAGGAAAAAGCAGAGTAAGATAATGGCAATTTAAAAAAAGGGTGGTCAGGGTAAGTCTCATTGAGAAAAAGGTGACATGTGAGCAAAGATGTGGAAGAAGTAAGGGAGGAGGCTGTGCGGATATGTGGGGAAGAGCAGAGGCAAAGGGACAGCCCTGAAAAGGCCCTACTACCAGCTCCTCCGATTTCTTTGAAATTGTCATAAAAACACGTCAGATTAAAACCACTCACCTGATTTTTAAAGCCCATAATTCCTTGAACCCATCCTCTAAATCATGAACCTCCACTCCTCCCTTTAAAATTCTTGGAACTTAACATGCTCCTTCTTCATATGCATCATCCTCCCCTACCTAGGAGAGCTTTCTCTCTGCCCCAATCTAAACTCTGTCCATCCCACAAGGCAGGGGATCAAGTCCTACCACTTCTATAAAGCAGTGCCTATGGCTGCTATTACTGAATCTGTATTTATCATATTTCCCAAGTATCATATTTCTCTATTTTTTTTTTAATGTTTATTTATTTTTGAGAGGGAGAAACGGACACACACAGAGTGCAAGCAAGGGAGGGACAGAGAGAGGGAGACACAGAATTTGAAGCAGGCTCCAGGCTCTGAGCTATCAGCACAGAGCCCAATGCAGGGCTCGAACCCACGAACCGTGAGATCATGACCTGAGCCAGTCTGATGCTCAACTGACTGAGCCACCCAGGCACCCCCCAGGTATCATATTTCTTAAAGGAAGTCAGCCTCTTTCTCTACTTCCCACTGTGTTGGTCACTACAAGCTGAAGCTCTTTGCAACTTAAAAACACTTCTATTAGCTTTGATAAACTACTGAAAGAGATAGAATGATTTTTTTAATGACTTTATTATACTAAAAAAAACCCATGGGGAATGGATGAGTCAAAGTGTTAATGATGGACAGTGATAGCTTTTTTCTTTTCTCTAATTCAATTTTTCAGCTATTTTCAAGTCTGTGGTTATGTTACTTTAAGAAGCAAAGAGTGTGCTATGAAAATATATAAATCAATACAAATAGTGTGTGATCAACTATCATTAGACTCATCAGAGAGATTAAAATTACCTAAAAATATAAGTCAAAGACTGCAAGCATCTGAGTAACTTGCAGTTGCAAAGAGGCACACTATAATTAAGACAAGCTGAAGCAAATTCTCATGGTTGAAAAAAAAGAAGAAAAAAAAAAACCCCTTCCTGATGAAGTGACCGAAACAAGATATTTACTGTATACAAAAGCAACATGATGTGCAGGAAAGAGTACACCCTCTGAAAATGTTCAAGTGCAGGTCCCACCACTTATTAACATCATGACCTCAGTTTCCTGGTCTGTAAAATGGAAACACAGAAGCTCTTCCTTTTACAAACTTTCACAGATACAAACTAAGTTCCAGTCTGAGCAAAATCCTGTTAACTCTGCCTACTGGAGTTAGTGGTAATGCACAATCATTCGAACCTCAGTGGTTGGACTGTTACTAGCCTACAGATCTCTATCTGAAGCAGTATCTTTTTTTATAAATATATCTATGACTAAAAGATGAAAGAATATTGACATCTTTGAATAACATGTAAGATAGCTGAAAAGAATCCTGGGTTTGGACCAACGTCATCAGGGCACCTGGATGGCCCAGTCAGTTAAGTGTCTGATGCTTGATTTTGGCTCAGGTCATGATCTCATGGTTTATGAGATCGAGCCCCGTGTTGGGTTCTGTGCTGACAGCACGGAGCGTGCTTGGGATTCTCTCTCCCTCTCTCTCTGCCCCACTTGTATACATGTTCTTTCTCTCAAAACAAACATTAAAAAAAAAAAAAGAAAAGAAAAACCAATGTCATCAAAATCTACAGTTAACTCTTGAGAATTGGTCACCCGGACCTAGTAACAAATGGACTTAAAAAAAAAATCTTTTGGAAATTAACGGGTACATAAGTAAGAAACTTTTGTACTATTATACAACTACCATCAGCGTTGGTTCTGAGAATTAAATGAAACAAGGCAGACAGAATGCCTGGCACATTCTTATCATATATTCTTTTCAGATTGATAAATGGTACATGGACCACTGAATCTTCAAGAAATGTCAAAGTAACCTGTGTGCACCCATCTCCTGCAAGTCATAATTTTTTTTTTTAAGTTAGAAATCATTCTTTATAATGTGTATTATCTTAGATTGCCAAACAGGGAGTAGCTTTCCAAAAAGCCAGATGTGATCTATGAAACTGGACCCACAGAAACTGGACCCAGACTTACTCCTCTCTCTCACTAGTGTTAGAGAAAGTGTCTGTCTAAAGCAAATAGCCTATAAGTCAACCAATCATTAAGTTCATATAAAAAAGGGTAACCATAAGAAACCTACCTGTATCACCTGGGCCAAAACTGTAGAGCTAAAACTGGATCTCATTCAAAGTAGCAACAAATCTTAATGTTTATGCATAACAGTTGGATTTGATAATGAAGAAATTCAGTTAAAAAAGTCATTAATTACCCTAAGTATTAGAGTTAGGCCGGGTCAAGACAGACCATAATTTTTAAGATTCCAAAAGTTTTCTCAAGCCAGTTCTATGGGACAATGCATGAAAATCCCTGAGATACATGCCAGCATCTGCCCTCAATTCCAGAAGCAGGAAGCAAAGATGTGACCCAATCACATGATAATAAACCACAGTCCATCTGTTCAGAGAACTTGCATTATGTAAGCCACAACCAAGAAAGAACAGCAAAAGGCAGGCAGTTTGTCAACATGCTCAGGAGGCTCTGTGGTTTGAAGAAACATGTTCTCACATCAAAAGGGCCATCCATAAAAAAAATGGCATTTTTAAAACCCATGTCATTAGACATGAAAATATCTGATGAACTACAAAGATACTACCAGAATGGTGTTGAGTTCAGATAACTGTTTCAACTAGGCCTAGAAGAACCTTTCAGCAAAGGTCTTCTCCACATAAGCAGCCCTCCTCAGAGGAACAAGATTTACGTCCCTCTCAATTATTTTGATCATGTCAGTTCCCTATTTAATGTCAACAAAGTAGATCATCTAAAACTCTAAACCTAGACCATGCACTGCAAGGCCTCTCAATTACATCCACTTCAATTAAACCCCAAACAGCTTTACCATCTTTTAAACTACTAAAGCCTACTCTTCTCAATCAATAAGCTCTACACCAGGTCTTTTTATCAGCAATATAAAAAGAATATTGACCTTCTCTTGAGGACTTTTTAGCCCCTCCCCCACTCCATCAGAAGTCACTTTTCATAAATTCTGTAAAATTCAAGATAACTAACTTCACTTAGGTAAGTCACTCCATTAACCCTGCCCTCCCCTCCTCAAAGCCCTTCATATTTTAAAGAGCAGATCTGCGGGGCGCCTGGGTGGCTCAGTCGGTTGGGCGTCCGACTTCCTCTCAGGTCATGATCTCACGGTCCGTGGGTTCGAGCCCCGCTTCGGGCTCTGGGCTGACAGCTCAGAGCCTGGAGCCCGTTTCAGATTCTGTGTCTCCCTCTCTCTCTGCCCCTCCCCCGTTCATGCTCTGTCTCTCTCTGTCTCAAAAATAAATAAACGTTAAAAATTAAAAAAAAAAAAAAAAAGCAGAAGATTTGGAATGAGATAATCTAATTTTTTTTCAACGTTTTTTATTTATTTTTGGGACAGAGAGAGACAGAGCATGAACGGGGGAGGGGCAGAGAGAGAGGGAGACACAGAATCTGAAACGGGCTCCAGGCTCTGAGCTGTCAGCCCAGAGCCTGACGCGGGGCTCGAACTCACGGACCGCGAGATCGTGACCTGGCTGAAGTCGGACACTTAACCGACGGCGCCACCCAGGCGCCCCAAGAAATGAGATAATCTAAATTCCTGTCTTAGTTCTGCCTGACCCTAAGAAATTCACCTAATCTCTGATGTCATTTTTTTCCCTTATAAACCAAAGGGACTTACAACTTTCAGCATTAGAATGCTTACCCCTGGTGGGCAGTCTATAATATTATTTTCCCTTATTTATCCCACTTAGATTAGCTTTCTATTTTGTTTCCATTCACATATTACAGAGTTTTCAGAATTGGGGGAAAGAAACCGTGGTAATACATCCAAACCCTGCAGTATAGAATAAAGAACTGAACTCTAAAAAGGAACTTGCCAGTCAATAAAAGCTTTGATTCCTGCCCTGGTGTAGGCCCCAGGACAGTGGGGGACACAGCTTACTACTCATCAAATCTCCCTCTCTGCCCATTTGAATTTAAGCTACCCTTCAAAGTCAGTTCAAGTCCTAAAGTGTCCAGAAAGCCTCCACCCATTACTTCAGCCTACATTAATCATTTCCCTCTTTGACTACTTGATGCCTCTCTGCAGGGGTAATATTAAAAATATTTAACCACTGGCTCCACAATGGTGCCAACCAATCAGAAAGGATGTCTGATCAGTCAAAACACACGTGGCCCAGTGGAAATTGGTGGCTGCACATCAATCCAGTAATATCAACACAAAATAGCAACCTCAAACTCCAATACAACTTTCTCATCTGGTATTCAAAATCTCATGAATTAGGAAAAGTAGGTATGATCCAGAGTTTCTGTATAACTAGGGGTGAGGTTGAGACTAACAAGCAAATCTAATAACCAACTGCTTCTTTCATCACATTATGCAATTTCCATATTATATACACAGAAATGCCAATTAATATTGGATAAGCTGTACTTACATAAAACAGTATAAATACTAAAGGAAGGCTCAGTCAAGTGGAATTCACTTAATCAACAAGCATTTAAGTGGAACAGAATATAAAACACAGTGCTAGGTTCCAAAAGCATAAAGGAAAAGGCATAACCCTTGCCCTCTGGGTACCTATAACACATTCAAAAGTACAGTTAAAGAACGGCACAGGAATGGTAGAAATAAACAACACAAACTGTAAGTACTATACAGTTCAAGGAAATAAAGAGTTCAGGAACTAAATCAGTACATGAAGACAGGACTGAGAACTTCTCTCCTCACATTCCCAAAAGGGGTAAAGTTAAGTATGTAGTTAAAAGGCTAAAAAGTCAAGAGTCAGTGGGAAAACAGAAATCACCGGAATTGAGGGTTTACAGTAGTAACGAGTTGAGAATCTTTGGTTGAATACTCAGAGATGGCTTCAATCATAAGCCTCCAGTATTGCTCTAACTGCTGAATACAAATGGAAAATCTTGTAAACCCTTTGTGAGGATGGCTGAGGAAGATTAGCTTGGCAATAGCCTATAGAAAAGCCTAGAGGAGAGAAACTAGAAAGCAACTTAGAGTCAAGGGATAACAGGCAGGGCTAAACTGATGGCTGCACACAAAGAAAAGAAGAGACATTCGAGAAGCATTTATGGAGGAGTGCTTGGGTGGCTCAGTTGGTTAAGCATCTGACTCTTGATTTACATTCAGATCATAATCTCACAGATCTCACAGTTCTCGGGATCAAGCCCCTCATCCTGCTATGCACTGACAGCACAGAGCCTGCTTGGGATTCTCTCCCTCCCTCTCTGCCTCTCCCCGGCTGGCTCATGCTCTCACACGCTCTCTCTATCTCTCTCACTCAAAATAAATCAATAAACTTAACAACGACAACAACAACAAAAGAGTTGGGGGGTTTAGGCATGTTTTCAAAGAAAAAACTTACACGATGGCAGAAAGGAAGCCAGACTCTCACACGGGATATATATGTGGACATACTGGTATGGTACTAATCTGTGTAGTAGGGACAGGGAACCAATTTCCCTAGAGAAATCTGTTAAAGAGAGGAGAAGCTGGGCAGAGAAATACAAAACTGACAGATACCCAGACAATAAGGAATAACTGCAAGGTCTTAAAAAGGAAGCTAAATTATAAATTTAAAAGTGCATTTGAGCTGCTTCAGAATCGATGAAAGGTCAACATAAACAAGCGTGGGCAGACCAGTTGAGGGAGTCTAGACTACAGAGTAACGGCACCAGGATCAACTTTGTGCTGTATGCACACCAGTGTAGTCTGGAAGCTTCTCCCCAGCATGGACTGAGCACTGTTCTGGATGCTAATTAAGTCCAATATTGTCAAGTGAATACATGAACACTTAGTGTGCTGGGAAGGCTAGGTGGAAAGAGTGAAGTACGCTATTCGAATTATTAGTGCTGTAGAAATGTTACTTTTGCTTGATACCTGACTATAGATTCTCCTACCTGTCCACATATTTACCTTGCCCCCACTCCTTAGGCCATTGTCAGAAAACCAGCATTTCCTCTAATGTAGGCCCAGTATGAAGGGATTCCAGGAATGGACTAGGTAGGCATCAGAAAAAAGCCAACCGGATTTTCATAGTGTGAAGACAAAACCAAAAAGGTAATCATAAAGACCAAGTGCTCATTAGAGGACTGAAAAGAAATATGGGCTACGTCAGACAGGTGTATATATTAAGGCATATAGGTTCTGGAAAGACTGAACTCTGGGTGGAAATCCTAACTCCAGCTCTTAGTAACTAAGTACTTAACCTAACCTGTTTGAAACTCAGTGTTCTCATCTATAACACGGGGCAAATGCCACAAGGCCTGAGGGTTTCATTGTGAGAATTGGATAATGTACTTTATGCATCTACATCATGGTAAGCTTTTAACGGAGAGTAGCTATTACTCATAATTGGCACTCTCATTCTTGAGTTGTTTGTTTTTTAAAACATTTGGTATTCAATTTTAGAAACAGAAATGTACTTTCAATGTAATTTAGTTTCTAACACTAAGGATTCTATATTTTAGTTTCTAGTATTTTAGTCTGGATGTTAACAAAGTTTTTCACTGTTCCTTCCACGGAAGTAGGTTATTACCACATATCCCATCCTGACTTCATATTTTGGGGAAAAAGGAGCAAATAAACATTCTCCCTTGAAAACCAAAGTACACAGAGACTACTGATTCAAACTACTGTCACTCAAGAAAAGGAACATCACTAGCGATGTTCCTTCGAGGAAATAAAAGCGTTTGATCAATTCGGAGTCATTCCCATTCAAACATTCCAAACCCCGCAGAGTGAGCAAACGTTCAAGTTTCTACTACGAAAACAATCTGTAGCCTTCTGGTTACTGGATTCACTTCAACACTTCCCAGACGCACCAAAGAAGAAACATTCCGCACATCTTCGTGCCTCCTTCTTCTCACACAAAGCTTCGCGGCTCCCCCTTCCAAGAGCCACCCCCGGCTGGGGAAACAGCCCCTCTCGGCGGGGTCGGGCCGGTGCCCAAAACCAGGGCACCCCCATGACCCGGGGGTCTCCCCCACACGTCGCCCCCTCCTGAGCTCGGCAGGCTCAGAGTTCATACCCCGCCCGGGAAACCTCCGGCGACCCCAACCCCGCCCCGGGCCCCGAGAACCTCGTGCGACCCTCCCGCTCGGGGTGGGGCGCCCAGACAACGCCACAAGGCGCCCGGGCTCCTCCAGGCCCGGCCGGCCGCACACCACCTCCGGCCCTCGGCCCGCGCCCCCTGGCTCCCCGCAAGGCAGTCCGGCCCTCGGACCGCTCCGCCCGACGCCACCTCCCCCGGGGAGCTGGGAGCAGGGGCGGCCGCCCGCTGCCCGGCACGTCCACCCGCGCCCAGACACACGCCCCCGCCCCGCCCCGCCCCGCCCGCGCTCCCCGCCCGTGATTCGCGTGGCGGCCGCCAGGCCAGGCCAGCCGGGCCCCGGCCCGGCGCCGCCACCTGCGCCCCCGGCCCCGCGCCATGTTTGAGAAAGAGAGGTAGCGAGCCAGAGGCCGGGCCCGGCCCGCGCGCCCCGCAGCCGCCCGCCAGCCCTGCCGCGCCGCCGCTCACCCGTCGCCCCCGGGGCCAGCGTCGCCGCCGCCGCCAGCACGAGGAGGAGCAGCCGGGGACGCGGAGCAGCGGCCGCCGCCTCCATGGTCCCGCCGCCACCGCCTGTGGCCCGGTCCGGCCCGGCCGCCGCCTCGCCTGAGCAAGCCCTGCCTCGCCCCACCTCCCGCCGCCGCGGCGGCCTCGCTCCGGCCCTTTGTAACTGCTCCGGGGCTGCGCGTCCATTGGCTGGCGGGCTCCCGCCGGCCCCGCCTCCCGGCTGTCTGCGAGCGGCCAAGCGGGACCAATCCCGGAGCCCCGCCCACGGGCTCGCTGGACAGCCAATCCGTAGCCGCGGGCGCCGGCCTCTGACCACGCCCCCAGACTCCCCGGGGGCCGTGCTGCCAGACCCCTGCCCCAGCTCTAGCCGCTCCCTGCTTGGAGGAGGCCGGGTAGCGGCAGGGTCTAGCGAGCCCTGCCCTGGCTTAGCCTCCAGCCCCGGAGGGCGAGGGTTGCACGAGGGGTGTGTCTGGGTGTGAGTCGCTTTCGGAAAAAGGCTGTGGCAGCTCTAACGCTCTTCTCTTGTAACCTTCTCTCGGCACCTAAGATCTAGCACTGACCCCAACCCCACCCCGATCCCCCCTTCATGGCCCTGCACCACCAATCCTCAACACAGTCGCCCAGATCCGCGGTCGTCAGGCAGGCTTCAACTTCCATTTCCCAAATCCAAGCTTCCAACTTTCAACAGCCCGCCCCCCACTCCTTCCTCCGTGCCTTTGATATATGACTCAGTCTTCTCCTCCCGCTGTCAGTGTCTAACCCCAACCTAGCCCACCTCTCAAATTCCAGGCCCTGAAAGTCCTCAAATCCTGGTCTCAGATCTCAGACTTGGACTTCAGATCCTGAGCTCCGACACACCCCCGAAGAGCCTCTCTCCCTTCGGAACTCAGAGCAGACCCAGAACGGGTTCCAAACCACACTCCTTTCTGACCTCCTCCTGATCCAGGTGGGAAAGGGAAGGTTCCCACCCCCACCCCCCAAGAAGGAGGACTTCCCTTCTTAGCACGCAGCACTCCTCCCGTGGCGGAGGGGGCGTAGTTAATACTTTGACTTGCCTCTGACACGCCTGCACAATAATTCTGAGGTGTCACTAGAAACCCAAATAAACTCGGCTACGTTTTCATTCTGAATTCCTAATTTACTGTGAGACGCTCCACCCACCTTCCCTCTGGGACACCAAAATGAGCTCCAGATTTGTAATTCTTCCTGTCAGACTAGTCCTCTCTTCAGACACAAACACAGCCGAGGAGGCTGTTACATAGAACAGAGAACATTTTTCCACAGAACCTTTTAAGGAGAAAAATTTTATTTTCTGTGTGATTTGAGCTTGGAATTAAATAAACCTTGGTGGCAGGAATCAGAATCACCCTCCAGCATCAATTTGTAAATTCGCGCTACTCCTCGCTGAGCACTTTACCTGCCAGCAAAGACTTCCCTCCCGAGCTGTAAAAGGGTAGGTAGGGTGTTGGAGTGGAGATCTGAGACCTGCCCCATTCCCCTCCTGAACAGGATACTTATTTGAGCAAGTCAGTTAACCTTCCCGAGTCTCCATGTCTTCACCTGTAAAATGAAAACAATACCTCCTCTTTAGTGAGAGGATGTAAGATTTGGGGTTCTTCTTCCCCTCCTTCAAGCTTTACTTCTAGGCCCTCCCTCCAGCCACTGCTTTCTGACAAGTTAGCTAGGGTTCTACACTGAACCGCCGAGCTAGGGATGCAGGTACTACCAAAAACAAAGCAGAGGCTGCCCTCTTGGGCAGCTGGAGAAAGCCAGTAACAAGTTCTCCTCCGGCTCCCTGCAGCGGGCAGACCAAGCAGGGAAAGACTGCCACTGGCTGGCTCTGGTCCCCATCTGCTCTCTCAGTTCCAGTTTCTTCCATGGAGATGTGGTGGGTAAGGGTCTTGTGATACCACGGGGTCTGTTAGACTGATTTTTCAGGACTCTATTCTCAGTGTCTTCCATGAAAGCTCAGGAGACATTTATTCTAAGAATGAATAAATGAATGAATGAATGATTCAACCCAGACAAGTGAAGTGTCCCCTCATCGGGTTCTCTCATTAGATTCTTCATCTCTAAAATGGAAATATTATACTTACCCCATTTATAAACAAAAGGGATTGAATCACATATCTTGAGCCCCTTAAATGATGTAATGTGTCTGGAACAGTGTCTAGAACACAGTAAATACATTTTTTTTAGGACATAGTAAATATTTAGTTAATGCCATTTCCTTTGCCCAGCCCCTTCCGGCTCTGTTTGATTCTAATCAGCATTCATTTCTGTTAACCTGTACCTTCGCCTTACAGAGCCTCAGTTAATCAGTGTCAGATTATTTTCTATGACACACTTCCAGTTCCTTAATATTTTCCATGGAACTGAGAGTCTTCATTAGAAAACTGAGGAACAGGAAGGAGAAACATACTATTTTTAAATTTTATTTTCCTGATATTAGGAGGAAATTTCCATGAGCGTGGATCCATAAATAAACTACATGGGAATGGAACAATAAATGATAAGTTTAAAATCATGGTTCTCAAACTTTAAAATGTCTTCAAATTAGCTGGAGAACTTTAAAAAATGCAGATTCCTGGGTATCAGCCCCAGAGAGTCTGTATCAGTTCATCTGAAGGAGGTCCAGGAGACAAAGACCCCGGTGACTCTGCTGCTGGTGTCACCAGGCCACACTTCAAAAGACACTGGTTTGGAAAATGTTGCCCTGAAATTCAAGAAATAAAAATGCATATACTTATTTCACCCTTTGAGAAAGGGAGAGCAATGGAAGAAGCCTCTGGCTTTGGAGGCCTGCAGACCCTAGCTGGAATCCTGACTCCGCCATTTATCAGATGTAGGATGCGTGTACACGCCATGATTTCTCTGAGACTTCACATTCCCCGGTGTAAAATGGAATAATGATACTGACTCATATATTTGTTGTAAGGTCTAAATGAGCTCTTGCACATGGAGAATCTCCCATAACTGTTAATTCCCGTCGCAGACTCTGTAGGCTCTGAAAAAGGCTTGTTACTCCACCTTGATTTCATGGGGAAGAAACTGACAACCAGCCCCCAGCACGTCAGCTTCAGAGCCCGGACTAAGAGACTCTTACTCCAATGCCTTACTCCTCTGCACAATGCTACCGCTCAGTCTTTACGACAAATACATTGTTTGCTTTTCCTTTTGGATTATTCCCTCAAGACGTTTTCTCCCAAGTAGAGAGCAGAGACAGCCAGTTGCCTAAACTACATCCATTCCTACATTCACCTTATAACAGAATCCTCATTTTGGGGGGAGGGGGGAACAGTTCACCTGGCTAAAAATCTTAATTTCCCAGGCTCCTGGCACTTAGATATGACCGTGTGACAGAGTTCTGCCCAGTGAAACATAAGAAGTCTACCAGGTAGAGTTGTTGGAATGATACTGTTTTCCCCATAAAGCAGAGATAGACTCTTCACATTCTTATCTTCTTTCTGCCCAGAACACAGTTGCAATGCCTGGAGGTACAGCAGCCATTTTGTGAGCATAAGGATGATGGTCACTACTAGGAATAGTAGAGCGAAAAATGGAGAGAGTCTGGGTCCTTGATAAATTCCTTGAGCAACTGTGCCAGCTCTAAATGCTTACAAATGAAGTTCATATTACATGAAAAAAATAAACATCTTTTTTTTCACCTTAAAACACTTCAATTCTAGTCGTATGCTAACTATTGTATATTTTGTTTCTATCTTATTTTTTAACTTACAAGCTATTATTGATTTGTGCCATTATCTATTACTAACTCCTGGGTTCCTAACTGAATATCAAATCACCTCAAAATTTAGTGGCTTAGAATAATAACCGTATACTATTTCTCAGGAGACTGTGGGTAGGCTGCGCTGTTTTTCTCAGTCTAGGCCAATTTAAGCAGATTGCAGCTGAGCTCACATATGAGTCTGCTGTCAGGGGGCAGGTCAGCTGGGAGTTGAACAGATCTAACGGTTTAGATCAGCTCCTTTATGTGGTTTTTCATTCCGTAGCAGGATAGCCTACTTTTGTTAACATGACAGTTCAGGGATCCAAGATGATGAATGGCGGTTTACAACTGGCACATCATTTCTGCCACATCCCATTGGTTTGGGCATGAATTAGGCCAGACCCAAATTCAAAGGGTGGGGAAATAGAATCCACCTCTTCATAAAAAGAGCTGCAAAGTCACATTGCAAAGGTGTGTGGATACCAAGAGAGAAATAATGTGGCCATTTTTGCAAACACTTTTTACCACTTTTTCTGATCTTTACTTTTTTTTTTTTTTAATCCCTAGCGTTTCCATCTCAAATCACTTTAATTCTGCCTGAAGTATATCCTTTCAAATTCCCTTTGGTGAGAGTCGACTCTGTAGCAAACAATTTTAGTTTTCATTTGACCGAGATGACAACATTTAATCCTTATTTTTGGGCAGTGTGTTCAGTGGACATAGAATTCTAGATTCGTAATTGTTTTCTTTCAACAATCAAAGCTATCCTTCCACTGTTTCTGGCTTCCATTGTTGTGCATGTGAAATCAGATGTTAGTCTGTTTCTCCTTTGTAGGTACTTGGTCTTTCTTTCTACTTTTTTTGAATAGACTTTATTTTTTCTAAGTAAAAATATTTATAAATAAATATTATAAATAATAAATAAAACATTTATTTTTTAGGTTCACAGCAAAATTGAGCATAAATTACATAGAGTTCCCATATATTCCCTGTCTCTTCCCAGGCACAGCCTCCCCCACTATTCATATCCCCCATCAGAGTGGTACCTTTTTTATAATCAATAAACCTGCACTGACCACGCCATTATCACCCAAAGTCCATAACTTCCATTAGAATTCATTCCTTGTGTTGTACATTCTAGGGGTTTTAACAAATGTTTAATGGCATATGTCTACCACCCTAGTATCATACAAACTAGTTTCACAGCATATTCTGTGCTCAGCCTACTTGTCTCTCCCTCCCCCTAACCCTTGGCAATCACCAATTTTTTACTATCTCCATAATTTTGCCTTTTCCAGAATGTCATATAGTCAGAATCAAACTGTAGCCTTTTAAGATTGGCTTCTTTCACTTAGTAATATGCATTTAAGTTTTCTCCATATCTTTTCATGGCTTGATGCTTCATTTCCATTTAGCGCTGAATAATATTCTGTTCTATAGATTTACTAGAGTTTATTTATCCATTCAACCCCTGAAGGATGTCTTGGTTGCTTCCAAGTTTGGGCAATTACGGATGAAATGCTATAAACATCCGTGTGCAAGTTTTTGTGTGGACATAAGTTTTCAACTCATTTGGGTAAATACCAAAGAGCATGATTGCTGGATCATATGATAAGAGTATGTTTAGCTTTGTGAGGAACCGCCAAACTGTCTTCCAAAGTGGCTGTACCATTTTGCATTCCCACTAGCAATGAATGCGAGTCCTATTGCTCCATATCTGGCTGCTTTTATTTAATTGAATTTTTCATCCCTAGAAGTTTCATTTGGGTCTTTTAAGAATCTTTATTTCTCCTCTCATTATGTCCACATTTTTCTTTACATCCCTAAATATCTGAAGCATATTTACAATAGCTGTTTTAACGTACTTGTTGGTTAATTCCATCTTCTGTGTCTGTTTCTGTTTACTGATATTTTGGGCTCACATTTTCTTGCCGCTTTTTATGTCTAGCGACTTTTTATTGGATGCCAGACATTGTAAATTTTAGGGTATGGAATGCTTTATTTTCCTGAGGAGTCATGATCTTTTCCTGACAGTGAGTTAAGTTACTTGCAGACTAGTTTCACCCTTCAGAGGCTTATTTTAAAACTCCTTTAGGACAAGTCCAAAATAACTATTATTTTAAGACTAATTGTGCATCATTTAGAAGGTGTGTTCTTTCTGGGATCTCTGCTAAATGCTCTATATATTCTACAAGGTCTCTCTGCTCTGGCTGGAGAGGACTCAATTCCTGAGCTCATCTGAACTCTGAGAATCTGTTTTATAGCTTCTCAGTAATTTTTCTGTCTTCCAAAGTTGTTCTTGCCAGCCTTGTGGGGGTCTCGCTCTCTGCGTGCATAGGTTAGTATTCAGCCAAAAAGTCAAAAGGACCCCAATGTGGATTTCTCAAACTGTCTGTAGAACTCCTTCCTCACCAGAGCTCTGCCTTGCAGATTCTAGCAGCTGCGGGTTCCCTGAGCTCTGATTTCGAGCTCCTCAAATCAGAGGAAATGCTGGGCAACTGTGTTTGTTATTCATTTACATATCATCTTCTGTGAAATGCCTGTTCAACTCTCTTGCTCAAGTCTTATATTTATAGGGGTTACCTGTATAATCTGGATATGAGGCCATTGTCAAATGTGTATACAGTAAATATGTTTTGCTCTGTTATTTTACTGATGTTGTTTTAAAAATGCAGCAGTTTTAATTATTCCTCTTTTATAGATAGTTCTTTCTGTGTTCTGTCTAGAAAAAAATTGTCTACCCTCAACCACAAAGATATTCCTCTTCATTTTCTTCAAGTTGCTTTAAAGTTTTAGCTTTTACACTTAAGTCTTTAAGCTACCTTGAATTAACTCTTGTATAAGATGTGAGGTATGAGTCAAGGTTTAATTTTTTCCATACTGACATTCCGTTGATCATACTGACATTCAGTATGATTTGCTGAAAAAAGTTTTCTTCCCCTTTTAAACTACATTGGTACCTTTGTCAAAAATTATGTGACTGTATATTTGTCAGTTTATTTCTGGACTCTTTTCTTTTACATTGGTCTCATTGTCTATCTTAATGCCAGTTTCACTCTCCTGATTACTGTACTTTATGGGAAGTTTTAAAATCATGTAGAGTTTGCCTCCCAACTTTGTTCTTCTTCACCATTGTTTTGCCCACTGTAAGAAGTAAATTGTAATGATAGCTTGTCAATATCTACAAAAAGGCCTGCTAGAATTCTTACTGAAATTGCATTGAAACTGTAAATTCAGATTGTGGGAGAACTGACGTCTTTATAATATTGATCATTCTAATCTGTATGCATGGTATATGTCTCCATCTCCTCAGGTCTTTAATTTCTCTCAACCAATGTTTTATAGTTTTTGTTGGTAGAAGTCATTCATAACACTTGTTCAATTTATTTCTAGCTACATTTTTGTGTTATTATAAATGAATTTCATTTTCTAATTGCTTCCATTAAGTTTTCTAAGATTTTTAATTTTAATTCTAGTTAGCTAACATACTGTATTATATTAGTTTCAGGTGTGTAATGCAGTGGTTCAACAATTCTATACATGACCCGGTGCTCATCACAAGCATGCTCCTTAATCTTCATCACCCATTTCACCCATCCCTCCACCCACCTCCCCTCTGGTAACCATCAGTTTGTTCTCTGTAATCAAGAATCTGGTTTTTGGGTTGTTTCTTTTTTTCTTTGCTCCTTTGTTTTCTTTCTTAAATTCCACATATAAGTAAAATCATATGGTATTTATCTTTCTCTGACTATGTCACTTAGCAGTGTACTCTCTAGGTCCATCCATGTTGTTACAAATGGCAAGATTTCACTCTTTTTTATGGCTGAGTAATATTGCAATATATCTCAATCTCTATCTATCTACCTATATATCTACCTACACACACACACACACACACACACACACACACACACGCACCCCGCAACTTCTTTATCCATTCATCTATCAGTGGGCATTTGGGCTGCTTGCATAATATGGCTATGGTAAATAATGCTGCAATAAACATAGGGGTGCATGTATCCCTTTGAATTAGTGTTTTTGTATTTTGGCAGTAGATACCCAGTAGCGCAATTACTGAGTCATAAGGGAGTTCTATTTTTAACTTTTTGAGGGACCTCCATACTGTTTTCCACAGTGGCTGCACCAATTTGCATTCCCAGCAACAGCGCACGAGAGTTCCTTTTTCTCCACGTCCTTGCCAACACCTGGTGTTTCTTGTGTTGTTGATTTCAGCCATTCTGACAGGTGTGAAGTGATATCTCATTGTAGTTTTTGATTTGCATTTCCCTGATGATCAGTGATGTTGAGCATCTTTACATGTGTCTGTTGGCCATCTGGATGTCTTCTTTGGAGAAATGTCTGTTCATGTCTTCTGCCATTTTTTTAATTGGATTGTTTTTGGGGATGTTTTTTGAAATATTTTGGATACTAACCCTTTATCAGATATGTGATTTGCAAATATCTTTCCCCATTTCATAGGTTGTTGTCTAGTTTAGTTGATTGTTTGGTTTTTTGTTTTTTGTTTTTGTTTTGTTTGGGGCTTTTTTTTTTTGGTGTTTTGTTTTGTTTCGTTTTTGCTGTACAGAAGCTTTGTATTTTGACGTAGTCCCAGTGGTTTACTTTTGTTTTTACTTCCCTTGCCTTGAGAGACATGTCTAGAAAAATGTTGCTACAGCCAATGCCAGAGAAATCACTGCCTGTGGTCTATTCTATTTTTATGGTTTCAGGTCTCACATTTAGGCTCTTAATCCATTTTGAGTTTATTTTTGTTATAGGTGAGAAGGTGATCCAATTTCATTCTTTTGCAAGTGACTGTCTAGTTTTATCAACACCATTTGTTGAAGAGACTGTCTTTTTACCATTGCATATTCTTGCCTTCTTTGTTGAAGAGTAATTGTCCATATGATCATGGGTTTATTTCTAGGTTCTCCCTTCTGTTCTATTGATCTATGTGTCTATGTCTGTGCCAGTACCACACTCTTTTGATTATTACGGCTTTGTAGTATATCTTGATATCTGGGACTGTGATACCTCCAGTTTTGTTCTTTTTAAAGATTGCTTCAGCTGTTTGGGGTCTTTTATGGTTCCATACAAATTTTAGAATTGTTTGTTCTAGTTCTTTGCAAAACGCTGTTGGTATTTTGATAGAGATTGCATTAAATGTGCAGATTGCTTTGAGCATATGGACATTTTAACAATATTTGTTCTTCCAATCCATGAGCACGGAGTTTCTTTCCATTTTATTTGTGTCATCTTCAATCTCTTTCATCAGTATTTTATAGTTTTCGGAGTATAGGTTTTTTACCTCGTTGGTTAAGTTTATTCCTAGGTGTCTTATTATTTTTGGTACAATTGTAAAGGGGATTGTTTTTCTTAATTTCTATTTTTGCTACTTTATTATTAGTGTCTAGAAATGCAATGGACTTCTGTATATTGATTTTGTATCCTGCAACCTTACTAAATTAATTTATCAGTTCTAGTAGTTTTTTGGTGGAGTCTTTAGAGTTTTTTATATACAGTATCATGCCATGGGTAATAGTGAAAGTTTTACACCTTCCTTAGCAAATTGAATACATTTATTTCTTTTTCTTGTCTGATTGCTGTAGCTAGGACTTCCAATACTATGTTGAATAAAAGTGGTGAGAGTGGATGGACATCATGTCATGTTCCTGACCTTAGGGGAAAGCTCTCAGTTTTTCACCATTGAGGATGGTATTACCTGTGAGTTCTTCACATATCGTCTCTATTGTGTTGACGTATGTTTCCTCTAGATCTGCTTTGTTGAGGGGTTTTATCATGAATGGATGTTGTACTTTGTCAAATCCTTTGCTGCATCTTTTGAAACGATTGTATCCTTTCTTTTATACTTTCTCTTGTTGATGTGATGTATCAAGTTGAATGACTTATGAATAATGAACTACACTTGCATGCCAGGAATAAATCCCGCTTGACTGTGGTGGATGATTTTTTTTAATGTATTGCTGAATTCAGTTTGCTGATATTTTGTTGATGATTTTTGCATCTATGCTCATCAGAGATATTGGCCTGTAGTTCTCTTTTTTGTTGTGTCTTTATCTGGTTTTCATATCAGGGTAATGCTGGCCTCATAGAACGAATTCAGAAGCTTTCTTTCCTCTTCTAGTTTTTGGAGTAGTTTGAGAAGAGTAAGTATTAGCTTTTCTTTAAATGTTTGGTAGAATTCACCTGGGAAGCTGTCTGGTCCTGGGATTTTGTTTGGTGGGAGGTTTTTTGTTGTTGTTGTTAACTGATCAATTTCATTGCTAGCAATCAGTCTGTTCAAATGTTCTGTTTCTTCCTGATTCAATTTTGGGAGGTTATATGTTTCTAGGAATTTATTTCTTCTAGGTTGCCTAATTTGTTGGGATATAATTTTTCATAATATTCTCTTATAATCCTTTGTATTTCTGTAGTGTTAGCTGTTATTTCTTCTCTTTCACTCCTGATTTTGTTTATTTGAGTCCTCTCTCTCTCTAGATGAATCTAAAGATTTATCAATCTTGTTGATCTTTTCAAAGAAACAACCTGGTTTCATTGATCTGTTCTATTGTTTTTTATTTCATTCATTTCTGCTCTAATCTTTATTATTTCCTTCCTTCTACTGGTTTTGGGTTTTATTTTGTTCTGCTTTTTCTAGATCCTTTAGGTGTAAGGTTAGGTTGTTTATTTGACATTTTTCTTGCTTCTTGAGGTAGGCCTGTTTTAGTATGAACTTCCCTCTTAGAACAGCGTTTGTTGCATCTTAAATTTTTTACCATTGTGTTTTCATTTTCATTTATCTCCATGTATTTTTAGATTTCCTCGTTGATTTCTTGGTTGACCCATTCATTGTTTAGTAGCAGGTTATTTAACCTCCATGTATTTGTTTCCATTAGGTTTTAATTTTTTTTAATAGAAGTTGTATTTGAATCTTTCCCAATTCTATTTGGTCTTCCTTTATTGTTCCTTGTTTCCAACATGTGTTTTTCAATTGGCTTGTTTTTTTTTTTTTTTTACAGCATTTAAAGCATTGGTATGTTAAAAAAAAAACATAGCAATCATAGTTACTTCATAATTGTGTTTGTATATGATGATTCAAGCATATGAAATCTTGTGAGTCTATTTCTGTGTCTGTTGTTTCTCATTTATAGTGCCTCTGCATACACATTGTTCTTTTTATTGAAAGCTGTGCATTTTCTTCGGAATTTTGTTTAAAAAAATTTTTTTCAATGTTTATTTATTTTGAGAGACACAGAGAGACAGAGTGTGAGTAGGGAAGGGGAAGAGAAAGAGGGAGACACGGAATTTAAAGCAGGTTCCAGGCCATGAGCTGTCAGCACAGAACCCGATGCGGGGCTTGAACCCACGAACCGTGAGATCATGACCTGGGCTGAAGTCGGACACCCAACCGACTGAGCCATCCAGGCACCCCAGAATTTTATTTGTGACAATTCTTTCAGGTCTGAGGTAAAGATACGTTCTATCGAGGATTTGCATTTGTTCTTGTAACCTGTACCCCTACCAGTCTCAGGTTACTCTAACAAATTATTGGGTTGAATTTTTTTTTATTTGTGTATTGTTTAGAGCACACAGGTAATACGAATTTGGGCTTTAGACTGCATGAGGGACAGCTTATGCTTCCGGAGTCTATGATAACATTATTTTTCTTTTTTTGCTCCGCATTCAAGTTCTTGCAATTCCCTGCTGGTTGATGGGATTAGTGGTTATTTCTGGTTCACCTTCTCACTGGGAGTGTAGACCTTTGGGGTCTCATCTTCATGGAAGGGGTGCCCAGAGGCTTTGGATGGCCCCTGATCTTTGTACTCTGTGATTCCCTGTATTCTGTGAGACCAGACATCAGAAGCTCAAGTTAATCTGGTTCAATAAGGGCCCTCAGAGCAACAGCCAGCCACAGTGCTCCAACTTCCATGATGAGCTCCTTCTTTCACTTAGTACTTTGGCCGAAGAATCTCTTAGTTTCTTCCCCCCTGATACATGCAGTTAGGAAGATATATTTACCCAGCATTTGATACATGCAGTTAGGAAGATATATTTACCCAGCATTTTTAGGTTTATTCCATGGGAGGGTCAACCCATCAATTATCAGGAATGAAACTCGTGCTATCTAAACCTCCTATTGCACAGGCATCTTCAACATTACTATCAAATATTCTGCTGCAGCATAACACAGTTGTTACTGTTATAAGTACCAAAGGGAATTCAAACAAAAGCTATTTTGCCAATACAGTGTAAAAGAAATTCAGCTTCTGGCATTGTCTCTGCTGCTCCTCAAGCATTAAAAATATGCTCACAGGCTGTCTATCCCACTCGCCTCTGTCAAGCTGGTGTCCCCAAATGCTTGGGTTGCTTTAAGAAAATGTTTTGTTTTGTGTTTTGTATTGTTTTGTTTTCATTCAGGCTTTTGTTGTGGATGTCTACTTTTAAACACACTATGGATAACGAACTTGTCCTATGGATACTTCCTCTGCTTTGGGGACTTTATTTATTTGTGAATGTTTGATTAATTTTATAAATCCCCCATTGATCCTGGAAAACAGAAGTGGACCCTTTTGTACACGTGAATTTTTGTGTTGTGTACGTGTGCATATTTAATCCTGGTAGTTAACCTTTGCTTAATTTTGGTTGCTTGATCTGTAAAGACACAGATGTACATTAAGCTCTCCCCGCCGCCTTCCCTGCCTCCCCAGAGACACATCCTCTGGCTTTCACCACCCTCCTTAACTCAGCGTAGAACGAAAAGGTAACGCCAACTTCCTGGCCCCTGTGAGTTAGGGCTGAGGGCTAGCAGGCCTGAACCATCTTCTCTCTGACCTTGAGAAGCAGTCCCACGGCTGCGGACCGTGGCTGTGTTTGTACCAGTCTTGCCCTCAGACAGTTGGAAAGTAAGCAGTCCCAACCTCCCTCTCGGGGCCTCAGCTTCCAGTGGGATGACAACGAGGTTTCTGCCTTGTTCCCATGTCTAGGCTGAGCTGAGTGGATGAGGCGTGCCGCTGCAGGAGCCAGGCTCCGAGAAGCATCTCATTTGAGTCCAAAGCAACGGCCCGGGAGATTTAGGAGAGATTTCAGTGAGCCTGAGCAATGGCTGAGCACTGCTCAGGTAAGGGCACCCCATGCCCGCATCACCAACTCTGACCTCCAGAGTACAGGTCTCGGCTCCTTCAGGCCCCAAAATGTAACCCAAACTCCTTCCTCATTTCTAGTAAGACAGTTGAGACAACTAGGTACTTTCCAAAGGAATTTAACTGTGAGGCTTAAGGAAATGAAAGAAGAAAATGCTGTAGACCCCCAAGCTTATAGAATCTGTGTGCCTCAGCTTCTGGAAGGTTCTGCGTCACACCCTATTTGAGAGTTCCATTTATAGATGACTCCATATTATACGAGACGGGCTCCTTCGCCCTAATCCCAACAAAAAGCCAGTGTGTGTGTCGGCGGGGGCAGGGGTCAGGCTCCCTGAATGCACTGCTTTCTCTCTCCCAGCCCTCATGAGCAGGGTGGTGTGGGGAAAGATAGGAGCCCCCGGAAGGACAGGACTAAAGCATGAGGTCTTTCCATGCAACTGTTCTTCTTTCCTCTCTCAGACATGAGTAGGTCACCTCCTCCCAGCCCAGCCCTTTTTTTCCTTCTAGGTGCTCACAGTTAAGTGAGGGAGATGGCTGCATACAGTTTTCACTTGTGGGATCTTAACTGCAGCATCACTGGCCCACCTCCCAACTCCTGCATCATGTTTCATCCCAAGAGAAAACGATCTGACTTCCCAAAGCACACACAAGAAGTCGTTTACATTGCTGTCGAAAATAAAATGTTTAGTGGTGCCAGAAAGATTACATTTAAAAGACAAAATGTGGCCCCTGCCGCCCTATCCTCTTCCTCCCTTCCGACAGGCCCCCTGCCCATTCTAACGTCTATGCAGTTAGCCTTCCCCCTCCACTTCTCCCACTACCCAGATCTCTGCCACAAAAGCCCTGTGTGTCTGGTGGGCAAATGTAGACGAGGTCTTGGCAGGCTGCCAGAGAGGACAGGCAGGGCAGTGGCTGCTGTTAGTGTCCACCGTGGTGCAACAGGACAGGTGCGGCCCTGGTGGCCGTCTTCCCTCTCACCACTCTTTCCTCTGTCTGTCCCCAAGCGCTATTGCTCCCCAGGGTCTGTCCCAGGTCTTCTCATTTTGACTCAATTCACACCACTTCCTGGACAACCTCAAATGCTCCCCTGGCTTCCCCTGGCGCGGACATGCTGATGACTCTCAAATCCCTGTTTCCCCAGGAATTCAGCTCCTAAGTGCCCAGGTTCTTCCAACCTGTAAACCACTCCTTGGGGGAACCCAGAGCTTGAGAGAGACCTCTGGTCAACTACAAAGCTCTCTTTAGGGCAGCAAAACCATAACTTTTCTAAGTAGGTTATTGATGATGTAGTTTGGAAGTCACCCTGTGTCTTGTTTGTTTTTTGGTCTCTCCTCCCTCCCCAGCAAGTTCTGGCCCGGGATGGGGCTGGGGCTGACAGTGAATAGCCTTTTTGTGTTTCCGACCAGATTGGGCATCTCCAAAGCATTTATTTGTAAGGTTTTCGGGCCCATCAAAGGATCTGGTTGGATTCCCTAAGAGGCAGATCCCTGGATTAATTGCATCGGTCATGTGTCCCTTCACTGTGGCCGTGGGGTAACATATCTTAGTTTAGGTCTAGGACTACTGCCCATCCATGAACCAATCACGGTGGCAACTGATTGGGATTCTGGCAACTGGTTTAGGTCGGTCCATGGATACTCCCAGAGCCCACCCTAACCACAAGACTATCCCACCGTGGTGAAAGAGGGAATAGGTGGCAAGTTAGCAAGCAGCCAATGTCCCCTGCAAAGTTCCTCTTGAGCAATGGCTTGCAAACATTTTCTGTACATGATCCATAGTAAGAAATACACTTTATGTTGTGACCCAGTACCTGCCCCCACCCCCCACACACGGCTTTCACAAAACTTCCACAAAATACTATTTACCCTTTGCTTGCTACAGGCAACACATGGTGAAATTTTGTGGTCCTGGCTTCTTGGCCACGTAACACCTAATTCTATCGTGGTTTTTTAAAAATCCTGGTCTAAACGCCCAAGACTGATTTCACAACTCGCTAGTGGGTCAAAGCCCATGGTTTGACAAATGCTACTCTGAAGGTTTACATACATTACTTGCATAGTTTAAATGGTTGTTAAATGTGTCATAAATTCTCCAGGAATTTAACAGGGAAATGAGTATGGACGTGGAAGTTGAGGAAGTTGAGTTAATGGAGAGTACAAAGTCATTAAGCATACGGGGGTGGTGCTTGTCACTTATGACTCAGAAAGAAGGCCCTGGGAGTAGGGATTTTTGAATTCCAATGTAGGACTCTAGCTTCAAGTAGTAATCAGTCTATGGGACTTTCCTCCCAAATAGATCAGATTTATGGCTACGAAGGACTTCTCTGAAGAGGCTGTATGGGCATGCAATCCAGCTGGGTGCGCTGAGATGTTTTGTTCCGTGATTTTTGTTACCCAGAACCAATTCCAACCTCTGACCAGACTTCTTCAACCCCTTGGTGACTGGATTATAGTGAGAAGACGATGCTTTTCGGTCATGCGAGGGCCAGGCTCAGCACCTGTTGTGCGCAGGATGTGTCTGTGCACCTGGGGGGGTATGTCAGGGGAGTGAGGATAAATAGGCAATGTACCCAGGTACACAACGTTAAATGACATCCACAAGTATATATTTTTAAGGATACGTTAATATGATAACACAATTCAGAAGAGTGGTTTAGTAGGTTGAGAGAGAGAGAGAGATAGGGAAAGGACACAGGAGGGTCTTCAACAGGGATGGTAACATCTTATTTTTCAATCTAAGTGGCAGATACATGGCTGGTTATTTTATTATTCGTTAAACTTTAAAGATGCAATGAACGCACACACACACACCTATTGGCATTTGTGACAAAACATAAAATAAGCCATGGAGTCCATGCTCCGTGAGCCCACAGACTCAAGCGGAAGACAGACATAATCACAGCAAATATATTACACACTGAGATAATAAGAAATAGAAAGAAGAAATCCATTCTGGCTATCTATATGACCTTGGGTAAGTCATTTTATTTCCTAAAGCCTGACTCTCTTCAGATACATTTGCTACACGGAGAGATAAATGCACGCACACACACCCACACCCACCCACCCACCCCCCCCCCACACACACAATAAGTTTATGGTGAGACTCCATTGATATGTAACGCATGAGAAAATGTCTGACGCGCCGTGAAACACTGTAAAACCTGTGAGATAATATTATCACTCTGGGCGTCTTTGCAACTGCTTATTTCTTCTGTGAAACTGCTATCCCACACAGTTTTGTGCTCGAGTGGCAGTCTGAAGGAAGCAGGTTGTAAGTGACTGTAAATTATTCTCAATCGAACATATTTTGTGTCTAGCACAATGAGGGACAGAAATAAAGACGGCACCGGCTACTACTGAATAGCTTGTGATCACCAGAACAGGGCCTTGGAGCTTCAGAGACCCCTGGGATGACAAGTCTAAGGGGACTAGGACTTTGAACTTGTGGGCTATGAGGGGTTAGTGCTGAGAGGACAGTACTATGCCTCCCCTTTCCTAGGGGCTCTTTCAGTCCAGCTAGTAGGCCCCCCACTGCCATTACCACACCGGGCCCTGGCAGGTGTGCACCTCCTTCGTGCTCGGGCCTAAACATGGACACGAATCCTTCCCCCGGCTCTTATCAGCCTAAGAAAGCACAAGAACACTGTGGCTTCTGATGCTGCCAGGGGAGGCTCCCTTTCAGGATTCCCAGGCCCTGTCCTTGCCCCTCTGCCATATGAGACCTCTGATGCCAGCCAGACAGCAATATGGCTCTGCAGGCTCCTTGCTCAAAGTCCTGATTTCCGGCCACTTGCCATCGCCGTGTGAGCAGTTCCACCCCAAGGTTTGGAGGGGTGTTCTCAGGAAGAATGTGAAAATTCACCATTAAGCCTTAGGAGTCTAGGTTCAAGGACACTCCAGGCAAACTGACTCCTGAACTTAGGCTCCAAACATTGTCTCTCTCAGCATAGAGTATGTCCCAGAGATTAGCGGAGACTGAAGTCCCAGGTTGGAGTCAGGTAGTTTGTCAGTCAGAATCCCAGCTGAACAGGTGACACGTACAAATGGGGTAATTTGAGGAGCGTTTGATGAAAAGACTATTTTCAAAGGGACGGCAGGGTATGGAGAAACCACAAGGGAGAATGCAGAAGCCCAAGGCTCACGGAGGCACCAATAACAGCAGCCCAGCCTGAATGGGTGCAGGAGGAGGAGCTGTGGGAGTGTGGAGAGGGGGGCCCGTGTAGGGAGCCACTTGACTGGAGTGGTGCTTTTCTTTCTTTTTTTTTTTTTTTTAATTTTTTTTTTAACGTTTATTTATTTTTGAGACAGAGAGAGACAGAGCATGAACGGGGGAGGGTCAGAGAGAGGGAGACACAGAATCTGAAACAGGCTCCAGGCTCTGAGCTGTCAGCACAGAGCCCGAGGCGGGGCTCGAACTCACGGACCGTGAGATCATGACCTGAGCCGAAGTCGGCCGCTTAACCGACTGAGCCACCCAGGCGCCCCGGAGTGGTGCTTTTCAAGGGAGGGATGCAGCAGAGCCCAAGACAGGAAACCCTGCAAATAAGTACCCCGACCTCACACCCCTCCCTGCCTTCCATCCGGAGCTACTGGGCTAGCACAGCTGGAAGCCAACATACAAGGGAACCCGCCGCTGTACTGAGGATGCTCTGCAGGGCACAGAGCCTGGTGGGTCTGGAGGGTCAACTGACCCCCAAAGCCTCACTGTGAAAAGTGAGGGGCAGGGTGATGGGGGCGCTGGTCTTGAGCAGCACGGCCCAACAGTCAAGATGGGGAAACACCAGAGATGACAAAAACACACACAAGCAGTCGATTCAGGGAGACCACCCTCAGACCATGGGAATTCAGAGGTTGAGAAGGCCATTGGGAGGCCGGGGCACGTCCTTGATGGCTGAATTCAAGTGTCCTGTGTCTGAACGAGGACCGAGGCACATCTTTGCAGAGATATTTTTGGCATGCAAGAATCGAATTCATTTAGCAATTTCACTTGCAGCAGCAGGTTGAAATTTTTCATCAACTGTTTTCAAGGACATTTAGAAGCAAATGTGCAGCGGACATTCCGTGATTTACTTTATGAAGCAGTCTTGAGTGACTTAATGGAAAGATCCTGGTGTAACAATGCAGAAGACCTCTGTGTTAGACTTCACTTTGCCTCAAACTCACTAAGGTCCTTTCAATCACTCTCTCCCCCTCTCTGGGCCTCAGTTTCCTTTTCTGCAGTGTGACAGGGTTGGCTGCGATCTGTAAGATCTCTTCTGATTCTAGCATGCTGATTTTCTTTTTTTTTAATTTTTTTTTTAACGTTTATTTATTTTTGAGACAGAGAGAGACAGAGCATGAACGGGGGAGAGTCGGAGAGAGGGAGACACAGAATCTGAAACAGGCTCCAGGCTCTGAGCTGTCAGCACAGAGCCCGACGCGGGGCTGGAACTCACGGACCGCGAGATCATGACCTGAGCCGAAGTCGGCCGCTTAACCAACTGAGCCACCCAGGCGCCCCTAGCATGCTGATTTACGTATAAACTGTATGACACATCGGTCTTGGCAGTGACTTTTTGGAGATAGAAAACCAGAAATTCCGGCAACAAAAGCAAAAACGAACACGTGGCACTACACTAAATGCTAAAAACTTCTGCTGGGCAAAGGAAACCATCAACACAGTGAAACGGCAACCCACGGAATAGAAGATATTTGCAAATCCTATATCTGATAAGGGTTTAATAGCCAAAATATATAAGGAACTCATACAATTCTACAGCAAAAACAAACAAAATAAAACCCTAATTTTAAAAATGGGCAAAGGACCAGAATATACATTTTACCAAAGAAGACATATAAATGGCCAAGAAGTATATGAAAAGGTGCGTGATATCCCCAATCATTGGGGAAATGCATGTCAACACTACAATGATACATCACCTTACACCTGTTAGGATGGCTATTATCAAGAAGACGAAAGATAACTAGTATTAGAGAGGATGTGAAGAAAAGGGAACTCTTGTACAGTGTTGGTAGGAATGTAAATTGGTACAGTCTTTATGTAAAATAGTATGGAGGTTCCTTGGAGAATTAAAAATAGAACTACCATATGATCCAGCAATCCCTCTTCTGAGTATATATCCATAGTAAATGAAATCAGTACCTTGAAGATCTATTTGTGCTTCCATGTGCATTGCAGCATTATTCACAACAGCCAGGACACGGAAACAGATTAAATGTCTGTCGATGGTTGAATGGATGAAGAAATTACTGGAGTCGCCTGGGTGGCTCAGTCAGTTAAGCGTCTGACTTCGGCTCAGGTCATGGTCTCACGGTTCATGAGTTTGAGCCCACGTCAGGCTCTGTGCTGACAGCTCAGACCCTGAAGGCTGCTTCGGATTCTGTGTCTCCCTCACTCTCTGTCCCTCCCCTGCTTTGCTTCTCTCTCTCTCTCTCAAAAATAAATATTTAAAAAAAATTTTTTTAAAGAAATTACTCTGTGAAATTTATGTATGTACACACACACACACACAGACACACAGACACACACACACACACACACACACTGGAATATTGTCCAGCCTTTAAAAAGGAGATCCTGCCATTTACAACAACATGGATGAACCCGGAAGACATTATATTAAGTGGAATAGGCCAGACACAGAAAGAAAAATACTACATGATCTCACTCACATGTGGAGTCTGAAAAAAGTCGAATTCATAGAAGTAGAAGGTAGAATGGTGGTTCCCAGGGGTGGGGAGGCAGAGGAAATGGGGAGATGTTGAGCAAGGGGTACAAAATTGCAATTACGAGGTATGAATATGTTCTATAGATCTAATGTACAGCATGGTGACTATAGTTAATAATATTGTATTGTATACTGGAAATTTGCTCAGAGTAGATCTCAGGTGCTCTCACCACACACTCACACTCACACACACACACACACACACACACACACAAGTGGTTACTATGTGGAGAGACGGATATGTTAATTAGCTTAACTGTAGTAATCTTTTCACTATGTATATGTATGTCAAAATGTTGTACACTTTAAATATACACAGTTTTATTTTTTTTAAAAAGAACCAGTCCTGACATATCAGCACAGCCAACTTGGCAGCCACTGTGTGATTCCGTTTTGTAAGTTACAAAATTGTTTCTTTGAAGTCTCTCTTTAACATTGCTCCATTTCTCTGATGCAGCAAGAAGGCAAGGGAAAATAATTGCTTTCCAGTGGACTCATGCCCATGAAAACAAACCCAAGCGTACTGCTGCTAAAAAGAATCCAGTCTGCCACACTTCCTATTTATTTGGCTTTGGAGAACTGGACAGAGCAGAACTGAGGCAGGCGTGATACACCGTATTGAGTCATCATCACCTGAAGTGGCTTCCGCCTCCCAGAGCCTCCTGCTGGCTGGCGAGAAGGCAGGGCCTCCGTTTGCCACCCTCCCCTCCATCCTCCTTTTCTCCACGGAGGAACACGTGGCGCTCGCTGCCTCCTTACGATTCCTGCCCACAACGTGCATTTCTTGTTGGGTTAAAAAAGAAAACAGACCCAGCCTCCGAGTGCGCACGCTTTCTCCGGTTCCTGGACTGCATTCAATCTGACTTCCTGTAAGACGGATCTGTTGGGTTTGCCTGCCTAGCTCCTTTATCCGACTTGTTTAAGAGAAACAGCACTCTCACCTCGTTCGGGTAGAGATCTGGTTGATTCTGGTGGGGCTGCCAGTCGCCGAGTCCTGAGTCCTGACCCCCTCCCCAGGCGATGACGCGACCTAAGCCTGACCAATCACAGAACCCCATCCCGCAGCCTCGAGACTGAAGGAGGAGGCTGGTGGAAGCTGGGACTTAACCTCAGGTTCAGCACGGGGAGGGGAGAGCAGTCTTCTCACTGCCTTGGCACAGCTGAGCTAAATAACACGTCAGGAGTTTCTGGTGGCCATGCTTCCTGTACTCTGTCCTCGCCAGGGTGAAGGCATCCCAAGTAAGAGAAAATGAGGCCGGGGCACAGAGAAACGTCAAGATGAGGGAAGCAGGGGGACGCCCGAGTGGCTCGGTCGGTTAAGTGTCCGACTTTGGCTCAGGTCATGATCTCCCGGTTCGTGGGTTCAAGCCCCGCTTCGGGCTGTCTGCTGACAGCTCAGAGCCTGGAGCCTGCTTCCGATTCTGTGTCTCTCTGCTCCTCCTCTGCTCACGCTCTCTCCCAAAATAAATAAACATTTATATATACACATATATACATACATATATATGTATGTATATATGTATGTATATATGCGCTGAGTGAAGCAGGAAGAGGGATGAGAGTAGAAAGCAAAAAACATGACAATGGCCCACCCTTTGTCCAAACACCAGTAACCCCCCTTTTCTAGGTATGCTAGGGTTAACTGGATTTCTGTCCCACAACTAAAGAAGCCTGAATAATACAGCAATTCGTCCCTATAAATGGAGACTTGTGAGTAATAAGGTAATGGACCCTAAAATGTGGAGCCGGCTGGGGCAAGGGGGTGCGGAGCCACAAGGACTCCCCTTTTCTGGGGGGAGAAGCTGGTATTCGAGGCCATGTGCTGTGAACAGCCGGTTAGATGGTCACTGGCTGTTACAAGAGGTCTATCCCAAAAGATGCCAGGATGTTGGAATGGGTTGTCTGGGCACTACCGAAAAAGATGCTTCCATCAAAGCTGGGTTGTTTGAAAGTGGAAGGATCAACAGACAGATAAAGGAGCAGCTCTTTCTCCTCACGGCAAGATTCCACGGATGCAGAGAGTTGGCTGACCATTTTCCCTGAATAACTGCAAGAGCAGAAATCTGTGGCTGGGAAGGAAGGTGCTGGAGTAAAGAGGAAGCATCTCATCTTGACTGGAACACGGCCCAGGGCCTGTGTAGACCTTCCTCATCACGTGGAGCTTCAAGCCAGCTCAGGCCAGGAAGCTGAGCCCCCAGGAAATGGACGCTTCTCTGGGCCTGGGTGAAGGGCAGAGACTCCTCCACTATGGGGTCCAGTTTGCCACTGCTCGGTGGAATTCTCCCACGTCTCCCAAGAGGCAGGACCAATAGGAGCATGGAGGAATTTGCCCCTCTGCCAGAGAAGTGAGTTTTTGCTGTCGCTGTCCAGAAGGACGAGATATAGGTTGTTGGCAGATGACAACCGGAATTGCTTCCCCAATCCAATTTTTTTAAATGCAATTTTGCAAACATATATGGAGTTAACATATCATTTAGTCGTAAGTGGCAGGAGTATGAGTATGTCCACTAGGCTTCTCGGTTATGACCTGATTAAGCTAGGCAACTAGTCAACACATATTTATTTATTGAGCACCTACTAAGTGGCAGATACTCCTGGGAATACCATAATGAAGAAAACAACCAACCAGCAGTGACTTACGACTCGCGGAGTCATTTCCGTACCAGGAAGTAGGGACACCATCCAGGCAACCGTCCAGGCCCAGACCCCAGGAATCATTCTCTGACTACGGAGCCCTTTCGGTAGCCCCCTCCTAAATCCAACCCAAATGTCCCCACTTCTCACCGCGTCCTTGGCTTAGCCATGGCCCAGGGCATCATCACTTCGCTAAATCACCGCAACAAATTATGAACTGGGCATTTGCCTCCAGCGTTCCCCCACAGTCCATTCAGCACACAGAGGTCACGGTGGTCTTTCCAAAACAAAAATCAATTCATGTGCTGTCAAACCTAACAGATCTGTTGCGAGCAAACATCTAGAGAATAGTGCCTATGTCAATAATAAAATGAATGCTAACAGCAGGAGGCACGCATATGTCGGTGAGACTCTCTTTGTTGTATAGGGTCGGTGCTGGTTTTGTGTTTTTGGACAGTGGAAAATAATCATAATAATACATTCAGTCGTATCATTTGTGGCCTCAAAAATAATAATAAATAAAACCAGTTCATGTCGCCCTCCTGTTTAAAACCCAGTAGCTTCTCAGAGCAACCAGACATAAAATCCAAACAACTTACCTCCGTCCTCAGGAGCCTAGGTGATCTGCAGCTGCCTCCGCCCCATCCGCCCTTGTCTGGCTCTGTCTTCTCCCTTCCTGCCTCTTAATTAAGGTCTTACCAGCTTCTTTCTGCCCCTAAGACACCCCATCTGAGTTTGCATCTCGAGGCCTTTACATTTGCTGTTTCTTCGTCTTGGGACACTCTTCCCCCAGATCTTTGCAAGCCCACACACTTTCCATCGTTCAACAGTAACAGGATACTCAGTGGGCTTTTTCTTGTTGTCCAGGAATTCCAGCTAAACCCCAGAGATGAGGACAAAGAGGCTCTAAGCATTCTCCTTCTCAAGTGAACTGCCCACCCTAGCACCAGACTCTGCTGGGGCTTACTGGAAGGTGTCAGAGTGTCCCTACCAGCCGCCCTCCATCCCTCCTTTCTAATCTTCATGAGATGACTGGGGTGGAGGAAAAGAGGGGGTTAGAGCCAGAATCCTCTGCCTTGTGGGGACAGCAGTGTTTGTGGCGAGCGGTGACCTTCCCCCAAGCCAAATACTGGGGAGACGTCAACGAATCAGCCATAGAGATGGGGTCCCTGATAGACCTGCTGTTCCCAAGCTGATCATCATTTTCGGACTTGCTGCTGGACTTGTGTGAGTCCGGGAGAGGAAGCGTGGCAGTGTTTCCAGCTGGGAGTAGGGGGAGAAGGGGAGTATACTGGCTAGGAGGGAAGGATCTGTCGTTGGGCCAAGTGGACACTAAGGGAGGTAGTTGGGCTCGGGTCCTCCAGACGACACACTAGTATCTGAATGCCCGCCACAGAGAGGGTGTCAGTGGCCACTGTTAGCCGGAGGAGCGGGAACAGCCAATTTAGAAAGAACAACAGCTGTGGCCGTGTGAGTAAAGACACTCTTGTCCGGTTTCCTGTCCCTCTGCCCTCCCCAAACACACTGGGAGAGCGGGGCCTTGAAGAAGGAAGGGGGAGTGGTATCTCAGAACCTATCGCCCTCCTTCCCCATCTGCACTCCCAGCAGCCAGGACCCAGCTCAGGAGAGGCAGAAGAGATTCAAACCATTTGAGACTGATTAAAGTAGACTTTTAATCCCCAGGAGGTCATGAAATGCACCTGCATCTGTCCTGGGCCCCTTTGCCCTCCAGGTACATTTCTCACCCTTTCCCAAACTCGGGGGTGGGAACTTGATCCTGGCAGGCCATGCTGCCCAAGCCACTGGGTCAGCTGGTGGATGGGGGGTTGAAAAGCAGGAGGAAGGGACGCGTTAAGGCATCTTCCTCCACCCTCTCTGCTTCCAGTGTGATTTCCGGCTATGAGGTCTCCTTCCTTTATGAGTCCAGGTCTAGCATGGCCCAACTTTTGCTGTTTGCTCCTGGCCTCTGGGCTTTGGTCACATATCCTCCTCCATTTGCCTCACTTTTGTTAATATCTGGATAGCCTTACTGTGCCTTGCTTAGTTCTTAGGTTTTTCTATCACTTGTGTGACTCATTACAGCAAATTTCCTGTTTCAAATGCTTATAAAGTGTTTTTGTCTTCTGCATGGACCTTTACTCATATACTTCCTGAGAGGTTTATAAGGGCCTATCCTGTAAAGGACTGTGCTATAGATATAGCATAGTTTGGGGACAATATTTGTAAGAAATCAAATTATACCTTAAGGAAGACATCTGAATACACCCGTTACAAACATCCCGACTCAAATGCCATCTTCTCGGAAGGGTATCTCGGCATCCCCTCCCCCAACCATATTCCATTACCTTATTTTGTCTTCTTTTAGCAATTTTCACTACCCGAGTCCATCTTATTTATATATTTCTTTGTATTTGTGTAACTTATTTTCCCTTCTGCTGGAATAGAAGATCCTTGAGGGCAGTTACTCTTTCTCCATACCCTTAGGTGCTCAATAAATGATTAACAATTGACCACCATCAGGGCCTGGTGGACTGGGATGTCACCCAGAGACCCTCAACTTGCAGCAGCTGGATGTGGTAGCTGTGATGTCACTTTGGGGGTGAAGACACCTTTAGTGTATGTGAAGTAAGGCATTCTTAGAATCGTGTGTATGGGAGTTATATATACAGAGAAAGTCTCCCACCCAAGAGGTAGGATATAAAGGGTCTTTTATTTTACTTGCCAATATACATTTTCTTTCTTCTGTAGAACCACCCTTTCGTTGAGGAATCTCTCTTTATCCCAGCCATAACTATCTAAGAATGCAGAATGGGGAAAGACAGCCAGATTTTTTAATAATCTTTTAAATTACACTTGTGGTTAGAATATTCAGGCTATTTATTTTTTTGCATCAGTTTTGATCATTACATTTTCATAGCGCGTTATATCTATGTTTTAAAAATTCATACCAGTAAATTTTATATAGAATCTTCTAATTTTTAAAATGGCTTCTGTTGGGGCACCTGGGTGGCTTAGTCCAGGTCATGATCTCATGGTTCGTGGGTCTGAGCCCTGCATCGGGCTCTGTGCTAACAGCTCGGAGCCTAGATCCTGGAGCCTGCTTCGGATACTGTGTCTCCCTCTCTCTCTGCCCCGCCCCCGCTCACGCTCTGTCTCTTTCTCTCTCAAAAATAAACATTAAAAATAATTTTTTTAACGGCTTCTGTGTCACCGGTTTATAGCCTTTTTCATTATAATCCGTGATTCAGTGAACCACTTCAATCCATAGATAAACTCTTTTCAGCTCAGGAAATTCTCTCTCTCTCTCTCTCTCTCTCTCTCTCTCTCTAACTAATACTTCACTTCTGGGGCACCTGGTTGACTCAGTCAGAAGAGCATGCAACTCTTGATCTCGGGGTCATGAGTTCAACACCCACACTGGGTGTAGAGATTACTTAAAAAAATACTTCCATCCATTTGTCTTTTTGATTCTATGACTCCTGTTACATAAATGTTGGAACATTATATCTATTTTCCCTCCTCCTATTTTTTATCTTACAAATTTATCTTTTCGTCTGTGTTCTGAGGGGATTGTATGAATTCTTATGAGTTTATCTGATAACTCACTAAGTCAGTTTTCAATAGTATACGTACTGCAGTTCTATTTTATTTGGGGGCGCGCACAATCATTTTGCTTTCAAGGATTGTTTCTTGTTCTCCCAGCATCCCACTTCATGCCTTCTCTACCCTCTGACTTTTCACTGAAATGCAAATTTCAACTGGTTTAAAAGTTAACTCCTGCTTTCTGTCATAATTCTTCTTAACTGGCTCTGATTGGCGGTCTGGTGCCATTTTGAGGCCGCACCATCTCCTCAGATGACTAACAAATGCTTGTTATCCGTTGATGTTGAGAAAGTATGAAAGTCTATCCTGAAGAGGACCGGGAGCTCTTCTGAGTGCCGTGAGCAAGTGCACAGGCCATCGTGAGTTTTCCTCGCTGCTCCGGGCACAGGTTTGTCCCCAGTCCCTGCTGGCACGGTCCTGGGGAAATCAGCCCCTGGACGGGCTCACGGGCAGGTGCTGCCTTGCCTGAGTTTGTCAGATAGGCGCTCACACAGGGTTCGCATCCTCCACAAATTCTCAAGGTTTCTGCCTGGTAGGTGTTCTTGAAACCAAACCCGTGTGGCTTCCCATTAGACTGAGCCTGGGTCAGTAGGTTTAGCAGTGCCGGGCCCGTAGACCTCCAACCTCCGACCGCAAGAGTCTACGTAAGAGCTTTCTCTGGCAGCCTGCGCCCCTCTGCCTGGGCCTGGCCAGTCAGAAGTCCTGGCATTTCACGCACCCCTGCTTTTCAGTGACTGATGGTGCAGAACTACCACAGCTCACTCGCCCCTTAGGTGGGAAATTCGGAGGTGCCTATTCACTCCGTACTGGCTCCTAGAGTTCCTAATTGGAGAGCATGACCTGGTCATCCACACTGGTGACTAGATGCCCCTTTGCAGCCTGCCATCCCTTCTCTGTCTCACTTCCCCACACCCCTGTTGATGTGTCCTGGGGCCACTTCCCACATAAACAACTTGCAAATGAATGCTTATCTAAGGGGGAACCCAAATCAAAACACAGACAGTGTGTGGCAGGCTCTTCAGGAAGTTCTCTCTTGGGGCGCCTGGGTGGCTCAGTTGGTTAAGCGTCTGACTTCGGCTCAGGTCCTGCTCATGAGTTTGAGCCCTGCATCAGGCTCTCTGCTCTCAATGCAGAGCCTTCTTTAGGTCCTCTATCTTCCTCTCTCTCTGCCCCTCCCCTGCTCTCTCTCTCTCTTGAAAATAAATAAACATTAAAAAAAAAAAAGAAAGTTCTCTCCCCTGGTGTGGAGGGGGGGAGCTGGAGGCCAGATCAGCCTGGAGGTGTGAGCAGCAGTCCCAGGGAAGGTAAGAGAGGAGCCAACATCCCATTGTGTCTCAAAGACCAACACACGCAGCACAGCACAGTGCCCCAAGATATTGGTTAAATATTGTGACATCGAGAAGAATAGAAATAGCCATCATGGAACCCCAGACTTTGCTGAACTTCCTAGCACTAACTTTTATGGCTTTTTCAAATTACTGATGTTGTTGTTGTTGTTGTCGTCACTACTACTGAAGCATTCAGTCAATATTTGTTGAATGAATGAGTGAATGAAGAAATAAATGACTCCCAGGCTACTGGCTGGGTGGCGGTGCCATTCACTGAGTGAAGGACCAGAGGAAAAAGAGCATGTGTGGGGTAGAGGTGGGGCAGGCAATCTCCCATACAAACATCGCAGATAACAGGGCACTCTGGGTACTTTCTGGAACTCAGGGTGCTGGGCAGGCCTAGGCAGGGGAATAATCAACTATTTTATGGTCATCGTAGCACGTGCTCCTGCCAATCAGGAGGGATCCAGCCCCAGTGCCAGAGCTGAATCCTGGAGCCCCTACAGAGCCAGATGATAACATCTGAGTTGTTGGATTATGGGGAGGAGGAGCAGAGGGCGAGGGTAGCCAGAGGCTTGGGACTCCTCCCCACTTAGGGGCGTGGGACAGTGGATATACACCAACAGGTATAGTTGCACCAGTGTGTACAGGTTGAGCCCAAGCCCTGGGCTTGAGGTCAGGCAGAGAAACCAGATTAGAAGACACCATCCAGCAAGGCAAGACCTCAGCTCCTCCTGAGAAACCTGAGGGCAGGCCAAGGATAGTGAGCACTTATGGATGCTTAGTGTGAGAACCCCCTTTCTAGAGTTTCCAACAGCTTAACTCAATAGAGGGCAGGTCCTATTACTATCTTTATTTTGCAGCTAAAGCAACTGAGCTGCAGGGAAAGGTTGAATGTAGGGGACAATCTTCAGTAACCTGCCTATGATTACAAGGCTCTTAGAGGGCAGAGCCCAAATTCAAACCCAGACCAGGGCCTGTCTACACTCCACTGCCCTGCAAGTTGGAGTACCAACTGGAAAGCAAAGGAAAAAGTCGGCCAGTGGGGATCTGAGAGCTGTGAGGGACTCAGTGGTGCCTCAGTGACACAGGAGCTCAAGGAGTAACCAGAGAAGTGCTTCTCCAGTTGCTAGCTTAGGCAGAGATTGCACATATACACTTGCCTCAACTGGTGAGGTCTCTGTGGAGTTGGCTGGGGGAAAGGAGATATATGTGAGATCTGAAATAGTCTGTGGCATGAGAATGAGTTCAGTGGGTTTGAAAAGTGGGAGCATCATCTGTCTTCCTACTTCCAAATCCAAACATAGTCCTGGATTCAAAATCATTATTCAAAAAGTACTTCTGGGGGCTCCTGGGTGACTCAGTCAGCTAAGCGTCTGACTTTGGCTCAGGTCATGATCTCACGGTTTGTGAGTTCGAGCTGCACATCGGGCTCCGTGCTGACAGCTCAGAGCCTGGAGCCTCCTTCGGATTCTGTTGTCTCCCTTTCTCTCTGCTCCTCCCCTGGTCTCTCTCTCTCTCTCTCAAAAATAAATAAACATTAAAAAAAAACTTTTTAAAAGTATTTCTGAACAGATGAATGAATAAACAAAAGACCTACTTGATTTTTGTCGAAGACCTGATCTCGTATCTAATCTTCTTAAAATCTTCCCAAGGTGTGCCAATTGCAGAATCAAGTTCAAATGTCTTCTTCTAGAATTCAAGGCCAGTGTGATCTCCCCTCTATCATCCACCACCACACACCCCACACTCAGCCCTTCCCTGGTGCTGTGTGTGTTGGAATTTTTATTGGTTTGCTTGTTTGTTGTTTTCTCAACTTTCTGAGTCTCCGTTTTCCAGTCATTGTAAGCCTCACGTTTTGGGTGGAGGATATGTTCTTTCTGCACAACTCATCTTGGGGGGAGCTGCCAATCCCACTTACAGGCACACAACATAGGTGGGACTGATCGCGTCCTTTCCAGGAAGTACTATAATCCCAGAAGGGAGAGGAAGTCTCTTCTCTGAGGGCAGTCTCTGGGGTGGTGGAGTAATATACGCCTGGAGCTGTCTGGGAACAACCTGTGCCACACGGAGAACTCTTGTTCCTCTCTGGAGGGAAGGAAGCCAAGTACAGAGAGAAGCAGAAGCAAGAGAGCAGACACGCAGGCACACACACACACACACACACACACACACACACACACACACAGAGAACAGACTAAGTGACCACATCACGAGTCTGTTGCATCCCCCGCCCTTCTTCCTGGTTTCCAGAGCCGTTCCTTTTTGTTTGTTGTTTTATGTTTTTTTGGCTTATAAATTCAACTTGTGTCTCCCTTACCGATGAGTATTCAGCTCTACTGTATTGCTGACAGTTCCCTGAATTCCGCGCTGTCTCCTTCTTGCACTCTCTACGGGTTCAGACAATGTAGTGCAAGCCATACGAAGTCCAGTGGGTGCAGGAAATCGGAGAGTGGCTCTTGGGATCCATCCTCCTCCTTTCCTCAGTTCCCCTTCAGACACCAGCACATGGCCACGTTCAGCTTGGCAGAGAGTATCACCCTGGACCTTCTCCATGCTTTGTCTTCACCACCTCCCATACCCTCTCAGTCTCTTGGCTCCTCTTTGCCCTTCAAAGTCTGTCTCCTCACGGGGCCTGGCCCCTCATATATGTTGACATCTGCTTCCGTCCTTCTGGTTTTGCTTCTGGACAGGGGAGCTTCGACACTGTGGGCTTCAGACCTTGATGCTCTGTGGACTCAGGGCAAGTACCCAAAGGCCTCCAGTGCTGTAAAGATGAACTACTGGGGGCATAGTTCCTTCCCTATTATTCCTGAGAGAATTAGCCCGTTTCCTGGTCTTGAGGTACATTCAGGAGTAAGCAAAGGCTTAGGGACCTTTCAGCCTCTGTTTCAAGTATGTACCTAGCACCTGAGGTGTTCAGAGGAGGAAGAATACAAACGGCAGACAGGTTCAGGGGACTGGGGGATGTCGAGGACGAAGCAGTGTCTGCACTGGCTATCAGCGAGCGGGCGAGGCTAAACGTAGACTGGTGATGGCTATCCCAGGATGGGGTGGGCCGTGAGCAACGGTCTTGCAGAGGCCTATGTGACTCACTTAAGTAACCATGAGGAGACCGGGCTGGTAGCCTTTGACAAGTGACAGGAAAGCTGATGTTCACTGAAGGGTCTTGAATGCCCAGGATTTTAACCATCATTCTCCGAGACTGAAAGGGCTGGGGTTGATTCAGGGCCTCTTCCAGGAGGGCCGGTTGGTTACACCTACTCCCATGGAGAAAGAGGACTGGGAAGCCAGGGCATACAACTCAACCTCCCTTCCGGGAGTTAGCAGAAGGAGTGTCTGCTCCTTTTCACTCTCTCTGGCTGCTCTGTGACCTGTAAATATTGTCCTGCCTGCTCTGTGACCCAGGCCCATGGTAGGCTCTGACTAAAATGGATGACATCTTCACTTCATGACCTCAGGAGCCTCGTGTCCCTCTCCTGTCTCTGTTCCTGTCTGTACCAGGCACCTCCCAGCCCCCACTCACTTGGTGGATGGGCTGGTCCTCAACAATCCAATTCTGGGGCTTTCCAACCTATAGCTGTCTTTTATTCCATGACTCATTAGAGATTCTCATCACTCTTCCACTTAGGAAGCCCCCAAGTGAGGTTATGGGCTGTCTCCTTTTATTGTTTTGTCCTCAATTTCCTTCCTACCTCAAGGACTATTCGGGTGGATTCACGTTGCAGAGCTTCTGGGCCAGCCCAGCTCAATGGGAGGAAGTATCCCAGCATGCCCCGTGCCTGGTGATTCTGCTTCTCTGCAGGGTCAAGCCAAGAGCCAGAGCGCCACAGACTCAGAGCTGGAGGGAGCAGACAGGAGGCCTCGTGCAGTGGCTCCTTGCAAAGATCTGACACAGACCTACCACTCACCAGCTGGGTGACCCGAAACAAGGGACTTCCTGAGCCCTAACTTTTTTTTTCCATTTATAAAGTGGAGCTAAAAATACCTACCTTGCAGGGTTATTAAGAAAGGTAAATGGGCCTTATAATAAGTCTGATGTTTAATAACTGGGAGCTGATATGGTTATTTTATCCCAACCTCCTTGAAAAAACAAGGCGGGCTTGCCCAAGGTCACGCACTGCAACAGTCATAGTTCACCCTGTTTTCCTCGCTGGGGTCCTTCTGCCCTACCCCACGCTGCGCCCTCCAAGTGGGAGACAACAGGCAGGGGTGGAGGAGCGTGACGGGAAATGCTCCTGTTCTCTGATCATCTCCCGAGGGCTGTGGAGCAGTGGCAGGGTTAGCAAACCCACCCCAGGGCCACTTCCACATCAGTGGTGGAGAATAAAGGAACTAGGGGAAAAGAGTCAAACAGAAGAAAGCACCTGGAAAAGACGTTTTTATGTTCACTTACATGGAAAAAAATCAAAGCATATAGCACAAAGATATATGTGTCTCAGAAAATTCATCCTCATGAACCTGTTTGTTCAACGCCGTTATAATTCGAGAGTTGCCCCGCAAAAGTCATAAAATCTGGGGCAGAGGGTGGGGAGGGCCTGCCAAGGGAAAGGTAGTCTTACACATTATTTCTTTTCTAGTTTCAGATAATTTGGAGTTTAACCTTTTCCAGCAAGTCGGAGTTATATAAACAGATGCCATACTAAAATATTGTGTAAAAATCTAAAACTCCTAAAGCATGATGGCAAAAATATTTTAGGAAATAAACATTAGGGTCTGGTAATATCAGAAAATACAAATAGGATCATTTGAGCAGTTCTGTGTCTCTGTATGAACAGCAAAGGACGGATGTATATTATGGATGTATGAAGAATAAAGCATTCGGTCTGCACATAACTTAGGGTAACATTTCTAAACGCTGACTTTGTGAGAAAACATGAAGGACATCTTACACTCAACAACAATGGTTAAAGGAAGAAATTACTTTCTGAAGGATGCAGTGGGCAGAAAGCCAAGGCCTTTGTTTTCAACTCGCTCTTAACCGTGCTGGGATGTGTTCACACTGCATGGGGTCTCCTGCAGAATCTATAGCACCGATAGATGGATCAGATTTTACTTTTGATCTGAGTCCTTTATGTCTTCAGTTTTGAGTGTATTGAGGTATGTTTTCTTTGGCTGCTGTTGTGACGGATGTGTAATAAACAATTAATATTTACAACATTTAAACATTTTCGATTTCAGTGTTGGCTCTTCACATACGAAAAATTGGAAAACTCTTAAGAATCATTGGAGGGTCATTACTTCCTAGCATCTGTCATGAAACTGTTTTCGATACACAGAACAATTAGCCTATTAGCACAGCTATATGCTTTCTGGTCCAGAATCTTCCCTGTGCTCAGTGGGGAGGCCAGTCCCATGACAGCCATGTCGGCGGTTCGCCACGCTTCACAGTACTTATCCACAAGACGTACTCCATGGGTGCTGGAGCCGTGCCAGATGACCTTCTGGGGCCTGCAAAAGAATTGTGCCACGTTACTTTTGACATGTCACTTCTTTGTGGCCTATCCCATCGGTGAACAAGCTGGCCTAAGTAATGAACCAAGTCAGACTCCTGAGTCCTTCATGGTCAGACCCCACCACTTGGAAAGTTGCTCTTTTCGGCTAGCTGAACATCCTGTATTCCGACCAGACCCAGCTTGGACTTTCTCAGATCAGACTCTCCACTTTTGTGAATCTGAACCTTTGCTCATAAGGTCTCTTAGCCTGGAGTAGCTTCTCTCTCATTTTCAGATCAGTGACCCCTTCTCATCTTCCAAAGTCCATTAAATGCTTCCTTTTACAGGAAGCCCTCTTAACTGTCAGCCCCAAACAAGGACGAATCTTTCCTCTGTGCTTGTGTCATCTTTATCTGTTTCTCCATTTTACAATCACAGTGTTCTGTCCAGAATTGTAGCTGGTTCGTGTCTGTCTTCCCCTGTAGACCACGAGCATTGTAAGGGCATGGGGTCATGTAGTTTATTACTGTGCCTTTCAAGGGGGGCATCAGGCCTGGCATAGGGTAGACACTGAGGAAAGCTTTGCCAGTTCGTTCTGATCTTAATGAGCACACGTATTGAAAGAATTAGAGCACAGCTCCCACAGCACAGGGTTAAAGGGTCACTAAGAACAGCGTTCCTTACCAGGTATCGAGTGCCTACTGCATGTTGGACAGTCTCATACTTACCATTTGATGCTCACAGCAATCCTAGGGGATAGATGTGATTATTTTGACCATTTTACAGACGAGGCAGCTGAGGCTCAGAGAGTGGGAGAACCAGGAAAGGTCCTTTATTAAGGTACTGGACTCAGGTCCCCTGGCTGCGAGGCCAGGACTCTCTCCATGGCCCTCAGCTGGCTCACTGAGGCTCAGTCTAGCAACAGCCCAGAGGGGCAGCTGATAAAAGCATCACATTGTTAGAAAGTCTCTTAAAACAGTCTATAGCCCCATATACTTTGAGGGCTTCTACCTTTACTTACCAGGAAGGATCTGTCATCACGTCTCGGCCATCAAACGAGTATATTGGAACATGTGTATTGAACTGACCTCCGTGGCCAGAAAAAATTGAGTCCCAATTATTGAAAAGTACTTGGCCCTATGGAGATAGAAATGCTACATTGGAATTCTTCTGCCATCAGCCTGCAAATGGACTGGCTATTTATTCATTCTTCAAGGCCCGCACACCACCTCACACCAAAGCCACCAGCCCCAATCCCAGAGCCTGGACAGAGTGGGAGTTCAGGAGCTGTTTGTGGTTTGAGTTCATCATCCATCCCTGAACCCTTTTGGTTTTATGGTCCTATTTCTTGTGGTAATTTCTCTTATCATATGTGTATGAAGGCTGCTCCCCAACCAAAGTGTGTTTCATGTCTTCATTAATTTTTATCTTAAAAATTTTATACATATACACCAAACTCCAAATCTGTGCCAGGCCTGTGTCAATCTACACTGTGGGTGATACAGAGATGACTCTCTTACTTCTTTTCCTGAAGGAGCCCAGTTGCCTTCAGTTATTTGTATTCTAAGAATACCAACAATTTGGGTGAATGTGGCAGAAGAGAACCTCAGGAGAAGGGGTTATGGGAGCTATGGGGTCAGGATGGAACTTGCTAGCCTCAAGGTACCAAACTGGAGCACTGGGGTCACAGGGACTTAAGGGTCTCAAAGCACTTTTGAGATATGGGGAGAGGTCAGGATCCAGGATGGGTCTGAGCAGTAACTGAGCTGTCCCTCTGTAGCCTTAAAGGAGCCAGCTATTTCCATGGAATAACGGGAGGCCTACAAGGCCCTGCCTGGCCAGCGAAAGGGGGCAGAGAAATGTCTGGCAGGTTTGGGCAGCTTAGATATGCGGAAAGGACCAAAGTAGGGTGCAGGATGACGTGGCTCCGCTCTGGGACCAGTGCTAAGTAGGTCTTCTCTGGTGCCATCCAGTCAATGCCCTACAGAAAGCAGCCTCGGGCGGAACTGACGGCCCTGGACTGCGAGTCAAGGAAAGGAATTCTGGTTGGTAGTGACTTCCGGGCAAACTCTTTTCTCCCTCTGAGCTTCAGTTTCCTCATCTGACAACCTGAGGAAAGAACAACTCCCTCTTTTATTGGAAGTATCTGTTAAGATAATGGATATACAGTAAACATTTTAAGAGCTATGTAAGTGAAAGAGGGGATTATTATTCCTTCCTTTTGTCTGCCCCAAGAGTCGTACTGTCCAAGGGCCACTGTAAATACAAGGAAACTGAGGCACAGAGAGGTTAAACTGACCCACCCAAAGTCACATAGCCAATCAGAGGCAGGTGAGGTCTCGGACCAGCACACTTCTGATGGTGTCAGGAAGTGGCAGTTGCCTACAGACTCTGTGGAGACCAGTGTGCCCGGGAGACAATGGGAAGAATATTTATTTTCACCTTGAGGTTCACTATTGGAAGGCTATATCTCTCTGCTTTCCTCACAACCGTGGAGAGGTCTTGCAAATGGGACGATAAGAATGCTCGATAGGTGGACAACAGTCCCGCAGCCCTGGCCTGCTGGAAGCACTGAAAGTCAGCTCGAATGTCTCCAGAAAATGGCGTGTTCAGAGCGACCAAGTGCAGCTGAAAAAGGGAAGTGAGAGAAAAGACAGTGCAGTTAGTTAAAAAGCAACCCCCAACCCCCACACCCATCTCACGTTCCTAGTAAGATCCCAGACTTGCTGGGATGGAAGGCGCTAGAGGTCATCATATTCAGCCTCCACCTGACAGTGGCATTCCAGCCCCAGCCTGACCATCTATCTCCAAGGCAGGAGAGCTCAGATCCCAGGCAGGCTGCTTCAGCTCTCTGAACAGCTCTAAATGGTGGAAATTTCTTCCATATATGAAACAAAAAACAAAACAAAACAGAGCACTTCAGAGATCTGAATCTAGTGTGCAGGCCATTTGCTGGAAGCTTCTGGGTATGTCCTAGTTCAGCTTCCAGGAGGGTTTTGAGTGGTTTTGGTCCTGGATCCCAGAGCTACACCAAGCTTTCTGACCTTGCCCTTTCTTCTACTTCCCCAGTAGGCCTGGGGCTGATTGTGAGAGGCCCAGAGGGAAAGGCACTGAAAGGAGAAGGTCAGGACATTTATTGCTAAGACTGCTGGGCAGACCCTTTTAGAAACTAGGGGTCGCACAGTAATTCTAGCCTTGCATTCCTGCCACTTTGGTCAGCAGCCAAAATAAAAGTCCTTCCATAGTCTTGTTTTCTCCCACACTTCCTCCCTCAAAACCCATCCCTCATTCCCGGCCTTTGTGCTGTGCCCTCTGGAGAAATACATTCTGTGGCATGTGTCCAGGAGTGGTCCTTTCCCTCCTCGATGTCACCTCAGGAGTGGCTGTCCTCTCACCAGCATAGAGCTGGGAGGGCTGGTGCAGACCCTGTGCCCAAGTCTCCAGAAAAGAAAAATATTTCAAACGATCTCAAACCAAAGGGCATGCAAATGAGCCCTGTGTGGCGAGGTGGGAGGTGGTCGGTGTTTCTCTCCGCACATCTGCGCTGTCTCTCAGGTCTGAATGAGACCCGGCACCAAGCATCTCTGTGGCCCAAGTGCCACCATATTGGCACTCTTCTGCTCCTCCAGCGTCCACCCGGTTGGGCACAGCTTGCCGTGAAGTACAACATCCAGACTGCTCCACGCAGTCCCTGCCCGTCTCTGGACCTTCTTCTCCATTTCACCATCCCCTTCCTGCCCATTTTGAAGAGAACAGACTCCAAGCTCGCCACATCCCCCAATTTCCTCCTTTTTATTCATCCTTGTTTTGCCTGTATCACCAGGCTGGATAGAGGTCCAGGTCAAGCACACCACCCCTTCCAACTGAGATGAGACTTCCCCTGCAGCCCTCCTAGCAGCAGCCCTTAGCATGGGGAGGGGGCTACAGCATGCTGCTCACTCACCACGACCACCTCCAGGCCACCAGACTTGTAGCCTCACATACAAACTCTGTCTTCCTCCCTCCCATGTATCTGCAGACTGTAGCACCTGAGGCAAGAGGCCCTCTGGTCTCATCATCTTCCAACCAGTGGGTTTCTGGTGGCCACACCCAAGGGCAGTCACAGGAGGATGGTGTCCCCATACCAGGGGACACCTAGGAAAGGTGCAGAGGTGAGCACAGGGCTTCCCTGCCATGCCTCCAATCCCACCTGTCTCCACTTCTCTTTCCTTAAAAAAATACATAGAGAACTGTCTGGAATGATGGCTGTTTCTGAATGGTGGGACTGGGGGCTTTGGTGCCCTTACGTCTATATTTCTCTAAGTGCCAGAACATTTTTTATGACGAACACGCTATCATTTTTATGAAGACAAGAATGTTTCAACAATCAAATGTTAAAAGGGTGAGTCTGTGGATGGTTGTAGTTTTGGTAAAGTTACAGCCATGTCCCGTTTCCTTCTCCATTCTTTTTATTTATCGTCCAAATGTTCTAATAAAACAGATTACTTTAGAATTTATAAAATATTATTTTAAAAATCCTTCAGCCGCTGCCCTAGCTTCTCCCCTTCACGGCTGAGCTTTTGGTAGGGTTACCTACACACGCTTCTCTTTCCTCACCTCACCTCCCATTTATTCCTCAAGCAGAGGGAATCTCGTCGGCACCCCCTCACGCTCCAGAAATGCTTTTCTCTGGCTTCTAAATTTGGAGAACACCATTTAGTTCTTTTGATGGACCTCCTGGAAGCATGTGACGCGGCTGGCTTCTACCTTGTTTGGCATTCTTTCTTGCTCTCTGGCTACGGCTTCTATTTGTTCTCACGTTTCTTCCATCAGTTCCTTTTGCTTCTGCTCCTCACAGTCCAAACTCTTCTCAGGGTGCAGATTCTCTTTTGGGAATCCTAGCGCCCTCCGTCACCATTGCCAGGGCTCGGTTGAAGACTCCCAGATCTGTATCTCCAGATAAGGCCCCTTATCTGCCTCCCTCCGGGTGGCCTCCACTCAGGGCTCCCACAGGTGCCCGCACTCAGTGGGCCCCGGATGAGGTCCTGCCTGACAAGTAGCAGCACTGCAGGAAACCCATTTCTGGTGGCTGCCGAGCCCGTGGCTTGTTTTTCGAAAATGTCCCCACAACGCTTGCTAAAAAGAGTGGCCTTAGGTCAATCTCCTTCTCTTGGCTGCTGTTGATCTGGCTGGGAGTGGGCAATTAGCCCAAGGGGACCCATGTAGACTACCTCTCCCCAGACTCTGAATGGGGTGAGGTAGCACTGGGCTCTGCAGCTGCAAGATCACATGGAGCGGAGGCCAGGATCAGCGCCATGGCAACCCAAAGTGGTGTGTGCAAGCTTTGTGGATGTAACCTACATCTGCGCGTTGGGGTGGGGGCGGAAGGGAGGCGGGAAGAAAGACCCTTGCAGGAGCTGGTCTGTAGAGGGAGAGGAGCAGACTAACAGCAGGGACAAGAGTCCACAGACCCAGTTGTACTTCCTGGAATTGAGTGCCAGGAGGTTCCTGCAATTATCTGAACAAAATCTTCACGTAAGCTAGTGAAGGAAAAGGGTCAGAATTTTAATTCCGGTAACAAAATGATCCTTGGGAAGGAAACCAGCACCACTCAATTACCCAAGCAGAAACCTGGGCATCATTCCTGATTTCCCTCATCCTTGCTGCCCCGTTTCCATACCAGTGACCTAATCTGTCACTCTCCTATCTCCTTACTTTCTCTCCAATCTTCCTACTTTTCTACGTGTTCACTGCTGTGATCCTGGTTCAGATAAAACAACAGCCACCTAACTGTCTTTGGGTCCCTGGTCCTGTTCCCTCCAACTCATTTGTACACTGTAACCAAGATAATTTCTCAAATGCCAATCTTATAGACCCTTTTCTTGTTTAAGACCCTTCAGTGGCTGCCCAGTGCCCACTGGAAAAAGTCAGAGTCCTTAGCTAGGATTACCAGCTCTCGATGACAAGTCTCTGCCTTCTGTAGACTCACCTTCTCCCTTCTCTACCTTGAGCTCTGCCTCTTCGGCCAGACTGACATACTTAAAACTACACAAAAGCACACTTCTCTCTCTTGCCTCCCTCTGTTCCAAATCCCCTCTGCCTCAAATGCCCGCTCTCTACCCCCCCACCTGGGTCCCTCCTTCTCTCAGCTCTCCTTTAGGCCTTAGTGTAGAGGTCACCCCCTCTAAAGATGCCAGAATTCTTTGATGTTCCTCACACCCCCAGCCCCCTTTGTTGGCCTTGCCCCAATGACTTACCACACTACTGTAACTACCTGTTTTTTTGTTTGCCCCTCTCTCTAGTCTAGATGCACCTTGAGGGTGGGAACTGCGTACCACGCACGGGGCCTAGCACACAGTAGACACATAGCTCAACATCTGCAGGATAAATGCATGAATTATACTTACTGCAGGCCTCTGGTAATTGACACTTGACAGAGACATCAGTGGAGGCTGTGGCTGATGGGGCTGTTATGGGAAAGACGAAAACAAACAGTCCTGAATATGCATTCAAACTGTTCTTCAGAGTACACGGAGGTTCAAGAGTGATGTCTCTTGAATAGATACTTTAAATAGCTTGCCATTGTTTTGGGGGCCGCTCTTAATTGCCAAGAGTTTCATGTCCCCACGCAGAAATGATCCTCAGAAAGGGAGGGGATATTCTCAAATCTTTTACAGAGAACACTGAACCAAGGAAGAGGAAGACCCATGTTTCATAGTCAACACATTCACTTAATAGAACAGTCAACTCTTCAGAGCCTCGGTTTCCTCAGCTGCAGAATGGGGATGACAAGGCCTGCCTCAAAGGGTTGTTGTGGGGCTGAAAAAGGGACAATGGAAGCTGCCAACGTTCCCAGGCAAAGAAATCTCAGAGTGCAAAAACTAAAGGGCTCTTCTAGATTGCTTATGCCGGCCATCATTTCACGGGTACATAAACTGAGGCTGAGAGTGGGCAAGCCTCTTGCCCAAGAGGATTCAGCTATGATGTGGAAACAGCAGCTCTCCTGCCTCTGGGTCCAGTTCTTCCTCTGCTCTACTAACGAGAACATTCTGTTGGCACTTGGCAATCTCTGGGCTTCCACCAGATACTAAACCATGCAGAGCTGGCTGGCCAGAGCTTGGAGAGCTTGGTTCTGGACAGCAAGGGGGACTCAGAAGCTGCTGCTGCTGAGGGAGGGAGCGAGAAGTCAGGCAGGGCAACCACTCACATTGCTGGAGAGCGCAGGAGGCGGCAGGCTGTCCTCGGGAATGGGGATCAGTTCTCCCAGCTTAAGGAAAACAGGACATTGAAAATGAGACATCAGCTAGAAACTGTTGGGCTATTTTCAAAACAGAAAAATGGTGCTTCCAGGGGTCGATTGTTGTTTTTAAGAGGGGATTTGGAGGCATTTTGTTAAGAGAAGCTTAAAAATTACCTGCAATTTCTTCCACCCATCTCGGACACGAATAAAGAAGTCCGTGCTGTCCCTCAGGTAGATGAACGTCCCTTCGATAACCAAATGTGCTTTCTGCAGCATATCATCCATGCTGCTAAATGCCGTAACCTGTCAGGAAATTTTAAATTCCAGACAATGCAGTCACCATTAGAGCGGTGGTACCATCTGAAAAATCGGCCTTTGCAAATGCAAACAGGCGCCATCCCCGAGAGCCAATGAAAAGGCTCACTGTGCCTTAGAGAGACATGTACCTTGGTTAATAACCAAATGATATTCTTTTCGAGGAAACGAAAACATGAGCTGGCTTAGAACATAAATCGAAACTGTAATAAATAAATGAGAACAGAAAGATAATATTCCGTGAGCGCAAAGACATTAAAAAGCTGTAAACAGAGTTATCTTTGTGGAGTCTTGGCATTAGCGAAGTCGCGGGTGAGCTCTGCGAAAAGCACACTTCCTTTGTGTGAGCCGCTTAGCAGCACTGACGTTAATTGCGTTTACCTCATGCTACTCCTTAAAGAGTTTCAAGTTTGTTTTCATTTGGAATAAGAAAGGCAAGCCAATGAGCGATGCCAGTTAAGTTTTGAATCCGTTTTGCCCAGCTGGGTAGTTGTAACATTAAATACATGATAGAAAATCACGGTCCGCAATTTGTCTAGGAAATGGCCGAAGATTCGACATCCAACTTGGCAAATCCAGGAGCAGACATAGAAGCTGCAGAAATCTATCGAAAAGCATCAAGTCTTAAAGAAATTACCAGTCCAAGAGAGCTTTTACTTTTCGTTTCAACTGAGAAAGATTATAAAATATTAATTTTCACCTAGCCTTGAAAATAATGACTTTGTGCAGCAAGATGGCTCAGAAATCCCCCAAAGGCGCCAGATATCAAAATTCCGTCGTCTGCCGGACGGTTTTTTCATCTGGCAGCCAAATTTTCCAGTTAAATCCAGCCAAGATCCAAGAGCATTCCCAGGACTCCTGACATCCTTGTGAGGTATTTGTCCCTCTTCCTGTGCATCATAATAGGGTCTGAGTGCTACCTCCCCCCTGCGCCAGTGGTGTGTAGGGTGATGAATGTGCAAGAGCCATCCTCTGGCAGGAGAGAGAAGGCTGAATTGCCCAGGGCCAATCTGACCAGCACAGGACCTGCTGCCATATTGTTTCTACTCTCGTGCTTATGTTTTTTGATGTAATACAATCAGTTCCTGTTACAGTCTAGTGAATTAAGGATCAGGAGCGTGGAACCAAAATCATCAATGGTGTTGTAGTCTGTATCTTTTTACTTAATAAGTCACCTACAGAGGTAATACATGCCCTCCGAATGTGGAGTTGTACCGATTCTATTGCCATGGAGGCCTAATTCTTACCTAAAAAGCGTGCCGGTCCCTAAACGCTACAGCTGAAGTTCTAAGTAAATCCACCCAGAGCAGAAGAGAGAATACACACTGATAATAACACTGACCAGGTTTCTGGATCCGGGAAGCCCTGGCTGTCCTGGAGGGCCGGGTGGGCCTGGAAGGGCCACAGCTAAGACAAAGCAGAAAAGACAAGTTACAAAAAAAGCACGCTCTCTGAAAAGTGTCTCAGATGTCTGCTGGTCACTGAGGGGAGTGTTCACCACCTTATTCGGAGCTCTGCACTTTGCAACTGCATCTTGTAGGGGGCTGTGGGCCCAGCCTGGGACTCTGCCACATTGGCAGGTTTGGGAAAGATCTGGGGTTCTTGACTGTAGCCTTGCAGGAAGCCACGCTAGGACTTCTGGGTTTTGTAAGTGAATAAATTATTGGTGCTTCTGTTGTTTATATAGGTCAGCCTGTGCTGAGTTTCCAAATATGTCCTGACTCACGCAAGTTACTTCACCCTAGAGACAAGCCAGTAACTGCTACACAGAGGCCAGCAGGCTCAGAAAGAGGAAGAAAGGTGCTGGGGCTTCAGGAGGACGGGGTAGTGCAGCGACAGTTTCGTCACCTGTGAAATGTAAACAAGCGTTTCTCCTTCACTGGCCTGAGGTGAGAACCGAGAAAAGATACACACTACATAGCACCCAACCAGGGGCTCTCAGCGTTTGAAGAGTCAGTGCCCTCTTCCCCTAGAACAATGCACATGGCTGTGCTCTCCTTCTACCTCTGTAACCTCCCCAAATCTGCAAAGCTCTTGGCAGTGAAGGATGTTTTCACAAGTCCCAGTAAAATTACTGTACGAGATTTTCCAAGTCACGTAAACAGGTCTGCAGTTCCGGCACAGGACCTGAAAATCACGACATAGGTGGTGAACGTCTAGTGAGGGGAGGGTCAGAGGACTTGGATTTGGACCCCAGCCTCGTCTCCCACTAGGATTTGTGACCTCGAGCAAGTCTCTAACCTCTCTGAGCCTCAGTGTCTTCATCCATGAAATGAGTTTTATAGTAATATCCATTTCCTCTCCCTCCCGGGGTTGCTGTGAAGATTAAATGGGATAATTGGTATGAGAGCATTTTGTAAACTGTGGGTTGTGGGCATTACGTTGAGGGGCAATCCTTCAGCGGAGCGAGGAGCCGTGGGCAGCATCCCATACAGAGCTGCTATGAACAACCGATTCTCCACGTCCTGTAATATCCTTCCCCCTCCTGCAACTCCTGCTCATCCTTCAAGGTTATGTTGGCACCTGTGGTTTTATCTGCCTAGCACCTTCCTTTTTTGTGGGACTAGTATCCTCACCCTCTCTTAAGATCTTCCCCATCCCCTCTACCACCATTTGGATTCAGGAGGCACTGCCTCGTTGTTATGTGACCGCACCTTCTGGCCACAGGTGACTGGCCCAAGGTTGGGTATCTGGGCCAGGATGGGTTAGACAGAATTCGATCCTACGTCCTCCACCCCGGGACCTCACAAACTAACACCAAGAAGGAAGGCCAAGATTTCTAGCTGATTGTGGAAGCTCTGAGTTGTCAGTAACCATATTTCCCTTCATGCAGAGGATGTGGTCTGTGGTGAAGAAGCATGAAGCTAGCATACAGAGAGAAGCCATGACAAGAGATGGCCAGAGAATCCTCACAGGGGTTGAGTCCCCGGTTCCGGCTGTGCCTGAGGTCCCGCTGCATGCCGGCCCCTCCGATAAGTTAATGATTCACCTCCTTCACGTCCAATAAATCTCCCTTTTGCTTAAGCTAGTTGGAGTTACATTTCCTTTTTTTTTTTTTTAATTTTAATGTTTTATTTGTTTTTGAGAGAGAGACAGAGACAGAGAGCAAGCAGGGGAGGGGCAGAGAGAGAGAGAGGGAGACACAGAATCCAAAGCAGGCTCCAGGCTCCCAGCTGTCAGCACAGGGCCTGATGCAGGGCTCGAACTCATGAACCCTGAGATCATGACCTGAGCCGAAGTTGGATGCTTAACTGACTGAGCCACCCAAATGGCCCCCACCCATTTTTATTTGAGGAAGTGAGGTAGCTATGGGTAAGGAGAGTTTTTATAGAGTTAGAATCAGTGCTGGTCGTCAAGTCCCTTAAGGGCCAAGCATTGACAAAGCAGTCAAGGAGTTTCCACCCACACATGAAAAGACGTTCCACACCATTAGACCTCAGGGAAAGGCACCGCAGGATATCACTGCACCTGAATGAGTGATGGCTGGAATAAACAATATAGGACAATAATAAGTGTTGGTGAAAATGAGGAAAGCCTCGAAGCTTTGTGCACTGCCAGTGGGAACGCAAAAATGGCACAGCCACTTTGGAAAGCAGGTTAGCAGTTCCTCAAACAGTGAAATAGAGTGAACATACATTCTTCCACCCAGCAATTCCACTCCTGGGTAAACGCCCAGGAGAGCTGCAAACATATGTCCACACAAAGACTTGTGCATGAATGTTTACAGCAGCGTTATTCTTTTTTTTTTTTTTAATTTTTAAGTTTATTTATTTATTTTTGAGAGGGAGAGAATGGGGGAGGGGTAGAGAGAGAGGGAGAGAGGAGCCTGATGCGGGGCTCGGACTCACAAACCATGAGATTATGACCTGAGCCGAAACCAATAGTCAGACACTTAACCAACTGAGCCACCCAGGCATCCCTACAGTGTTATTATTAATAGCCAACAAGTGGAAACGACCCAAATGTCCACCAACTGATGAATGGATAAACAAAACGTACTATGTCCACACAGTGGAAGATTATTAAGTCATAACAAGGAACGAAGTACTGACACATAATACATCATGGAGGATGCTGAGTGGAAGAAGCCAGACACAAAAGGCCACACATTGTTATTATCCCATTGATAGGACATGTCTAGAGTAGGCAAATCCTGAGAGATAAAAAGTGAATCTTCAGGTGCCCAGGTCTGCGGGGAGGAGAGAATGAGGACTGAATGCTAGTTGGTGCAGGGTGTCTTTCTGGGGTGATGAAAATGTTCTGGAATTAGAGACAGGTGATGGCTGCATAACCTTGTGAATACATTAAAAACCACTGAAGCGTACACTTTAAATGGGTGAATTTTATGGCATGTGAATTACACATCAATTTTTTAAAAAAAGGAAAGAAAGAAAGCTCCAACCTGGAAATAGCTCTCTGTCATACAGTGTGGCTCTGACATGCCTGCCCGATGTGGTGACCCTGAGCTCAACAGCAGGGATGGCATTCACAGTACTAACCTGCTCCGAGGATAGCTGGTGGTCCTGGTGGCCCTGGGGGGCCCGGTGGCCCAGGTGAACCAGGTCTTCCAAAGCCAGGAGGCCCAGGCAGGCCAGGAGCACCAGGGGGTCCCTGGGGCCCGACGACAGTCTCCCCTTTCTGCCCCTGTCAAGGCAAGAGCATAGTAACAGAAGAGAGAAAGCAACTGTAAGTCCCAGTAATCACTGTAAGTCCCAGCTCTTCTTTGTGTGAGGATGTTTGTAAAAAGTCAATAAATACGAGCTATTGTTATCATTATCCTCCAATCCAGGCACAACTCAGGTGTAAGACCTAAAGAACAGCAACCCAGTCATTATGTTCAATGTCACTGCATACAACCCCAGAGAGCCCTGGAGTCTGGAGGGCCCAGACTTTGCATTTCACAGATTAAGAAACCCAGGCGCAGAGAGGGGATAGGGCTTGTCCAAAGTGTCAAAGCAAATTAGCAGCAGAGGTAGAAGTAGAATCCTGGTCTCCTGGCTTTGCTGGAGTCTGCCCTCATGGTGAGCTCTGCCCAGGACCAGGGCTTGCTTCTGGTTCCTGAGGGTCATGATCTGGTCATAATCTCACTGGAGACATAACTTGAATTTCTCTTGTGAGCTGGAGAAACCTGGCATCCTAAGAAGACCAAGCCTATCTAGGGGCTCCTTCTTTCGTGAGATTTCAGAAGAATCAAATAGCCCCTCTAAAAATATCTCCCTCACCTTCCATTCTGCCTTTATTATCTGATATGTTCACCATTAGTTAGTAACTCCTTGGGTTGAGCAAATTTTCCACCATTGACATGAATAAGGCAGTGTGGTTAATGACCTGGAAGTTACCTGAACGCATATGGCCATGGCCAGCTCCCTTTCCTCCATGGTCCTCAGCCAACATCCCTATTGGTAAGTAAATACGAGGGAGAGAGGCCGATGCCCAACTCGTACCTCCAGCTTGTGGTGCTGTGACAGACCCTTGACTCTCCAACTGCCTAGTCCCACTGGGGGGCGTCAGGGAAGGCTGTGACTCACTGAGGAAAATGGCGAGGAAAAATCACTACTTACAACCAGGCCGGGACTTCCTGGTAGTCCTGGAGGCCCTGACACAAAGAAGTCACCATGAGAGTCTCCTTTTTCTCCTTTGATCCCCCTGTCTCCATTCTCCCCCTGCAAGCAGAGAACATTCAATAAGAGTAAGGCGAACCAGTGCATACCGTGAGCCCGAGAACTTGGAAACACAGGCCAAATGTCTGGTAGAGAGATACTCACCTTCAAACTGTTTAGAAGGTATCTCAGGTAAGTCGGGTCCACAGGAGGACCTGAAAAAGAAGTGCTGTGTAAAATTCACCACCGTAATCTCAGAAATTCAAAAATAAACTCTCCAACTTGGCATCCATCATTATTCCCCAGTGGAAGTGCCCCCACATTGGTTTAGCTAACAGAGTGGGCACTGGCCTTGGAGGCAGAAACGAGTCCTTGGCTGGGCCCCACAACCCAGACACTGTGGGATCCTGAGCATGTCACTGGCCCTCTTTGGGCCTTGCTTTGCACAGGAACTTCTGGTCTCTTTTGACAGTGTTCCATCTTGGACCCACGACTGGGTCTCTCTAGAACTCCATGGAGCTTGTGGTCAGGGTGATAATATGATCCGTCTTACTTTCTAGCTCAGTTGGATTTCTCAGGAACAGAAATCAAAGGCAAGATCCAGAACAAGAGATAAAATACCTGGTGGTCCCTGGGCCCCCTGGTCGCCTTTTTCTCCTTTTGAGCCGGGAAGACCCCAGGATCCTTTTTCTCCTTTAACACCTGCCATCAAATACACACATATTTTATATATATAAAAAAAATACTGCGGAAAATCACCTTCATTCTATATAAAACGTTTCTGTGACAAGTTTTCAAATTGAGCCCTTTTAGCAAAGTCCACTCAATAAACAAAGGCCTATTGAGGGTATAAAATCGTTTGCTAAATTATGGGGAGGGCAGAGGTAGATACATCAGATGCAATTCCTGACCTTCAAAAGCTCGGTCTCTGTGGGAAGATGGACACGGTGAAGGGTAATGTGAAGCAGGAGGCAGTAAGTGCTGTCTCTAAGGTGCCAGCAATGCACAGTGGGGGCCCAGCAGAAGCTACAGTTAACTCTGTCTCAGACAGCTTCGTGCACACAGCCTGAGGGCTCAACACCCAGTCAGGCCTCCAGTCCCATCTCATCTGTGTGTGTGTGTGTGTGTGTGTGTGGCATGGTGGGATAGGGGAGGAGGGGAACCTTCCAGGTTCCCTCAGAGGACCATAAGGGTGCGAAGTATTCCATGCACAAAGTTGGAAGGATGCCAACTGTGTACCCCACCGCCACCCCTCAGGATTTGTGAGAAGCACTCTCTCTCTCTCTCCAACTCTTTTATAGTGGGGGAGAGGCACGGAGGGAGCCTTCCAGAAGTTCAACATTGGGAAAGGGAAGCAATCCCCTTTCCCCACTTTGATGGGTGGGGTAGACACTAGATCTCCGAATTCCCAGTTCCCAAGAGATGTGACAGATCGACCCAGCAGTGCTCTCGGGCCGAGAGATGGGGTTTGGGTGCTCAGGCTTCCCGGCACGGGAGGAGTGTGAGTACCAGAGGCCCAACGCCACCAGCTGGGGGTCCCCTGGGAGATGCAATCACAGGGCCAGGGCAGCAGCGCCTCCACCCTCCCTGGTGAGATCACAGGAGTGGTGAAGCCCAGAGAAGGGGATGGTGAGCTCGATCACCACCACCGATGTGGCTGCTTATCTCACGAAGCGGGAGTAACAACCACCAGTAAGTAGCAGGACACAGGCTCACCAGGGGCTGTCCTGTCCAGAAAGGTCTCTTCCCTCCCCTGTCTCCCAGAGTGGCCCCGTGGGGATGGGGGAAACACCAGGGATCTGAGACAGCAAATCCAGCTCTACCCTGCCTCCCCAAGGTCCCCCTTGCACCAGGGGCAGGGGGAGCCTTGAACTGGATCTGAGCATGGAGGGTGGAAACAGTCTGGACCTTATAACCAAAACCAACAGAAAACCCATGGGGCCAGATATCATCAGGAAGACCACAGCCTGGCGGGCCATGGACAACAGAGCAGAGCCAGAGGTCAGTATTGGGGAAAAAATGACTTTTCCCTGTTTAAACTGCAAGTGCTCAGACCTCTCAGTCTGAGGGACACACAGAGGGAGAGAGAGTGTGGGGACAGGGGACCAGAGCGACTGCTCCCCTGCAGACTCCTGTCTCCTGGCCTATGCCCCTTGCTGACATTTACTAATCGGATACCTAGAGCCAGCGCCTCTCACACTTTCCTGTGCAGACACAGTAGGGGGCTTAAAGTGCAGCCTCTGATTCAGCAGGTCCGCAGTGGATCTTACACTTGATCTTAGCCCAAAGGCCCGAGAAGCGATTGAGACGCTGCATTTCTAACACGCCTCCAGGAGATGCTAATGCTGCTGGTCCAAAAACACTTTGAAGCAAAGGTCTTCTGAGCTCCCATAGCCCTTCCCTGTATTAGTTCTTGGTATATTACATTAGAATGATTTTTAAAATAGTTCTGTCTAAGGGAGTCTAAGGGCCCGGGTGGCAAGAATGGCGTAGGATTCATCTGCCCAGTGCACGGGATAGATTCACACACTATGGTCTCGGTGGATGCTTTATGAACAAATTAACAAATAAACAGCCAACCTGAGTACTTCCTGCTGGCTGGAAGTCCCAGCCACGATGTATAGAATATACAGATGTGTGACAAAACCGAAGAGAGGTGCCCAGTCCCACAGCGCTGGCTCAGCTACCCCTGATCCCACCACATGCAGCCAGATCTTCCCCACCATGAGTCTTAGGTCCAGCACTGGGAGTGGAGACCACCTTCTGCAGAGCTACAAGGGTCTGGAAAAGTCCCACAGAAACAGAAGGTGAAGAAGAGAAGCTGTACCATGAAAGGTGATGAGTTCTGAATTCCCAGGATGAGTGGTATCAACCTGGAGAGAGAGAAAGGCAAGGTCATAAGGTGCCAACCGTGTCCTGGTGTTTGCATCCACAGGCAGCTGCCACTGTCCCCTGTCCCGGGGGTGTGTGGTAGGAGGCACGATGTCACGGAGTCAGGCCTTTCTTTGGCTCTGGAACCCCCAGAATCCCAGGAGCCCTCATTGCACAGGCATCCCAGGCCTTCAACCGGGGCGGCCCATTATGCAGCCAGCGGGGGGAGGTGAGACCTACTGGTTGAACAACTGTGCGAAGGGAAAGCCCAAAGCTGCAAGACAACAAATCCCGACAGTGTTGATTTAGCCAACCCAGAGCGTTCTTGGCCTGCTTTCTTATCATTTAGGATTGATTCGTGTGAGAGGTCAAGCATCCCAGTGAGTGATGACCCAGGTGTGAGGCTACACAGCCATTAGCTTCGCTACGGTGTATAACCAAGAATGTGCATAATGAACAGGAGCTGATAACGGTAGTGGTAATGAATAAGGGGGGGTTATCATTTGGTTGGAAGGGCTATTCTAGACTCCCCATTAAGTGCTAGGGGTCTGACATCTAAGTTGTCCTAGATAATATTCCTTCCCAGTTCATTTCCAGATTCCTGCATTGTCTTTTCTATAGAACAGAGCCACTGGAGACCCTGCTTTTAATACCCAACTTCCCCTTTTCCCAGTTGATATGTGGAATCAAAATGATCCCTCTGGCACCAGGATCCTCCTACTTTTGGGTGGAGGGTCACAAGTTGCTCAGGGGTCACCCAGAGAAGATGGGGGGAACAGATGAGAATCCCCCAGAAAAGACATTTCAAAGTTAAGGATGTAGGCTGGAGTGGCCAGCTGGTATCCTGTGGCTATGCTGATAGGGTTCCTCCGGTCCCCATGTGGCTAGAAATCATGGTGGTGTCAGGAAGGGGCCGAAATTACAAGGCGGCTTATAGAATGATGGACGTGACAGAAAGCATTTGTTTTTCAAGTGTCCGTTTCAAGAGCTGATCAGGAAATGTCCATGCCCAAGCCCCATGGTGTCCAGCCAGGCAATGTGAAATCAAAAGCTCACCAAAAATGCTCTGAGCTCATCTTTGGTTTCTTTTCTGTAATCTCATGACCCCAAAGGTTGTGGCCACTGGAAAGGGTCCTAGCACAGGTCGTGGTAATTGCAGTACATTTTTAGAACACTCTCACATTTGCTAAGTGCTGTCCCATGACACCTGCAATCATGTTAGCAGAGAGGGGCTTTGGGCACAAACTCTCCAGGAATCTCGAGCAGACCCTTTGCCTCTCTGGGCTGCCGGTTTCTCCTTCTGTATGATAAGGAGGAGGAATGCAGTCATCTCTCAGGAGCGTCCCTCCAGCACTGACATTTTATGTTTCCCTTCAGGCGACCGGTGTAAACATGACCTGGCTTGATGTCGTCCTCACATAGACCAGCAGGCCCCCTGGACGTCTTAGTGGGTCATATCATCTGCATTCTATGCCAGAGTTCCCGGGCCCTGGGCTGCAGACTTGGGTGCCTCAAAGTTTCGACATGGACAGAACTCAGCCAAACTGCGTCATTTTAAAGCCTCTGACCCGAGTCTCAACACCACACCCAACAAGCATCAATTATGAACCCACTTCAAGGAACCTTTCTAAATTGTAATTTGCAAACTTCTGAGAACAGAGGCCACGCCCGTCTAGTTCACCCCTGCATCTCCAGGGCCTCGCACAGTACTTGGCTCTCAGTAAGTCCTCAATAAATACTTGTTGAACAAATGAGGAAATGGTCACGCACAGCTCTGTGACCAATGCCTGTGCACAGGGACAGGCCCACTCTCCCTGGTCTTCCCCAAAGAAATGGGCAAGACCTCAGGGACAGTGCCACTGCCTAGCTGGGGTGACCGGGCACGTGCCTGACCCCTTGGAGTCACAGTGCCTAGTGGTCAGGGGACCCGAGGGATGACCCCAGCTCCGTCAGTACTGAAAGCTTGGACAACTCTGTGAGCTTGTCCCAGTCCCAGTTTGCTTCCTCACTATAAAGTGGGAGGGAGAGTCCTTCCTCTCCTCTCAGAGTTGTATGCTGTTCAACATACCAGATGGGAAGGGACAGCACACATTCACTTACAGGTTTTAGCCAAAAGTTCCTAACGCAAAGAACACTGATTGGAATTGCTTTATTTTCCCATCTGTATTTTTAAGGGGGTTATTTTACTTCTTACTATTTGCTCCAAACGTGAAGCTAATGTGATTATAATAACAAAAGACATTGCTTTTTGATTGCATTAAAAGAAACACTCTGCCAGTGTGTGCACCTTTTAGAAGATCCAGTATGTGTCACCGCCATGGTCTGTTATCTGGGAGCTTCTAGCGACCTACTTAAGGGTCTATATGTAAGTGATAGGAGACATCAAAGAGAACACTGATGGACTGAAGGGGTTCAACACAAAGACGGATCATCTTCTCTGAGTCGCTTTCTATGCCAACATCTGCTCCTCAGGGCAGTGACTGTATACTACTTACCGGCGTTTTGCAGTGTGGCCGGACTGGTATTGGGAAGACAGCCTGCAGGAAGTGAGAACAAGAGAAGTGAGGCCATCAGGATGCCTGACTCCAGCTTAGGCCAGTCTGGGGCCTACTCCCCAGTAGCCCCTGAAGGTCTCCCTCCCCCGCCCTACGCAGCTTACTCCTTTGATGTTGATCACAGCTCCAGGGGGTCCAGGGGGCCCTGGAGGACCAGGTAAGCCAGGTGGGCCCTGAAGGGAGAAAAAGGCCATTCCTGAGTTGAGGTTATTGTGAGTGCAGGGCAGCTGCGGGATACTTCCTCCAGGAACGGGGAAAGAAGACCCTCTAAAGTCGCCTACTTCTCCCACAGGGAGGCCTGACACTTGGAAACAGCACGTCAACATCCATGACCCCATTGCATCTTTACGGCCACCCATGGAAGAGGCAGAGGAGCAAGCACTATCCCTGGTTTACGAATGGAGACAGAGGCCAAGAGAGGGGAAGTGACCTGCTCAAAGCCACACAGCTGGAACCTAGATTCTGCCTCCCAGAGAAGGGCTCAGCCAACACGGAGCCCACCACCTCTCTACCAGCACATCCCTGTTATGGAGGGGCAGGTGGCGTGGGGACCGGAGGGTCCCTCACCTGATACGGTACCTCAGAGAGTGCCTCATAAATGCAAAAATAAATGCAAAACTCTTGTTCACTAGCAGCATTCTTTTCTTTTCTTTTCTTTTCTTTTCTTTTCTTTTCTTTTCTTTTCTTTTCTTTTCTTTTCTTTTCTTTTCTTTAATGTTTATTTAGTTTGAGACAGGGAGTGTGTGAGTGGGAGAGGAGCAGAGAGAGAGAATCCCAAGCTTGCTCCACAGAGTGGCATTATTGTCAAAGCCAGGTCAGCGGCCTTAATGCTGTGCAATGTCTTTTCCTCCAAGCCCGGATCTCAAGCAGGACCTTGCAGCAGGACGGGTGAGGCTCTGACCACAGGTATGAGGAGTCTGGCCCGCTTGGAAGCTGCATGGATCCTCCTCAGTGAAGGCACGAGTGCCTGCTTTACCTAGTAGCCGCAGCGTGCTTGAGGAGTGTGAGCCAGTCCTCACTTGCCTGTCTGATTTCTGGACATGCAGAGCAGAGACAGGATGGTGCAAACAAAAGTAGACTTTGTAGAGAGTCTGGTACATAGTAGGTGCTCAAGAAACACTGGTGTCCTTATTGTAGACCCTGGACCCTGCTGATGCCCCCAGTGTCTGCCACCTTGTGAGGCTCTGCCTAAGTAGCTGACCTACCTTTGATATGCACTCACAAACATGTGCTGAGCCCCTAGAGGTGTGATATCCCTGGGACCGTGTACAGCGGGAAGATGGGGTATTACCCCAGGGTCAGGAGCCTGGGATGTGAGACCAGATTTCCTGAGCATACCCAGATCTCTCTCCCACCCTTCCTCTTGGGTCGGGACAAGGAAGCTTATGTTCCACTTAGGAGCTTTCAGTGGCAGAGACCCTCCTGAGAGTGGGCTGGAGGACAGGAATGGGCTGGAGGATCTTTGGAAGTGGCAATGGAGGAAGGAGACAAACATTCCTGAAGATTCTGTCTGCAAGCCCCACTCACTGGACCCGGTACTCTCTTAGCCGCCCCCACCCCCCACCCCCATGGACACTGGACTCAGGGCTCTGTCCCAGGTAGTGGGGGACTGGGGCACTGGTCATCTCACTCACCGGCATCATGACCCCTCGGTCTCCCTTGGCGCCCTTGAGGCCATTCAGTCCCGGACGACCCTGCAACCCACAGGAGATGCCTTAGTAAACCCACTGACCGCCAGCTGGCCCAGCCCACGCGTCCTCCCCTCACATCCAGTCTGAGGAACAGCGACACCTACGGGTCGTCCGGGGAGGCCAAACTCTCCTTTGTGTCCTGGTGGTCCTTTGGGCCCCTAGAGGCAAAACAAGTATCAGATTAGAAAAGAAGAGAAAAGTCAAGGGCCAGGGCAATGAGGGGCACTGGCCTGCCTTCATGGGCAGTGGTGAGGATGAATCACTGGGCAGGGAGGAGGGAGGACAACAGGCAATTATGAAGTATGCACCTGCCTGGAACCTTGACTCCCAACCTCTCTGCTCTCAGCTGGGACCACCGATTCAACCCCTTTGCACCCCATGGCCTCCTGCAGGATGTACCCCACCCAAGACTCTGGACCCCACCCTCTCAGTCAGGGCTAAGGAAGGAGCAAGAGGCAGTAGCTCAGGGCCACAGCCCCCTGGTAGCTGGGTACTGGGGTAGCTTAGAAGACGGACCTCTGCCCTAGGTCTTACGTCCCAGTCGGAATAACGCAGCCCTGCCTCGCCTCTCATGCTAGCCCAGCCTGAGAACCTGCTCCAGGATTTGGCTCCTGCCTTGCTCCCACCTGTCTCTCAGGACCAGAGTCTTGGCCTGGCACCTCAATTCTTCAGATGAGTCTTTGACCTGTGGACCCTTATTCATTCCAGTGCTGGCTTTCTATGTCTTCATGCTTCTAGAGCCACTGCCCTGTTCCACTCTCCTGCAGGAACCCTTATGCCTTCTGGCATCCAGGATATGTACAATGCACACTACCTCTTCCCAGAACACCCTCTGCCTCCAGCCTACACTTTCCTACTTCTGTAGCTGGGTCTGCCCCGTCCTCCCAGGGGAATGACTAGTTTAAGCCTGGGGTCTCCAAGTCCCTTCTTCCTGCTGACATTAACAAATATAGCCATGCCCTGGAAAATGGCAAATAAAGCTGAGTTAAAACAGGCTCTGTATGTAAAGTACCCAGCCCACAATAGTCCTAAAGATAGAAAAGCAAGAACAGAAGGAGTAACAGGGCACAGGCCACTTGGTGGTATGTTCTAGTGCAGAGCTCTTCTCAAACGTCAGTGTGCCCAGGCGCCACCTGGGATCTTGTCACAACGCAGACCTAGCAGGTCCAGGGTGCGGCCTAAGGCTCTGCATTTCTAACAAGCTCCCAGGTGATGCTGATGATGCTGATCCAGGAGCCACGAGTAACAAGGCTCTAGGGAGCTTGTAAAGGCGCTGTAAGCTATACCAGTCATGAGGGCCACAAGTAGCCCATATGACATCATCATGCGAAGGAGAAGAAGGTCTCCCATGCTGTCTGAGCTTGGCAAGCTGTGCACACACTGGGCTTTGGTAGGAACAAGTGACATGGCCATCTGAAGCGGCGTGCTGGCCACCATTGCTAACTCCTGGAATATTTCCATGGTACTGGATGCTGGTAAGTGATTCACCAGTGGTTAACACCATACTCCCCCAGTCTGTCTTAGCCCACGGTTTCTCCTCTGCAGGGCACCCATTCTGCCTGACTGAAGGGGCCAAAGGCCTCAGAAGGTCCTTTGAGGGATGCAACTTGGAGGTTATGGGCCATTCGTCAAGGACATGTGTCTGTGAGGTCCCTTCTCCTCAGGCCTGAGGTCCAGCTTCAACCAAACAAACCCCATGTACAAATCTCCAGGCCAAAATGCTTTAGAAGAAATGTTTACTGGGGGCAACGGGGAAATCCTGGATACGGACTCCAACAGGCTTGGCTCAAATCCCCAGTGTACCACTTACAAGCTGTGTGACAGCGGGCAAGCTACTCACTCTCTTTGACATCCGTTTCCTGGTCTATAAACTGGGAATTCTGATACCTCTTAGAGCAGTGAGTCTGACATGAGATGGTCTGTGTGAAGTATCAGTACAGCGTCTGACCCACAGTGGACATTTTACACCTGAATTTTCTTGTTGTTGTTCTTGGGGAGGACTCTATGACAGAGAGGTTTACAGTTCATTCTTGAGAGAACTGGGAGCTTAAAAACCATTCAGCAGCCCAAATGGGTTACCGATTCCTAGAGCAAGTAAGCCAAGAAGGGCCCTATCATATTATCTAGTACTAACTGGATACCTTTAACTGTACCTCTGCCTTCTGTAAGATGGGAAAACAGAAGCCCAGACAGAAATGGACTTGCCCAAGGCCTCATAGACACTAGGTCCAAGAAACAAGAGAGACTTTCTGGGGTTCCTCTGAGGGGTTCCTTGGGCAATGGCAATCTTCAGCTAGCAAGCATGTGGTATACCCGCGAGTGATCGGCACCAGTCGATTCTCCTCTCCTTCCTTGACACACAGCTAACCTACACTTCTGAGTTCTGGCCAGTGGAATGTGCTAAAAGTGATGTTCATCATCCTTCATGACCTCTTTCCCCTCCCCAGCCTCAGCCTGCGGAGCTGGAAGATGCCAGTGTGGCTTGGGAAACCACCGGACGGCAGAGTCCCAGGATAAAAGTATCCTGGGTCCCTGAATCACTGCTTGGGGGTAGATGCACACCTAGGAACAACGACCATGGGCTTGGCAAGAGTGAGAAGCTGCTTCTGTGCTAACCCACTGAGATTTTCACTGGACTACAATTAGCATACCCTAATCCACATACATTTGCCACACCCTTGCTATTTTCACAACTTGACAACTCAATCTAACGGAGCCAAAGTATAAGAAATGCTTCAAGCCTCCCAGTCCAGCCCCAGCTGAGAGATGGTCTGGCTTACCATTGGTCCGGGGGCTCCATGCACACCAGGTTCACCCTAAAGCAGGGAGATACGAACTCGTCATTCAGAGGAACACAGTCGGTGCCAGGAACAAACATGGGGCGTTGAAGCGGATGTGTGCCTTCAGGGTCTGGTGACATGATTACCTTTCTCCCCTGCAGCCGTTCCAGAGGAATGTCCCCGGTGAGTATGGCACCTGGCTCTCCCTTCTCTCCCTGCAATTCAGAGAACCTTTCAATGAAATCGGGTCTCTTCCTCACGGCCTCATCCAGAGGCTCCCTTGGGCCCGTGGTCCTGCAGCCCCGATCCCATACCTGCAGCCCCGCTGATCGGACATGACCTGTCCCTGGAGAACAAACTGCAGGGGCCTCCTACCTGAGTACTCGCTCTCTGGGTTACTCCCTCAACACACAAGTCCAGGTGGGCGTCCTGCAAGCCTCAAGGGCTCCCACACCGATGGATCTACATCCTCACCCCCCGACCCTCCAGGAACCAGCCTGACAAGGTCCTCCCCACCTCTTACTACACAGCACCCCTCTGAGAACCTCTGGCTCCTAATTTACTTGGCGGCTTGCCTCCCTAACAATCCTTATTCTCGTTAAAACGCCTACAATTGGGAAAGAGACAAAAGTATGAACACTAGAGGCCTCTCTCAACACAGAGGCCTCGTGTCTCCATGTGGAACTCTGTCCCCAGACTCCGGGATCTTGTGCAAACCTGAGCAGACAAAGCTATCTCAGATGCTGGGGAACTGGGGAGGTGGGTAGCCAGGTGGCCAATCTTGCCCTAGATCCCGTCCTCGGCAGAGCCATCTACTTATCCCAGGAGGCTTCCTAGAAGATATGTGTGCACAGAGAAGGCCAGGTGGAGGGACCTTCCATATCACTCTAACACTCTGGCTCCAAACTTCAGCGCTGGCCCCTGAGGTGCTAGGCTGGCCCACACTAAAGCCCCCCTTCAACGGGGCCAGAAGCAGCCGGGACAGCAGTGCCAAAGCAAGCAGAGCGGCCTCTTCCCTCCGTCCCCCTGAGCCCACACTTCATATTTGGATCTTACCACTGCACTGGCGAGGAAAGGCAGTCCTGAGCACGGCAGCAGTAAGAAGGACAAGCACAGAAGCATTAGAGGCAGAGCGAGAGAAAGTGCGTTTGCTGCGAGGGCTGGAGCAGAGCTGGCTCGGCGCCCATCCCAGTTTTCAAGGTGGTAGGAAATTAGCGGTGGCGACGGTACGTAGGTCCCTCTAAAAATAGTGTTTAAAGCAAGAGCCACTCTGGTTCGACCAGGCCTCCTCCCAAGCCACAGCGGCGGCTTGTCAAAGGCCCAAGGCAGCAAAAAGCATCCCAAGACATCACCCCACATGGTGCCAAATGCAGACCCCTTTGCCCAGCCTTTGAACTCCCTACGCCCTAAAATTATGGTCCAACAGACACTGGAGCCTCTGCTGGGGGGCCAGTGTGGAATGGTGGGGGGAGAACAAAAAGACAGAAGCTTAATGCTCCCTCCTTTTGGAGACATACCCACCCTCTGTGCCTCTCAAGGAAGGATCAGGGGTTTCTGCTATTGGCCTCGCATAGACCACCGTTACAGCAACGGCCATGCTTTCTGTTGGCTAACTGCATGTCTGTTCCCCATGTCTTACTTCTATATCCCTAGTGCCTACTATAGGAACCCGGCTGGCACATGCTTAGGAATGGATATAAGATGGATGAGTACACAAATGGATAGATGAATTCGTGACCCAATCCAGAGTCTTTGCAATCCGTGTATGGATGTTATTCTCCCTCTTATCTATAAAAACCAACCAGGAAGTTAATTCTAAGAGGCAAATACGGAAGGATAGAAAGGTCCGTTCCGTGTCTTGGGAGTTCCCAGGATATTCTTTGCATGCTAAATACTTATTCCAAAGATTTTGGACCAAGACTGCCATCCAAATGCAGAATGATGAACTTATAATTTCTAAATACTAGCATCTATTGTACTGATTAATTTTATGTTCCTTTATCCAATAAATGTCTTGGGTGCCATTTGTGCACCGGATCCTATGCTAAGTACTGGGACCATAGAGAAGAAACTGGCATGTGGCCCTGCCCTCAGGGAGCACACACTCTAATGGGGGTGCCCAACAGGTCGCTAGATAAAGCATGGCACATGGGACTATGATGAGAATCAATGTCCCCACCATGACCCACCTTCACCTTGGAGGGCCACTTAGATCATAAAAGTTAACAGCTGTGGAGTGGCTGCTACTAAATATGGAGTTTCTTTTTGGCACAAAAATGTGCAAGAATTGGGAAGTGGTGATGGCTGTACAACCTGGTGAATATACTAAAAATCACTGAACTCTACAATTTAAAGGAATGGATTTTGCGGCATGTGAATTATATCTCAGAAAACCTTTTTAAAGTTAAAAGCTACTTTCAGCCAATTTGAAATATTTAGCAAATTCTGCAGCATGATCCCACTAAATACCTGGGTCCCTCTTACCTGTTCTCCTTTTAGTCCTGGAAATCCAGGCACACCGGTGTCACCTTTTGGTCCACGAGGGCCCTGAAAGGAATCATCGGAGGGTATTTTGTTGTTTGTTAAGATTAAAATGCTTTAGGGGTGCCTGGGCGGCTCAGTCAGTTAAGTGTCTGACTCTTGGTTTCGGCTCAGGTCATCTCACGGTTCATGAGTTCAAGCCTTGCACCAGGCTCTGCACTGACAGCATGGAGCCTGCTTTGGATTCTCTCCCTCCCTCTCTCTCTGCCCCTCCCCAGCTCTCTCTCTTTCTCAAAATAAATAAATAAACTTAAAAAAAAAAAAAAGAGCTTCTTCTGCTGCTAGGAAGAAGTCACAACTAGCCATGATGTTTTCTTAATTTTAAGTGATGCAAGAATTGTGGTATGGTGGAAAGACGACAGCACTGAGCGCTAGGAGGCCTAGAGGCCCCTGCCTCTGAACTTTGGCTTCCTCTGAGGGGCCCTACTGAGACAGCCTCGTCCTGCTGCCCCTGCTTACCCCATGGCTCCTCCTGGCCACCCCGTGCCCTGCCTCCACCCACCGTTCATCGCCTGGGACTCCCGCTTCCCGTCTGGCTCCCCACCACATATGGGATGGGATCCAAACGTCCCAGACTGACACTCAAACCCATCCCAGCCAGCCTCAGCACCTCATCCCCTGCTCCCCATCACACACCCAGGTGAGCCTTTCCCCTTATCCTCTCTGCCCTGCCCACTGCCTCCGCGCTTCTGCCCACGCCCTTCCCGCTGCGGGAATGCCCAGCCACCCCTCTGCGGAGCCAAGTTCTGCACACCCGGCCAGAGGTGACCTCTTCTCAACTCCAACACTATATACCTGTGACAGTGACTCACAGCCAGATGTCTGCCCCAAAAAGGTGTTTCACACTTTACTGCCATGTAGCTTTTCACAAGTCCCTGTGCAGTCTTGTGGGTTAAAGGGGGAGTTACCCACTAGAGCAGTGGCTTTCAAATATTTGTTATTGTTACTTTTTAGCAATGAAACTCTTTTCATTCCTTTTTTTTTTTTCAAGTAAAGACTTGAATGAAAGCTCAATATATAAAATATGTCAGATGGAGCTTCTTTATTGCAGGTTGGTGGCCTGGAATCCCACTTTGTGGCCCCCTCTTTACTCCCTAAAGTGGCCCTGGGGGCTCCCGCGGGAACACAGCCCTACTCATATAGAAGAAAACGTGTTCTGGATCATGCCCCCGGTTCGGAGCAGCCAAGCCAGGGCCGGAGCTCAGAGGTCTGGCCTCTCCTCCTCTTAACAAAAGAGGTGTTCTCCATGACTGCCACTCTCTCTCCTGTTCCTGAGATCTAGTTCACGTATTGCCAGTGTCATGACAGGATATGCTCCTTTTGCAAAATGTTAAAAGTTCAGGGGCACCTGTGTGGCTCAGTCCATTAAGTGTTCGACTCCAGCTCAGGTCATGATCTCGCAGTTCATGGGCTGGAGCCCCAAGTCGGGCTCGTGCTGACAGCTCAGAGCCTGGAGCTTGGGTTCTGTGTCTCCCTCTCTCTCTGCCCCTCCCCTGCTTGCTCTCTCTCTCTCTCTCTCTCAAAAATAAACATTAAAAAAAATTAAAAAAACAAAATGTAAAAAGCTCAGAAAAACAGAAAGAAACAGAAAGAGAAATCACTTATATTCCATCATCGAGAACAAATTTCTGTCACAGTTTTGTTAAATCTCCTTCATTTGCCTGGAGGCAACGCATACGCTGTTGGCATTAGGACATTTCAGATCTGGAGTGTCTTGGAGAAATTGTGCAGATTTCACGCTGGAGCCTTGAGCGTAAGCACAAGCTCACACTTTTAGACAAAACTGATCACTTTCTATACAGAAATGCATATTCACCTTCCACGGTGGAAGCCACAATAGTGTGCACACAGACTATTAATTGTTGGGCTTCTAGTGTGTGATTGCTCCCCCTCATCCCCCACTGCTCCCATCCTCTCTCTTTAGGACACTGATCTGCAGGGACTGTATACTTGACTCATCCCCTCACATTCATAGGCAGCCAACCACTGGCTCTGGTTTCTGCTGGTACCAGGAGAGAGATTAAGACCCAACCTCCACAAGCTGTTCACAGTACAATCGAGAAAAAAAGACAAGGGTGTGAATAACTTATTAAGGGCAGAAAAGAATCACAGCAGAGGTGGAAATAAAGCCTATGGGACTCAAAGGAGGAAAGGATGGGGCACCTGGGTGGTTCAGTCAGTTAAGCGTCCTGACTCTTAGTTTCGACTCAGGTTCTGATCTCAAGGTTTCATGAGTTCAAGCCCTGCATCGGGCTCCACGCTGACAGTGCGGAGCCTGCTTGGGATTCTCTGTCTCCCTTTCTCTCTGCCCCTTTCCCACTCACGCTCTGTCTCTTTTAAATAAACTTTATTTTTTTTATTTTTTTTTTTTTTTATTTTTTTTAATGTTTATTTTTTTTTTAATTTTTTTTTCAACGTTTATTTATTTTTGGGACAGAGAGAGACAGAGCATGAACGGGGGAGGGTCAGAGAGAGAGGGAGACACAGAATCGGAAACAGGCTCCAGGCTCTGAGCCATCAGCCCAGAGCCCGACGCGGGGCTCGAACTCACAGACCGCGAGATCGTGACCTGGCTGAAGTCGGACGCTTAACCGACTGCACCACCCAGGCGCCCCTAAATAAACTTTAAAAAATAAAAATAAAAAAAAAAAAAAAAAAAAAAAAAAAAAAGGAGGAAAGGATTGCTCCAGGTGAGGGTCAACCAGGGCAGGTTACATGAACAAGATGGTGTCATAGAGAAGGAGGAGAATGGCATTCCAGGTGGAAGGCACAGAATGAATACAGCCCCAGGGCACAGAGGGAAGATGGCTACTGTGGTACTTACTGGAAATCCCGGCAGCCCAGGTATGCCCTCCGGACCCTGTGACATACCAAAGATAAAATAGGCTGGTTAGCAGCAGCATTTCCAGAGCCAGCAGGAACGCTGTGCCTCAGGGGCCCACCCCCTCCCAGCAGCTCCCAAAGACCCAAGCATGTTCCCACGGTGGGGGGTGTCTCACGATCCATGTTGCAGACGAGGATGTTGAGGCCCAAGAGGGGAAGGGACCGTGCAGAGTCACGCGGCTGGTTAGTGACGGAGTCAGAAACTGTGCCCAGGAGCCCAGAGTCCCCACTGCCACCCCACCCCCATGCAGGACTCTGCATTTGAAGGGTCTGCCTTCTCCTCTGTGAAATCACTTGATACATGTTCTTGGAGAAGCAGCCCCTAATTTCTGAGGCGTGGGCTCGAAGGGTGTGCCGAGGTATTTGGGGGTGGAAGACTCAGTGCTTCTTCCTCAGAGAAGAACAAACAGTGTGCGGTTCACTCCACATTGGCCGGGACTCTTCTTCCTGCCGGCCCAGGTACCCACATGCTCATTAAATGTCTGACTTTGGCAGAATACATAGAGAGACAGACAACTGGAGAGCAACACGTTTCTCAACCCACTGTATATACAGTGGGGTGGGGAAGCAGAAGGGTGCCAGCTGGGACTTGAGTCCCCTCAGGGAGGGATGGGCCTCTGAGTAGGAAAATTCTGGCCCTTCATTAGGAACGAAAAGGATCCTTGGATTTGCTAAAGGAAGGACGGGGATTGGCAGGGAAGGCAGATTCTAGGGGTGCGGGGAGGGAGAAGGGATGGGGCAGACAAGCCCCAGGGACTCTTAGGACAGAGATGCCGAATCTTTGATTTTAGAGGGTATTTTCCTTTAGTAATAACCCGCCTAATAACCCCAAACCTCTAATTGTTTGGGAAATACCAAGACCCTTTGTGAGATGACTTTTTCTTGAGAGCTGGTTTGCTTTAGGGGTTAACTATTGGGGTATTTTGAGTGATTTTACAGAAACCAAGGAAAAGAAGCCCCATTGGCTGTAGTAAAGAGACGGCAGAAGTACCCACCAACAGAGGTCCCTCAGCAGGACAGGCTGGCTCTAGAAGAACGTCCCAGATATCTGCAGAAGCCTTGGGGGGAGCACCAAGTTCTCCCCAGAACATGGATGCTGGGGGTGGAGGCCAACCTCATTAGGGACCACAGGGGTGGGTGGGCTGCCCAGCTGTGGAAGTATAAGCCTCAATCTGCATGTGGGCTTGCACCAAGTGCTGCCATTTGCAAAGCAGATTCACATCCACCAACCTCTTACGAGCTGCCCTAAAGGCAGCTGAGGCAGTGTCAGAGGACAGGCTCAGAGGCTCAGAGTGGTGTGTGGACATGGGCTGGAACCCCAGGGCTCCTCAGACCACAGCTCTTTCCTCTCTTTCCGGCTGTCACCAGCAGATGCTAGGAGGTGCAACGGGGATTTATGGCACAGGCTGCAGGAAGGAGCTTCCTTCCTTTTAGGTCTCCTTATGCCATAGGCCGACTCTGCAGACTTGCAGAGATACTGCAGCTTTGCTAAGTGGTCCCGATCTCTAACAGGGGGCTGGAAAGACCAAAGCAGGTCACGTTCTCTCCTTGTGCGCTGGTTTTCCCATTAGCACAAGGCTAGGTCTCCCTAGGCTCTTCCCGTTCTAGGAGATGAGATCATGCAAATAAAAGCAGGCCAAAGGCATCCCACAGACGTCAATCGGTTTGTTACTTAGGATTCTTTGCTTTCCATGACACATACTTCCGATACATGAGACTGGAAGCTTCCACTGCATTGGACACAAAACTTCCCGAGTGATCAAATTAATGTGATAGCAACTTCTCAGAAAACGCAAAGTTCTTTTTTCCATTCTATTCTGACATATTCTAGCTCCATGCTTCAGGAGCTAAAAAGATGCCAAACCAACCCAGCTTAGTTTCAGCAGGGTATCTGGGAAGAACTTCACTCTAGGGCAGCTGTGGATACACACCGGAGGCCCAATGAGCTTAGGGATATCCGAAAGATTCAGGAACCCGTGGGTGATGTTAACCAAAGACTGAAAAGAGAGAAAACAGAAAATGAGACAGAGGGTAGCACATTCCACCTTGTTCCTGGCAAGGAGTCTTTAACTGAAGTCACCCCAGCACCGCAGAGCAGAGGCAAACGCAACACCCTAAACTCACTGCCAGCACATCCATCCCCTCCCCACCCCTTATGAAACAGCGCTGAGCTGCTGTAGACTTTCTTCTTTCAATTAACCTTAAAACTGCACCATCCATGGGGTGTCTGGGTGGCTCAGTCGGTCAAGCGTCTGACTTTGGCTCAGGTCATGATCTCACGGTTCGTGAGGTCGAGCCCCGCGTTGGGCTCTGTGTGGACAGCTCAGAGTCTGGAGCCTGCTTCGGATTCTGTGTCTCCCTCTCCCTCTCTGCCCCTCCCCTGCTTGCACTCTGTCTCTCTCTCTCTCTCTCTCTCTCTCTCTCTCTCAAAAATAAATAAACATTAAAAAATTTTCTTAATAAAAATAAAAAAATTGCACCATCTATGAATGTCTTCTTTTTTGAAATTTTAAACACACACACATATACTTTTAAAGCATATATTTCCATATATGTCTCCATAGAAAGCATGCAGCGTTGACAGTGTGTGTGTCCGTGTGCCTATTTTACGTCAACGGCATCAGGCTGAACGCAGAATTCTTCAACTTGCTTCTTCCAACAATGGAGCATGGATGTCTTTCCACATGGAACTGGGGGGTATGGACACTTTTGTTTTAATGGATTGCTGAAGAGTGGTCTAAAGGGGCCTTGTAACTTACACTGCTACCAAAGCATATGAGACTCACTATTTCACCACACCCTTACCCACCCTGGATATTTGTAATCATTTTTTTTTTTTAACTGTAGGCATCCTTTTTTCCCCAGTTATTTGGGATTTTTCTGTCTCTCTGTCATCTACCAGTATGGCATCACTTGTCTCAGAAGAGCCACAGTTTTTCACCAGTGTGATGCTCTCACGTGAAGGGGACCTTGCTCTGCTCCCTGCCCACACCCCAGCCTTCTCTACAGTTTTCCACCACTCTCTACACCCTCCACACCCATCAGCCTCCTGTGCCTTGGATTCACTCACGTTTTCTGATTCTGTGCTGTGGCTCAGAGTGTGCCTGCCAGCTGAATTCTGGAAGTCCTGTCCTTTGTGCCTACCTGGTAAGATCCTTCTCAGCTCCTAAATCCCTGCTCAAAGACACCTCCTCCAGAAAGGCTTCCTTAATTTCACGTACCCCAAAACATCTTTCCTCACTCTTCCCCCACTTATGTTCCTGTGCCTCTCTGTCACAGCCATTCTCTTGACTGCAGATGCTGCCAATAAGAGGAGTATTCTGGAAGTGCTGTGTGAGAGAACCGTGGTACCGGGGCAGGAGCAGACACAAGGGGTGTGCTGGTAGGTGGAAATGCCAATGCCAGATGCCAGCTACATGCCCTCTGTGTAACCACCATCCCTGAAGTTGTGGACAACTTTCTCTCCCCTTTAGCGAAGGCAGAAAATACATAGTCATGCTCCAACCTGGCTGGTACTCACACTGGACAAGACCTCGATGTGCCCTGGCGGCCCCCTGGGCCCAGGGGGTCCCACAATGCTGGCTCCATCCATCCCTCTGTCACCCTGGATACAACAGTGATAGTGGAAAAAAATTCATTGTACATGGATAATGCTCCTAGAAGCTGGCTGGAAATTTCTCCCACCCCCGCCTCAGATCTGTGACCTCACCTTGGGCCCCTGGTCTCCTTTTTCTCCTTTGGGACCCTGGTAAAACAAACAAAACAAACAAAGAAACAGACATTCTTTGGTTTTCTTCTCTTCACTTTGTTTACTCCTCATCTATCCTCACATCTTGCCATATCTCCCTCAGCTCCCACACGGATTTTGCCCCAGATAAGGGGAGCAAAAGATGTGGGGCAAATCCCCCTTCCAGAATCAGAAGGAAGAACACCCACGGAGGCTCTCTCCTAGCATGGGGTGAGTGTCCTCTTAACCCTGACTCTCAGAGCCCTCTGCATCTGGAGGATAGGGAAGGTCTAATTTAACCGCAGAGAGGGCTATGCTGCTTGTCCCTTCGAGGCTCTGTTTCTGCTGGGCTGGCGTGCTTAGCTCTGGGTCCCATTTGACAAACATAATGAGATCTGGGGGTTGGTCCTCTTGAGAGCAGGAAATCATTGCAGAAGAGGGACAACATCTCCCCAGGGTTGGACGCAGTGGGAAGGGGCACTTGTTGGGAGCACAGGGTTCTGAAATGAGGCAGCAGGTAGGAGGCAATGAAGCAGACATGCTTGATGGTAAGGGACTAGAGAGAGAGGGAAAGGGAGAGAAAGAGAGAGAGAGAGATAAAGATGACTTTCAAGTTTTCCCCTATGATGTTTTGTGCAAAACTCCTGTGCTGCTCCTTAAAGAAACAGGTTGTAAAGAGCACCCAGTCTCCCCGCTGCATGGCTGGAAGCTGGAGGTGCAGAGAGGGTGAGTTACCAAAAGGAACAGGGCCACGGCGGCACCCCACAGCTTCCCCACTCCAGCAGGACAATATGACAATCCTCAAAATGAACGTTTCAAAACTCAACCTACACTTGAAACCGCTGGTCCAGAGATCCTGGGTTCATGCAACAGCCTGATGCTTCCAGACCCTTCGGTATCCTGGAGAAGGAGGAAGAATGAGAATTTCACATCCAATTCCAGAGCACACTCGTGTGCCAGGTGTGGAGCTGGGACCTGGAGCTGGCTGGGCCCAGTGGGGAATCACACACAGCCTCTGCCCTCGGACCCCCATTCTCTTAGCTGGTTTTTCCAACAGCCCCTAGTGCCCATTGTTCTTTAACCACAAAAAGGGTGGGGGAGTACCTCAAATCCAAGTCCCATTGCACATCCAGGGCCTGGGGGCCCTGGGGGTCCAGGAGGCCCTGGAGGTCCCATGACCCCAGGAGCGCCAACTTGTCCGTTTTTCCCCGGAGGTCCTGGTAAGCCTCTGCTGCCAGGGTCACCCTGTAAGGAAGAGGGCGGGCTGATTGTGCAGCCCTGGGGTCGCTGGTAAAAGGAGTAACATACACGCCTGAGTTGGGAAATCGTTCTTTGAACTAAATGAGGTTGATGGATTTTCTGATGGGCACTGCTTCCAGGTACAGAAACCACGGTCTTGCTGACACTTGGAGACAAGCGGATGCGCTCCTGTGCACGTGTCTGTGCGGAGGGAGGGCGTGGGAAAGGAGCAGGTGGTTTCCCCCTCCCTCTCTAGTGGGTCTGCGGTCCCAGAACAGTTCCTGAGATGTGTTTCTCTCTGAGAACACATCTGAGAGATGTGTTTCTCTCCCCGATGCTTATATACTCAGCAGTCCAGCCCAGCAGTCCAATTACAGTAAACCCAGAGAAAGGGGAAGAATAAGAAAGCTTTCTTTTTTTTTTTCTTTTACCTTTTCACCGGCTGACCCATTAGGCCCTCTTGCTCCCTGAGGGGGGGGAAAAAAAAGCAAGAAAAAGGCCCAATTAATATATATTTCAGTAGGTATATTCCAAAGAAAATGCAGAATTAGAGGCTCTCGAGTAACAGGTTATTAGATGAGCTGACTTGAAAAATCCATTTTTCAACTCTTAGCTCATTACCTACCTTAAGAGTAAAAAGGAGAAGTTGGAGGTTAACCAGGGAGAGACTGCAGAAGAAGAATTCCCTTGGAGAATTATCTGTGTACTGGCGGGTCCCTTACCCCACCCCTCCCATGTTGGAAATAAAGAGATAGGTCTGCTACTTGAGGCCAAGAAAGGGACTTCAAAAACTTGATATGTATTCCCTAGACTTTTGGAGAATTGTGAACTGGTGACTGGCTTTCTTCCGGAAATATCTAAAGACAAAGGCTGGCTGGAGTGGCCCCAGAATGGGGTTGGGGAGTGTTTCTCTAAAGCAGGTTACATGTATACCCCTAATGGGGGCCACAAAATAGGTTTTCTGGGGGGTAACATGTGGGTCCCACAGAATGGAGCCGGCTGTGAGCTCTGAGCAGAGGGCAGAACCAATGGGAACTGGTGGCCAGGAGTGGTCAACCACAGGAGATATGGCCCTACATCAGGGGACTGTGGTTGGGGGCCTCCAATGGGAGAAACTCTGAGGACTCACAAAAGGAGTCAGGAAAACATCCTGACACCCGATGATGATGTACCCACCATCTAAGGCTGTGCCCTTCCCCAGTCCCCTCTTATTCTAGGTTGGATTGCCCTTCCAATATCAAATCCACAGGAAGGACAAAGTGGCTAGTTCCAAAATAACATGCTCAAAAATAAGATGGTGAATGACACTGAATCTGAAAATAGTGAGGGATACCAAAGGGGAAAATACAGAAAGCTGAAGCCACAGACTTCAGTAGTGGAAAGAAAGCACAGGGGAAAAAGTATCCTGCAGAAGTGGTGGTGGAAGCGAGGGGCAGGGTGTGGTACTGATGGGCAGATAGGTCGAAATTCCGGAGCAGGAAAGCCAGCCAGCCCTGCCCATTCCCCCTCACCTCCCAGCCCCCACTCCTAGAACAATAAGAGCTGTTTACTGGAGCCAGGGCATCGGATGAGCCCCGGGTGGCTAGGGAATCCTGGGAGATCCAGGGATACCCCAAACTCCTAAGACCAGCTGCTGAGGTGCCCTGCCTGATGGCACACCCCACTGCCCCCATCCTGAAACCCAGTGAAACCTGCAAGCCTCAGAAGTAGCCGCTGCCCAACTCCCCAACAATCTGTATGAACAGAGGCAGAAAACAGACCAAAGAGAGATTCCAACTTTGAAAGCAAACACACGAGCAAGAAACAACACATATCAGAGGGAGGGCAACACTATCAAAGAGAGGCATACAAAAATAAAAACTAAAATAAATAAAATAAAATAAAAATAAACATTTAAGAAAGACAGGCAGCAGTGCCGGCAATACAATGTATGCCCAAGGAAGGAGCGTGAAGAACACAACCTTATCAGGACTTTAAGCGTACAATACATATTCTCAGGGAGAAAAGGGAGGCTATTACAGCCATGAAACATGGACAAATTATTATGAAATAAGCACAATGCTTATAGGAAAGAATGAATTAGAGACCTTAGAAATAAAAATACATGAACTGTTGAAAGGAAGTCATCTGTAAAGGCTGAATAACAAGAGATGCACCTTGTCACAATCAGGCTGCAGTCGCCCAGGGCATTAGCAGGTGCAGGGAGGGGAAGGGGTGCTTCGGCGAAGGAAGCAGTGGTGGCTGGGCTCAGAGGCTTCTCTGCCTGCCGCTTGGCCCTGGAGAAACTACCTGTGACCATTCACCATGGGCAGAAACAAAAACAATCGGGTTCCAGTTTTGCTGCCTAATCTGGAGGCTGCGGTTTCTGCGCCTGCATTTCTTGGGCGTGACCAGCCGCGCCATCATCTGCTGCCTGTCGCAATCTGTCCTTGAAGGAAGTGCCAACCGTATGCACCTTTCCAGTAACAAGTCAAATCACAGTCAGGGAAATTGTGAGAGAGAAGTCAAATTAGCTTCATCTCTTGACTTCTGGACTCTATTCTCTGAAAACCTTACTGTTGTGTTGCCAGCTGAGCCTGTCAAAGAAAATTATGTTTGGAAAGTGAAAAACTGTCTTTTTTAAATTGCCTTCCCAGCTCTTCAAATTAAGAGTATGTCTTGTAGCAGTTTCATAGGAAGTCTAGAAGATATTTTGGACCTTGAGTTACCGGTCTCAGAAGCAGATGATTTTATCCAGCTTGTACATGCAAAAAGGTAGTATTTAGACCCATTCCATTGGCTCACAGATTTGGTGGCCACCATTTTGGAATCTGAGCAGATCAGCTTGCGGATGGGAGTGCTCGTCTTAACTGGAATTTACACGAACAGATCGAGTGACAACTGGGAAACTCCAATTACAAGAGTCAGCAAAGACTCTCTGCTCCCAAAATGATAATGGCAGACCTATATCCAATTCCTCGGGGTGAGGCTTGTGTGTCTTACAATTTCAGCCAGCCAAGCTGCAGGTCTGGTTGTGGAGATGAAGTGTGGAGAGGTCAGTTCTACAAGGGAAATACTGTAAAAGAATGAGGTGCAGGAGTGCTACAAAATCATGCTTCAGAATGCATTAGAAATTTCTGCTCATTATAGTTATCAGATTTGCCAAGGACATTATTAGACTTCAACACACAGGAACATCAAAAAACCTAATAAATACATGGATTGTCGTTTTCTGTTGTGGTATTTCAGATGGCACAACTTACTGCCTTGTGGCTGTCTGTCACTTTTGCTCATGGTGTTTGTTACATCGATAACTTCAATTAGTTACAATTACAATTGACCTTGGTCTATTTGGTTTTATGGAGGCCCATAATCCTGATTTTGTACCAAACACATATGATGGTTAAAGGAGATATTAAATAGGAAATCGGGCCACTATTGGAATTTTTAATTGAAATAAGCTGTTACGAGCTCCAAACCCATTACTGGATCCTTGTTAAACACATGTGGGTCCCATAGAATGGAGCCAGCTGTGAGTTCTGAGCAGAGGGGAGGACCAAAGGGAACTGGTGGCCAGGAGTGGTCAACCACAGGAGATATGGCCCTACATCAGGGGACTGTGGTTGGGGGCCTCCAATGGGAGAATCTCTGAGGATTCACAAAAGGAGTCAGGAAAATATCCTGACACCCGATTATGATGTACTCACTGCTTAGGTTCTTAAGGGGCACCCTGTTTTTAGTGTGTAAGATTTAGATAATTGCTCAAAACCAAACTGGGGTTACATAGAGAAAGGGAAGGCGATGATGAATTACTTGCATTTCTTCTCATCCCATGGGGAAGACAGAATCTGCTTTATAAGGCCCAACACTGACATTTTGGTGGCTCAGTGAGATCATTCAAAGCCCATTACGGGGAACTCCATGTCCCTCAGCAGTTCTGGACACTGAAGAAAATGTCAAAACACAAGCTCTTTTCTGCCTCGGTGTCCCAGCACCTTTTGACACTGAAGAATACAATGAATCATTCAGAGTGTGAACGAAGGAAAAGAGTGACAATAGTAAATGCTACATGTGTGCCGCAGATCCGGCTGTCACAGTGTGCAATGCAAAAAGCAGAAAGGAATGTCATAGAGACGCATCTCCGGCACGTTCTTCAGCATCCTTTCCAGGAACATTCAGTAGCTGAGAAATCAGGATACTCTTCGCCTGTTCCTTCCTGGGCTAAAGATCTCAGAGTAGCTGTTCATCTTAATTTTGGGAAAATAAATTAAGGAGTACTCCTATCATGGAACTCAACATAGAATCAACTATTTATTTCAAGAATTCTTAATGACCATCCACATTTTGATGACAATCCTACATTTGAAAATAATGATTATATATGACAATATTTTTTTTTCCAGTCAGATAAGCTTGGACCTCATTCTCTGGGAAAAAACTCCCCTTTAGACAACTGCCCAGACTGGTCTATGCGCCCTGTAAGTGAGAAGGAGGCTGCTTTCTGAGCAGCATGAGAAAAGATCTCCTTACAAGAATCCATGCAACTGCGGAAGGCACTTCCTGGCAAGAAATGAGTCCCTTGGAGGTGTGCAAGCCTGAAGTACAGATATTGTGGAGGGGAGTCAAGGATCAGCTGTATCATTGGATCTTATGCTGGGTTCCCTCCCAGAGACTGCTCATTTTCTGTAGTACATTTCTATTATTTTACATCCATACTATGCTCCTTGGTTTACTTTTGGCTTTTAAAAGTTATTTTTAGGTAAATGTCATCTGCAACGATTCCTTTGAGCTCTCCAGATGTAAGTTTCCAAGTCCTTCTAGAATCTGCTTTTACTTGACCAGAAAGCATCTTATGCACATAGTGCAATGAATTAGGACTCACAGCAAATTTTGGGGGGTGGAGGTGGGGAATGTAATTGATCTCCAACAATCATCCTATACAAGCCTGCCACCCTGTGCACGGCTGCTCCCCTGAACAGTGCAGAGCGTGCTTACTCTGGTGTCAGCGTGCGGATGTGGGCACGGGTATTTTTAAATGCCAGACGAGCAAGGGAGGGGCATGTGGGGGCGGGTGCAGGAGAGCTGGCAAGAAGGACAGGGAGGAACAGTGTGGGTCTGTGATGTTTCCCGAAGAATCTAATTTCTTATGAAATAGTCGGTACTTATAGAGAGAGTTCTATACAGCTTGACAACCGTTTCTTTCTTCTTTTTCTGAGAAAGGAGGTTTCTGTGAAAATCGAGTTACTGTTTCAATTAAAATAAACACACTGGAGAGCTGTCGGAAACTGGAAAATCAGTTCCGTGAAGATGGTGGTGTCTAGGGAGTTGACATTTTCCACGACTTCATGCCGTGGAGCACACAGAAGACCTTGGTCCTTATCCCAGCTGGGAGGGACCCTTCCTCCTCTGAACCCCAGTTAAACTCATGCCTGCCTGTATCACCACACAGAGGCTTACCTTATCTTTATTGCCCTCCTTTGCAGGGGACTTGGCTTATCTCATCAACCCCGGATGGGAACACTGTAGGGGCAGGAACCCCGCCTCCAAGGCACCACGTGGGGTTTGCAGACCGAAGAGAGACAGGCTTACAGAGAATGAAGAGAGTGAAGGGAGCAGCAGATTCGCCAGCCAAACGCTAACAGGGGCCTGAGCCAGAAACTAAGGACACACAGACAGTGCTAGTGCTGTTTGTCAGGGGAGGGGTGGGGGCACAGGTAAGCTAACATTGGCTAAGAGGAGTCCCAGCAGAACAAATACCGTGCTAACGGAAAGCGCAGGAAGGAGGGCTCCCTTCTGCTAATAGGGAGTCTGAAAGGGCTTCTCAGAGGATGTATCCTAACTGGCCCTTGGAGGATGAGAAAAGGGAAAGATCACCTGAGATGGGGAGAAAGCATGTGCAAAGGCCAGGGGGCTGTCCAGGAAGAGCATGCCCACAGTAGTGCTGCTGGTTGACCCAGAAGCCACGTGAGGGAGCAGCAGGAGATGGAGCTGGGAAGGCAGGTCTGCACACAGTCAGGGTTCAGTGCCTTCTCAGTGGAGAGGGCTGTGACTGGAGAGAGCCTGCAGCAGGAAGATGGACAGGTGCGGCAGGTGGGCAGAAGCTGGGTTACAGGTGGGGAGATGGGACGCTGGCGAGAAGCCTGATGCCATCATGCGGGCCAGGAGAGGTGAACATCAGATCAGGGTGGAGACAGGCAAGAGAGGTGACTGTCAGGCAGGCCAGTCCTAGCAACAGGTGGGGCACGGCAGGAAAAGAGAGGAAGAAGGGGTTAGAGATTCTGCCTTTGCATCCTCGTGACTGGGTAGATGGCAGCACCATTCACTAAAGCTGGAGATGCTGAGCTCAGGTTTGGGCATCAAGAGCCCTGGGATGGGGACATCCAGCAGAGAGAGGATTAGGAGGGGATCAGAAAGGGTCCTTCACCTAAGAGGCAAGGACAGGCCCAGAGGTCAGAGACAGTGTGGGCCTGGTGGCCCCCATGTGTTGGAACCCCCCCTGCCCGTACCTTCTCCCCCTTCATCCCAGGAAGGCCGGAGGCTCCATCGGGTCCAGGCTGTCCCTCGGGGCCCTGGAGAACATCAGCGACAATCAGCTCATAACATCTCTGATAGGAATCAAGCATGAACCTTTCTTGGAAAAGGAGGCCAGGGCTGGGATGACGGAGTGGGTGAGGCCAGTGGGTCCAGGAGCATTGTGTTGGTCCAGGGTGGAATGCTGGTCCCTGGCCCCAGCATGGCCACTGCTGGCTGTGTACCCCTGGACGAGTGTCCTTCATTCTCTGGGTTGCATTTTCCCCTCTGAGGGGGAACAGGAGGTTGAGTCAGACTAGAGGGTCTCTAAGGACCCCCTGCCCCAGGCCCTGCACGTTGATATGTCCTATAATTCCAAGATTCCACGAGTCTGCATTTCCTATACTAAGATAAAGCTGCAAAACAGTGTATAGGATGGTGTGTTTCTCGGCTTCTGCTTCTTATGAGCCTTAGTAATGACTCAGCTGAGGAGGACTTTTGTTTACAAATGTTAGCTAGCTGCTCGTTCTCTATCGTGAGTCTTCATGCTGGGGTATGGGGTCTGTACACCCCACCTTGGATAGAGGAAGTCTCATGGCCATGGAGAGGGGGACATGACCCCAGGGGCTCACCGGGGGCCCAGGTTCACCAGCAGCTCCATCCTTTCCAGGTGATCCAGGGGGTCCCATGAAAACATCAGTTCCTGGTTTTCCTGGAATCCCAGGTGAGCCGGGTGGGCCCGGGGGACCTGGGGGACCCTAAAAGGCAGATACTCTGTTAAGAAACAGCAGGGGAGAAAGACATATGTTTTCACTCACATGTGGAACTTGAGAAACTTAACAGAAGACCATGGTGGGGAGGGAAGGAGAAAAAATAGTTTCAAACAGAGAGGGAGGCAAACCATAAGAGACTCTTGAGTGTGGAGAACGAACTGAAGGTTGATTTGGGGTGGGGGGGAACAGAGGGAAAGTTGGTGATGGGCACTGAGGAGGGCACTTGTTGGGACGAGCACTGGGTGTTGTATGTAAGTGATGAGTCGGGGGAATCTACCCCCAAAACCAAGAGCACACTGTATACACTGTATGTTAGCTAACTTGACAATAAATTATTAGAAAAAAGAAAAGAAAAGAAACAGCGGGGGAGGGGATAAACATATACAGAACATCAGAACATATATGTTCCACCCATTCTCTCTTTTCCTCACAGTAACACTGTAAGTAGAGACTGGTATTCCCACTTAGCTGATGGGGAACTAAGGCTCAGTAGGATATTGTGGCTTGGTTTGAGCTCACCCACTCACAGCTAATATTAGAAAATCTGGGATTTTAACCCAAGTCTTTCTGAGCCCATTATATCATGTTTTCTCCATATATATACATATGTGTGTGTGTGTGTGTGTGTGTGTGTGTGTGTGTGTGTATATATATATATATAATAAAAATCCAATCAGTTGGAATTTTCAGAGGTGCTCTGGCTAACTTAGTTTTCTGATTACCTGGCAGAGTGGTCAAAAACTGCCTGTTGTTAACCCTTATTAAAAGGGTTATATACTACTCTGCAGTGTACTAGTCTCTTTCGCTTCTGGCTGGGTTGGCTGATCCCACCAGCCCGGAAGACCCATGTGACTCCCACTCCACTTATCCAGCGAGTCCAGAACCCTTCCTTCCCTATCCTGAGGAGGAGGCAGATGGGTAACTGAGTGGAGTGTCCTAGGTAGGGATTCAGCACTGGGACTCAGACGAAGGGCTGGCGGGGAGGTTGGGGCCCCGGAACAAAGCCATCAGCTGCAGCTGGAGAAGAGAGGTGCTTCCCAGGAACCAGGGACGATGGGGGCCCCGCCTTGGACTGAAGGCTGGGGGAGCAGGAGCAAAGAGGGAGAAGGAGTGGTCTGAACTGGTAGTAGGGGTTGCATCAGGGTAGGGAGGATTTCAAGAAGGGCCTGGAAGCCAAGTGCTAAATGCTACCTAGAGAAGAGGCCAGCAGTCAGTTCTGTATCATCGGTAAAGGGGATGGGGGCAGAGCCAAGGCAGTGGTGAAGGTCATGGGCATACTTGCTGTGAAATAGCCCCGAATGCCAGGGAAAGGGGGCAAGTGGGAAAGTGGAGGTCCTAAATATAAACTAAGGCTCATATTCACTTAAAACAAAACTGACTGAAGTGGAAAATGCCAAACATATACAAATGTGGAGGGAAAGTATAATCCTCCTGATTATCGAGAGGGCAATCCCAGGCACCAGGTAGTGTCATTCTCACACTTACTCTTAACAGCTCCTCAGTGCGCACGAGGTCCCCAGAGCCAGAGCCGACGTCTGATCCCCAGCCCAGGCCAGAGCCCTCGGCCTCAGCGCTCACCTGGAGAGAGAAGAAAGTCCCACCACTTGGTTTCACCTGCTACTCCAAGGACAGCCACGTCACCAAAACTCTTCCCTGATTCTGTAGCCCAGTAACTGCTGCTGCCCACTTTCCTTCCAGCCTTTTCTCCCACTTCCCCCTCCACTGCTCCCCTCCTCCCTCACCACCTCCCGCTGCACAGCCAATAGGTCCTCAAACATACTATGCTCTTTCACATCTTCTCAGCCTCCCTTCCTGCCTTTCAAACTCCTACTCATCCTTCAAGGCCTAGTTCCACTCTCACCTCCTCCATGAAGCCCTCTTACCTACCCCATTTCCAGGTGGAATTCATCTCTCCCTACTCTGTGTTCCCCACTAACCTCTACTGAGGTCTCGATTTGGTAGTAGGGCCACCTGACTTGAAGCTCAGTTGCATGTGTCTGTCAGCCCCTCTAGACTCTAGACCCAGAATCTGCCCAATCCTGAGATACCTCTGGATGCCCAGTATCTAGCATAAGATCTGGTACCAAGAAGACACTCAGTGCATACTTGTTGAATGCCATCAAATTCCTCCAAAGAACAAAAGGTAATTTCTGAAACTCTTTTCTGGTATTTAATTCCCAAAGACAGGAACCAGGAGAGGCTTAATTCAATCATGGAATGTCCGTGGGGCACCTGCTAAGAGGCTCCAAGGAGGAGTTGGGCTGGGTTTAGAGGGGCGGCAGTGGTGTGCACATGCAGAAGGGAGGTAGTGACAGGGTGGCTGCTGCCACCGTCTGAGGGACCGGGAGGCACTGCACAGCTAGACTCGGGGCTTGTAGACTGACCGGATGGGGTGTGGGAGGCAGAGGGCCACTGCAGGTTGTTTCCTGATTTCTGTCTTGGTGACCAGGAAGATGGGGTGCCACTCCCAGAGACGGGAGCGTCCTGAGGGAGGAGCGGGTCTGGGGGGATGGTGACGAGCTGTTTGGGACGTGGTTGACAGACGCGTGGGTCCTTCAGGGTGCAGGATATGAATGGGACATAAACAGACTCTGCTCCTGAGCTCACTGAGCCCCGAGGTCTCACTGGAGGCATCTTGGATTGAAAGGTAGAATCATTAGGGGCGCCTGGGTGACTCAGTCGGTTAAGCGCCGGACTTCGGCTCAGGTCATGATCCCACGGTTTGCAGGTTAAAGCCCTCCATCAGGATCTGTGCTGAAGGCTCAGAGCCTGGAGTCTGCTTTGGTTTCTGTGTCTCCCTCTCTCTCTGACCCCCCACCGCTTGTGCTGTCTCTCTCTCTCTCTCTCTCTCTCAGAAACGTTGAAAAAATTTTTAAAAATAAAAGAAAGGTAGAATCCTTAGCCTGTGGCTACTTGTCAGCAACCCCAGTCCCTTAACACTGTGTGTGTGAGGAACCTGGACAGGGGGTCTCACCGTGGCTGCAGTAGGCCTGACAGGTTCAGGGTGGCCAGGAAGCCCCTCCCCAGCTTCACCCTAAAGAGAACGAGATGGTCAGTGGAGTGCTAGGCAACCACCCCCCCCCCCGCCACTGTCCCTCCTCTTCTCTGTAGAAACCACTCATCTTTAAGATGAAGCTTCTGCAGGGGTGAAGAAGGCTTTGTTTTCTGCGCCAGCCCAAGGGCACCTTGTCCCACCCTGGGCTCAGGAGCCCTTTGTTTCTGCACCACATGTGTAGGGTAGGTGGATATGGTAGAAATAACCAGGCAGTAGGGACCCTCCCCACCCTGTCACCTAGGACCACCCCCCCCCCCCCCCCCCCATCTAGGTCCTGCCAGAGCCTGGTAGCCAGGCCCAGCATGCCTCCCTCTGAAGCAGGTCCTGGTCGCCCTGCCCCTCCCACCAGCCCTGTAGCCTGTCTTGCCTATAGGCCTGCCTCCTCTGACAAAAAAGGTGTCAGAATGGCCTGAGCCCCAGGAAGGAATGGAAACATGAACGGTAAATCTGCACAAAACCTGAGTGGTATGATGTCCTCCTCTGACTCTCTTACTGCTCCCCAGAACACTGGTGACATCTAAAGTCCACTGAGGAGGTCAGATCAAAGTGAGGACACCACCCTCCCCAATGTCCTCACAGGCAGCCTCAAGAGGCATCAGGGCCGGAGCACCCTCCACCCTGGGAGACGGCCTCAGCCCTGGGGAAGGTGAGGAGGGCAGAGGACCAGGACCAGCGGGCTGACAAAGAGTCTCCAGAGGCAGCCAGGTTGCTGCCTATTGCCAGAGTAGGCTCCCTGAGCAGGACCTCCCCAGGATGTGGGGCTCCTGGGGGGCCATGGCCCTGGTTGCTGCGGGCATATCCCCTCGGCAACAGTTAAACTTCACTGTTGCTTCAGAAGGAGGAGTTTGTTGTTTTTCTGTGGTGACAGACACCAGACAAAGCAGTTCCACCAACATCACCTCATTTCATTCTGACTACTTCTGTGTGGGGTAGTCATCACCACCCCTGTTTTACAGATGGAGAAACCGGAGCACAGAAGGGGTAAAGATCTCTCCAAAAATTCTACAGCTACTACAAGCACACCCAGGTCTCTGAAGCTCCCGTTTGCCTGAAGCTTTCCCAGGAAAAAAATTCAGGGACAGAGCCTGGAGTCTAGCCACAGGACACCAGAATTGGAAGGACCCTCTGATTACAGGTGGAGAAACTGGCTGCAGAGGTCAAGGTCACTGGTTGGTAAGATGTGGCAAGAATTGAGCCCCACAATGTTTTTGTGGGTCTCCCCGACTCTCAATTTGGTTTCTTTGGGGCTCAGTCCTCTCAGTACTCCTGCTATTTCCTTGACCAGAATTGACTAACCCCAAATAACATGCTCAAGGCACATGACCAGATCCAGTGTGGTCTCTAGAATGGTCACAGCACCAGCCTTTTCTCCTTTGGGCCCAACCTGCCCTTCCATTCCCACATGCCCTCTCTGATCCTAAAACAAAAAGATGTGGTTAAAACCTGGTCTATGCATTTGGGACGTGGAGTGGCTCAGCTCTGATGAGTGAGCTGTTTAGCAAGCTGAGGATGGCCAGGGGCCTTGCAGCAAGCCCCATGAAGACAGAGGTGTGGCCCTCTAGTCTCTGCTGTGTCCCTAACACCCAGAAGACACTAGGCTCTTAATAGTATTTGCCAAACGACTAGTGGGAAGACCTTAGAAATGGAGTGACCTCATTTGAACTGCAGGGACCTTGCTGACCAACTTCTGACCTATGTCTGAAGACGGGTGGTTGTGGACACTGCAAAAACCAAAGGTAGAAAGTGCAGACACCAAGGTTTTCACCCCTACTCATCTCCCGGGAGCAATGTGGCCCTGTGTGACCCCTAACCTCTCTGGGCCTCATCTGCAAAATAATTCAATATACTAATTTGTTGAGTGTGTACCATGCACTAGGTAAACTTTTTCATGTGTTAATTCATTTAATCCCCAGCACAACCTGAGACGCGAGTACTATGACCCCATTTTATGTATGAGTAACCAAAGATACAGGTGAGAAATTTGTCACAGGTCTACGGCAGGGCCAGATGTGGATGTCCCTTTCATTCACTGCTTTGGCTGACTCTGAGATTCATAATGATCCTAATAAGGTTCCAGAGTGAGTGCTCGCTTGACTGGTCCCTATTGTGCTTTTAAACCATTTGCTCAAACAGAGGCTTCCATTTCACCTCATTGCCAGTTCCTGACACAGGCACTTAGGGGTGATCTGTTATTAGTCACGTGCCAGGATGAAATACTGTGTGTTTGTCTTTCCCTCCCCACTTCCCTGCCCCCCCCCCCCTCAGCCCAACTCTTCTTAGAGCTTTTAAAAATTCCCATTGTAAAAGCCATACGCTCATGGCGAAAACACCAAACTGTATTAGGAACCTACCATCCTTCCACAGTTCTGCCACTTTGAGACCACAACTACTAACGATCAGGGAGGGCATTTCCTTCCAGGGTTTGTGAGTGTGTCTATTCTTCTTCTTATTTTTTTTTTTTTTAAGTAGGCTTCATGCCCAGTGCAAAGCCCAATGTGGGGCTTGAAGTCATGACCCTGAAATCAAGACCTGAGCTGAGATCAAGAGTTGGACACTTATCCGACTAAGCCACCCAGGGGCCCCAACTTTTAAATAGTTAAGACCACACAACGTAACTGAAGTTTATAACCAGCTTTTATCACCCGACATTATGTTGTATTTCTCCCATCATTAAATACTCCTAAGAAGTATAACTTTAATAGCTGCATGATGTTCCATTACTTGAATATACTTTATTCAATCAACCCCCTACTGTTGTCTAGTTAAACCGTGTTCAATTCTATTCTATTATGGGCAATACTGAGATTAGCAAATTTGCACACAGTTTTTTTTACATATAAGACTACCTCCTTTAGGATTAATTCCTAGAACAGAAGTTTCTGGATCAATAATATGTCGTTTTACGGTTGTTAACATGTGTTGACAAAGAACTTTCTCAGAAATAGTAATCTACCTTCCCACCAACACAGCTGGTCTGGGGAGGCCCTCGAGTGCCAACTTGTCCAAGTGGAAAAAACAAGGGATCGAAGGACAAATGACCCAGTTTCTCCAACAAATTGATGGTACAAAGAAAAAGGAAGGTGGGAGACAATCATAGACCCAAAGAGGCTTAAGAAACACATCAGCCAAACACAGTGTGTAGTAAGTGTTGGGATCCAGAGACAAACTAATTGCAAAAAGGCATTTTTTAACAACTAGGGTATCAGACAATATGAAGGAACCATTGTTAATGTTGTTAGAAGGATAATGACATCCAATCAGAATGACCACTGATGGACAGCATTGTGGCTAATGCTGGAGGGGGGAGTCCCAGATCAACCTATTAGCAATGTGCATTAAAGTATTTACCAGTTAGATGATGCCATATTTGGGATTTACTTAAACATATTTCCAGCCTCCATCTCTGCTCCAAAAAGATGGCCAAAGAAGGTGGAGGAGATAAAGCACACGGGCAAGTTGATATTTATTCACACAGGGTCACGGGTATGGGGGGGGCTTATTATAGTACTCTAAAGCCTTTTGTGAATTTTTACAATTTCCATGATAAAAGGTTTCTGAAAAGGAAAAAGGAGAGCTGGTTCTATGTACATGTGCTGCACTGATGTGGCGTCACTGTGGGGGGATATGGTCTTGGTGTTTTGGCAGTCACAGTGTATGACATCACAGCCATACACTGGGTGGGTCCCAGTGAGTTGTATGGCAGAATCTCCTGGGAGCTTGAACCCCAGGTGGAGGGGCTCCTCAATTGGTCTGGCAGTGGATTCAGACACCTGCAGCGTTTAAAATGTCCTGGTGTCTCTAACGTACCGAGAGCGTTAAAAACCAGAGCTCTTGTCTACCTACCTCTGTTTACAGATGGTAACATTGACATTCAGGACACATCACGGGTCAGTGACATCCCCGGAAAGAACCCTGGCCTCCTGGCCCCCAGTCTGACACCTTTCCACCTCACCACACTCTCAGGGAAGTTCAAGAGCATGAGCTCTGCTGGCCCACATGCCTCAGTTTGAAAGTCACCTCTGCTTCCTCGAGGCATGTAACAGCAGACAGGTTTCTGGAGGTCTCACAACCCTCACCGACAGACTGGGGCCCATTCACCTTGTACCAGACAGAGGTGGTATGAATAGGGTCAGATAAACTCAGAACACAGAGTGTTTCACAAACATCAGTGCAAACAGCTTATTTCCTGCCCCTCAACCGTGAACTCCTTGGGAATAGGAACGAGGCCATGCCCATTTCTATCTCCAAGTGTCTGGACTGAGGCCCTGAGTTGCTGTGCTGAGTCCATGAGTAAGTCAATAAATGAATGGACAGACTCTAAATAAAGAGACAGTTAAGCAGTGCTGACGACCACTGGGCCACTGGACGAGGTCCACACTGGCCTCTGGACGCCAGTGTGCTCTTGAGTCTGATCCCACAGCCCTCCCCTCACGGGCCAGCCCTGGAGCACTGTGAAGGGTCACACGCCTGTAGCTCGAGTCAAGGCTTTGAAAGCGTGGGTAACCAAGTGCTGTTGAGAAGCTGATATACCCTATCTGGTCACCAGATTGTCTCTTAAAAATAGTGACATCTAGGGGCACTTGGGTGGCTTAGTTGGTTGAGCATCTGACTTCAGCTCAGGTCATGATGTCCCGGTTTGTGAGTTTGAGCCCCACATTGGGCTCACGGCTGTCAGACGGTCCACACAGAGCCCACTTCGGATCCTCTGTCCTCCTCTCTGTGCCCTTCCCCCGCTTATGCTCTCTCAAAAATAAATAAATATTAAAAAAAAATAGTGACATCTGGGGGCACCTGGGTGGCTCAGTTGGTTAAGTGTCCGACTCCGGCTCAGGTCATGATCTTGAGGTTCACAGGTTCGGCCTCATGTCAGGCTCTGTGCTGACAGTTCAGAGCCTGGAGCCTGCTTCATAATCTGTATCTCCCTCTCTCTCTGTCCCTCCCCTGCTCACACTCTGTCTCTCTCTCAAAAATAAATACACATTAAAAAAACACTGTGACATCTGAAAGCCATTTCATTCTGATTCACACCCGCCATGCTGACAACCAGCACTAGGTTTCCTCATTCTAAAACACAAAGTTATAGCCCTAAGTGGTAACAGCCCCATGCATGTGTACAGAGCTGTCCAAACATTCCCTGACCTGCGTTCTCTGACATGATCTCAGAGCCACCCTCCCAGAGAGCTGAGGAAATGAGGCCCAAAGTAAAGAAAGTGTTTGCAAGAGGCTACACAGGTATAGCCCAGAAATATAGAAACCCTCGTTGGAAGGGACGTGAGGGTCACCCACACACACCTCCGAGTCCCCACCAAGTCTTACAGGCTTCCCCACATTCAGGATGGGACTCTCATGACATTTGAAATGGGGTCTTTGCATCTTTGCCAGCTCTGCCTATTAGGAAGTTCTCATTTGAAATTGAGGACGATTTGGGACATGAAGCCAGGTGCCCTAGATTTTTATCTCTTGCTTCTTCCTCTGCAAACTGCAGCTTCCTTGTGTGTGCCCAGGATAGACGCCCCTCAAACGCCCAAATTTGGAACTTTATGAACCAAACTGAAACCCGCTCTGAGCCAGCCAGGGGCAGTCCCTCCCAGGACTTTCCTTCTCTCCTCTGTAAGAACGGCCGCGCAAATCTCCGTGCCTCTAACGCCACTTACAGGAGTGACCGTTCTTTCAGAAGCCACTGTGGGTACGGGAAGTGGGGGCCCCTCAGGGAGGGTGCTGTCCAGCTCTTCTGCCACAGCCAGGGGGATGGGCTCCTCCGTGGAGGCGGCTGCTAGGTCTTCCTCATCGCCAGGACCCTGGAAAGCAAAACCAACAAGAGGAGTCACCTCACCTTACCTGTGACGCAACGTGCACACAGCTGCCGGAGAGTCTGGGTGACTGTCGTTTCACAACGCTTTCTTACCTTCGACCGTCATTACCCACCACACATTCGCAGAAGCACAGACTCACAGACTCGGATCCCCCTCCAACAAATGCATCCCCTCTGGTGATGGGGCGCTCCTTCCCCCCTGCCCCCAGCAACCCATTCTGACTTGAGAAAATTCCTGGACAAAGCTAGGAGGTAGCAGGGTCGGGACTCGGATTCTCTGACCCGCTCTGTCATGCTGCTTCCACCGCACCCTGCCTCCCTCCGACGGCGCCTACCCAGCCAGATACGTGCTCTCACAAAGCTGAGGGCTGCATTTGCCCCTGGGGAGGGCCAGTCACTGTTCCTGTCTCGTGACACTGACCCCTCTCCCCGCTGTGAGGCAGACGGGATACCAGAACCACTTACAGAAGTGACCTCTTGCTCAGGGGCCGCTGTGGGTGCGAGGGGAGCCAGACCCTCTGTAGGGACACCACGAGCTTCCTCTTCTTCAGAAGTGCTGAGGGACGCTTCTGCTGCAGCTGCTGCTGTTGTTAACGTTTCTTCACCGACTGGACCCTGAAACAAAATTGGCATGAGAATCGGCCGCCGTTTCTATACCCCTGGGTCAGTGGGTGTGTGAGCGCAGGGAGGAAGCCACGGCCACAGGGATAGCATGGCCAGATAGACAGCCAGATGGATAACACGGCCATAGCTCTGCTCAGGCAAGACCTGCCTTGGCCCACGGACTCCTGGAGCCCCAGGCTGGAGGGCGCCTCTCAGGCCAGTCCACCCACCTCCCGGCTCCCCTACAGCACACCTGTGCCGAGGGCCTGGCCTCAGCCTGCACATCTTTAGCTCCGGGGTAGCTGCTTTCTACTGAGTCAACACTCGCTCCCTACTTCTCTCACCCCATGACAAGTGCTTTGCTTTTCAAGAAGTGGGGGGAGGAAGGAAATGAAGGGGAAAGATAAGGAATGAGGGGTCAAAGATGAGAGATGAAAGAGAAGAAGAAGGAGGAGGGGGAAGAGGAGATAGAGAAGGTGGTGGCAGCCACTTTGTTAATGAAAATAATCCACATAACTTGCAAGGGGCCCAGAAGCGCTATCAGCTGGTCAGGTAAGCATCCCCACTGCAAAGTTTCTCTCGTGGACCAAAGGTGAAAAGGCTGGGAGCAAATGGATGGAGTGATCTCAAAGGCTAATGTTGTTGATATTTGATGGCCAGACAACCCCTCCATTCATGCAGCAAATATCCACTGAGTGCCCACCATCTATGTGCAGGGATAAAGACAGATCAATGAACTAGATGTATATATACTCCCTGTCCTCGCAGAGCTTATGGTTGTAGGGAGCCAGGAATGAACCATTTACCAAGATTATTATTAATTACAATTACGATGAGGCCTTCCAAAGAGAAGTTTGGGCCCCATGAATGTGTCTGAGGAGGAGACTTCACACTCTAGGATGGTCCTTCCATGATAAAGTGGTGTTTGAGCTGAACTCTGAAGGATAAACTGGCATTAAAGGCAGGGCCAAGGGGCGAAAAGGTTCTAGGGAGAGAGGGCAGGGTATGGGAAGATTCTAAGGAAAGAGGCACGTTCAAGAAACTGAAAGAAAGTCAGTGAGGTGGGAGCCCCAAGAAACAGGGAGACGGTGGCCTAAGATGCAGTCACCAAGGCCGGTCAGGCCAGACCCTGCAAGGCCTTGTGGCTGAGTGGGGGAGCAGGGTCTGGAGTGAGGGCGATGGAAGGCTCCATGCACAGGGCTGCCCCTGCAGGAGGAGTCGGGGGAGAGCATGGACAGGTGAGGCAGGGACCTCAGCCCTTGCCTGGATGGGGGACATGCGGTCTCAGTCCACGGGCTGGCATGGGGAAAGGGGCAGGGGAAGGAGGCGGGTCCACAACAGGGAGAAAAACTCAACAAGACTTGATGCTTGACAGGATGTGGGGAATAAGGTAGAGGGAAGAGAATTCTGGATTGGGTAACTAGGGGATGAGGGTCCCAATCATTTGAGGTGGGACCACAAGAGGAGCGGACATGAGGAGTCCAGGTTGGAGTCTGTTGGGTCTGGAGAACCTGAAGGACAGCCACTATGATGACATTACAGGGACAGACCTGCCAAGTGTCCTGTATCTGTATCCCACCTTCATGAGCTGCTAACACTGTCTCCATGCTGCCTAAAAAGAGGGCTGAGAATGCTTGCCCCTGCCTTTGGACCCTGACCTTCCTCTACCCTCTGATAGCCCGCATTTGTGCCCAGAGACAGGCCGTGGCTGTGCCGTCATCACCTCTTCCACTCACGCCCCAGCTCCTGCCCCACTGCTGGTGGGGGTGGTGGGTAATGGGCCCCTGGGACTGCCCCCCGCCGCTGGCTCTCCACCTGTCCCCAGCCTCACTCCCCACCGGCCTGCTGGGACTGTCAGCGTGCGCGGTCCCCAGGCCAACAGGGCTCCACCACATGTGTACCCAGACCTTGGCCGACTCCCCTTCAGAGAAGTGCCCCATCCAGGCTCCTTGGTGTGTGCGGAACAGCATGAAGGCCGGGACCTGCTCCCAGTGGCAACTTCAACCTTGCATCACTTTGCACTCCTTACCAGTGTCACCTGTTCCCCTAGGCCCTGGGTGGACACGGAGAGAGTCACCCCCGCCGTGGGCACGCTGCTGGCCTCCACTTCCCCAGCCGTGCTGACAAGTACCTCGGCCTCTTCAGCTGCTGTGGCTGCCGAGCCTTCTTCAGCATCTGCACCCTGAATGGAAAGGCATCATGAGGGACCTAGCAGCAATCTACTGTGGTCGGCTTGGCTGCAGGCGGCAGACAGCCGAGGCCCGTCGGGCACCTGCACCCTGTTGCTTCCTCGCCTTCAAAGCGCTTGTATATCTGAGACCTCATCCCACACCGCTGCCTCGAATGTGGCACCCACGCAGAAACCCACACCTCACACACCACTCAAGGCAGGAGTCCCTGGACAGCATGCCCCCCGTGTGGCTCACCCAGCTCCTCCCCATAACCCTCAGGGCCACCCACCACGGTTCCTACCGTCTTCGCTCCTCCTAGGAGGGGGGCCTTCGCCGATGCCCAAGTCATGGCGCTGGAGCAAAACCCAGCTTTCCTTCTCGTTAGAGGAGTGAGCTGGCCTCACTGACCACTTCCTCTGATCTCTGATCCCAGCCCCTTGCCTAGACCACAACACAGACCCCAGGCTTGCTTCTCCCACCCCTTCTCCACTTTCTAAATCCTACTCCGACTAGGCCATTAGCCCTTCAGTGATTCCCCACTTCTGAACATGCTCCAGCTCCGACTCGCGGCTCTCAGGTCTCAGAGGCCTCTCCAGCCACATTCCCTACCTCCCCTTGCTCACACGGGACCTCTTTGCATGTTCTTGTTAACGCCCCCAGGGCTCTGTTCCTGCTGGCGTCCCTCCTGGAACACCTGTCTCACTCCCATCTGCCAGGCTCCTTCTAGGTGTCCTCATGGTCTTACCTTCAGCATCTTTTCTCCAGGAAGGCTTGCAGGACCCCAAATCTGGGCTCTTGGCCCCTTTTGGTGCTTCTCCTATTGCACCTCTTACCACTCTGTTCCCAAGAACTGGTCTATCTTATGCACCTGTGCACAGCACATCACTCCACAAACATCCAGATGAGTCAACAGATGCCTCAGCCTCCGAATCCATGTCTATTCAGACCTGATCCCACAAGGCTGTCACTCTGAATTCTGCAGACTGGTAAGGAAACCCAGTGACTCCTCCCACAGAGATGCCCACGACCCCTCAGAAACAGGTGAGGTGGAGAATGGACTCTGAGCTACTCACTGGAGTGACCCCTTCCCCCATGTCCTCAGTGGACAAGGACAGGGCTGGCCCCCTGGTGGGTGCACTGCTGGCCTCCGCTTCCCCAGCGGTGCTGATGGGCACCTCCGCCTCCCCGGCCGCTGCTGTGGCTGCCAAACCTTCTTCAGTGTGCACACTCTGGAACAAAAGCATCGCGAGGGACCACATCACTGAGCCCCTGGCCCTGATCAACGAGCCTGTGGCTGGAGAGAACAGACTGCCCACACCCCTCTCTCTATCAGCTTGCCTTTCTCTAGCTTCTTTTTCTCAAAGCACTTTTCTTATCTTCGACTTCACTGCAGCCCCATGACAGTCCCAGAATCCCAGAATCCCAGGGACAGGAGAGACTACACAATGACTGTATCTGCTGGTTGATTCCAAGCATCTGTTTGCACATGCCAGTGACCAGTGATGCCTGTCTCCTGAGCCAGCCCTGCTCCAGCTCTAAACACTTCTATCTAGAAGCATCTGCCTCCCTGTGACCTCCCCTATGTGCCCATCCAGAAGCTGTAAGAACAAGTAAATGTCTTTGCCCCTGACAGTGCTTCAGAGATGTGTGGGCAGCAGCTCTGACCTCCCCAGCCTTCTCCAGACTGAACTCCATGCTTCCCCCCTTCCCTGTGACTCAGTTTCCCTGGGAAATGCATACCCTTCTCCAGAGGTTACACAGCAGATGCACAAAATAGCAACACCAATTTTGGCTAGGTTTTAAAACCAGGTTTTATCTCAGTTTCCAAAGGTTTTTTTTTTTTTTTCTTTTAAACTTGGGGGTGGGACACAGGTTATTCTGTGTAATTTTGTTTTGTTTTGCAAAAAGTAGTTCTTTTAGACACTAAAAACACTAAGCTGATCAAAGTTAGATTTCCTTGCTGCAAGACTTATAAGGAATCTGTAAGACATGCTATATACTACATAACAGAGTATTTCGCAAGCATATTTGACCACAGAACCCTTTTTTTCCTTGCAGAAATTCCTTGCAGCATGAATTCCTTGCAGCATGAATTTCTTGCAGAATTACTGTCCTCCCCAAAAAAGAGAGAAAAAATGATGTCACAGATTTTCAAAATGAGACTCTTTCTGCTTCAAATTTAGCTGGAGTCCCAAAGGCCTTTACGATAAAGTACAATTAGGAACAATTAATTCACTGGGGTGCTTGGGTGACTCAGTTGGGTGAGCATCTGACTTTTTTGACTCAGGTCATGATCTCACAGTTCATGAGTTTGAGCCCTGCATCAGGCTCTGCACTGACAGCATGGAGACTACTTGGGATTCTCTCTCTCCCTCTCTCTCTCTCTCTCTCTCTCTCTGCCCCTCCCTCACTCACAAGTACTCTCTCTCTCAAAATAAATAAGTAAAATTTTAAAAAAAACAACTAATTCATTGTACAATTAAGTACACTTCCATGAGCTGGAAGAAGCAAGCAGACCACTTGTGTGGGACGGGCTAAGAGACCAGGAAAGGAAAGCAGTTCATCAGGGTAGGCCTACTACCTGCCTCTGGGCTATATAGGAAAAGGTAAAAAATTCCTTTGGAGAGAATTGTCAGTGTGCTGGGACTTTCCCCTCCCTTTTCCCCACTACAAATCATTTGGTGAGCTGGATATGTGTTCTTTGGGATTTGGGAGACAAAGGAACTGAATTTTGGTATTTTGCTGGACTGAACTTTGGAAATAGCTGTGAAAATAGGTTATTATCAGATAGTGACTGAGAGAGCAGGAGAAGTGTCTGAGTTTCATCCCGGGAGAGCAGAAAGAATGAGCTGACCCGTGGGTTTTCAGCAGAGCCGGCTGTGAGAAAAACACACGTGCTTTACTTTCGCACCTTACTGTATCTAGCTTTTAGAAAACCGGCTTTGCGAGTATAAAAGCCGAGTACACAACAACGGGGTGGACACATGTGCAGTCGATCGGATTCTGTCTTAAAGGGGCTCAAAGGGTGGATAAGGCTGTTTATCTTCAGAAATGAGCAGGAGGGAGGTGGGTACCGTAGGGAGGACCCGGTGCTCAGCGCCACGCAGATGTGAGGACAGGCTTCTGCTGCACCTCTCCCGTCTTGGTGCATCCCTGGTGAGCCTCTGGGGCCCCGAAGTCTGCCCTCCTCTGTAGCAGCAGGAGGGAGGCAGTCCCCATGACATCCAACTAAAACCCTCCTCCTTCTTTATGGTGCCCAAGGCAAGCCACCAGCAGGTCTGAAACAAGCAAACTTACTACTGACTTAGCAAATGAAATGAACTATTCACTCACCTCTTCAGTGACATGGATGAGGGTCCCATCCCCCGAGCCAACGTCTGTAACGGGGGCACCGTCCACAGTATGAACTCCCTCCAGTGTGTCGTTCAGGATCTCACCAGACCCTAAGGAAGCAGGCATTCTGCAATTAACAACTGCACTTTGCAATCTTGGAAAAAAATGAAGTATCTCTTTATCTACTGACTTGAAAAAATGTCCATAATACAGGATTAAGGATTAAGAGGAAATAAAAACAAGTTGCAGAAAAACAGATGTTGAGGGGCAATTTTACACCGTGCTTTGATCATGGGTTCTGGCACCAGCTGCGGAGTGGGAACCCCGTTTTGCCACTTACTAGAAACGTGACCCGTGGCGAGTCGTTTAACCTGTGTCTCAGGATCCTCATCCACAAATCGGAAATAACAATTCCTATTTCACAAGGTTGTTCTGAAGACTATGTGCTTATAAGGATTAAATGCATTAATGCAGAAAGAGCATTGAGGACAGCCCCTCAATATAGTTAGCAATTGATAAATGTTCACTGTCAGTGGTTCTATATGGGTAAAGGGAAAAAAAAACTATATGAGTTTATTTGTGTTATTATCATTATACACATAATCATCATTATATATTTAATGCAATTATTAAATAATGTGTGTAATATACAGATACGTGTGTGTGTGTGTGTGTGCAGACATGCCACACACAGTTGGCTAACCCACAATGCTTAATATTGGTTTCCACCAGAGGATAGGAAAGGAAACTACTATCTTGGGGGATTCATACAACTCTGCACTGATTGAACTGTTAGCACAAGCACATATCTCTTTTGCAATTTAAAAAACAAATGGAGGGGCGCCTGGGTGGCTCAGTCGGTTGAGCATCCGACTTCGGCCCAGGTCATGATCTCGTGGTCCGTGGGTTCGAGCCCCGCATCGGGCTCTGTGCTGACAGCTCGGAGCCCGGAGCCTGTTTCAGGTTCTGTGTCTCCCTCTCTCTCTGACCCTCCCCTGTTCATGCTCTGTCTCTCTCTGCCTCAAAAATAAATAAACATTAAAAAATAAAAATAAAAATAAAAAACAAATGGAGTCCTAAAGCAAAGAAAAACAAATTACACTAATATGAATACACGCCTGTTATGGGCTGGGCCCCAGGCTAGTGGTCGGGGCCCCAGCCTAAGCATGTCCCACGCAGTGTCTCATTTCATTCTGCCACTAGCCTATCCGTACTACCTACAAGGACCTTCCCACCACTTGGCAGCTTCGGGGACAGAGCCAGGACAGGAATCTCACGTTTTCAGTCTCCCTACCATCTCCTCATGGCATAGATGTGCTGCTCTGATCCGCACGTTAGCACCTTATTATTATTAACCCCACTTTGCTGAAGAGGAAAAGGGTCCCACAGAAAGTAAGTGACTGGGAGGGGCCCTGAAACCAGGTCGGCCTGTCCCCATGCCAGGCCATCTGCACACACGGTGTGCTTACGCATGTCCCACGGTAAGAACTGACCTATGTATTGTCAGCACACATCACCACTCTCTCTTGTCCTCCCGGCTCTGGCCACCAGGGGGTGCTGTGCAAGCAGCAGGCCAGATCCCATGCCTTTGAGTCCCCACTCTTTGGAGGGTGGGGAATGGGGGTGCCATGGGTCAAGATGGTGTCAGAAAAGCTTAGAATAAAACTACTAGGTGGCTTTTTGCAGCCAGGGAGAGGGCTCAGGGTTCAGGCCTCTTTCTCCTCACCATCTGGGCTGTCCACCCAACCAGCAGAACACAGACACTTCAGCAAGCTCCGTGGTTTCCGTTTGGCCTTTTCTCTGCCAGTTAAGGAGACTGGCTGATCACAGGGAACAGATGAGCTGTGCTTGGACCTGCGTCCCAGTCTGCATTTGGCTCCCACCGCCTTTGCACTCACCCCTCAGTCTAGGAGAGGCCCTGGTCCCAGCCCTGAAGCCCCCCACACTTCCTTGCCCCTCCTCAGAGATCCTAATTCGGCCCAGGAGGACAACACTTGCAATTCATAAACCACTTCCACATCCCTGGCTGGGTTCAATCCTCTAATCTACCTGGGGAGGCAGGGATTAGGAACATTCCCAGGGGGCAGTTAGAGAATCCAAAGCTTGGAAGTGTTAAGCAACATGCCCCAGGCCCAACAGCAAATAGGTGGCTGAGCAGGGCTTCCGTCCAAAGTGTCTGCTCTGTCCCGACTCTTTCCACGGCTACACCCTGACTCAGTGATTGTATTATGACTTTGTTAAATAATTATACAATTTTTTTCCTAATCGGTACTGTATACCATCTCTCATCCATAGACTTCCCAATTTAGTTTTTATTTTTTAAATTGTTTTTTAATGTTTTTATTTATTTTTGAGACACAGAGAGACAGAGCATGATAGGGGGAGGGGCAGAGAGAGAGGGAGACACAGAACCCAAAGGAGGCTCCAGGCTCTGAGCTGTCAGCACAGAGCCCGAAGCGGGGCTCGAACCCACGAGCATCAAGATCATGACCTGAGCCAAAGTCAGACACTTAACTCACTGCGCCACCCAGGCGCCTCCCAATTTCATTTTTAAAGTAACGCTCATTTACTGATGGCAGAGGTAAAAGGAATAATGACACATATGACTGCAGAAGACCTGTCAAACACAGAAGTAAAAAGAGGAAAGAACAGCCACCCACAATCCTTCCACCCAGATAATGACCTATAACATTTTGTTGTATGTTATTCTAACACACACACATATACACTGCTCCACATGGCTATATCCAAGTAGATATAAATAACATATCCAAAATTAGGGTTACAGCACACATATAGTTTTGAAATCTGCTTTTTTTTCATGGAGTATACCATGAGCACGTCCCTGGGACTGAATTTTCTGCATCACCAATTTCAGGGCTGTACCTATGAATGGAATACAATATGCCCAACCAATCCCTCCTCCAGGTAGTCTGAGTGGTTTTTGGCCCTTTTTTCCTGCCCTGCATTTTGGTGCTCTGGCACGGGCAGTACCTTCAATGGAATGGCCACCCCTCTGATAAAAGGCTAAAAGCACAGACCAATCTCAGACCTTGGGACGTGTCAAGCTGCTGCCCGGGGGATCACATCAGATCTTGGGTTTTGGCCAGTGTCCTCTGCACAGCTCGTGGAATAAGAGTTAGGAGTGAGAGCCCTGGATGGGGAGCCAGGAGGCCAGCACCTCCCCCAGGGCCTGCCGCTGACCTGCTGGGCACCTGCCCCTCTCTGGCCACCAGTTTCCCACGTGAGCCACGTAGGAGTTTAGATGACTCGATCCTATCCTCTGAGAGTCAGGAGATGGTGGCCGAAGCTGGAAAGGGTGGGGATTCTGGAGTCAAGCCTGAGCACTGGGTCGGTCCCAACCCTCCCTAGTTGTGTGACTGTGAACATGTCACTTACCTTTCCAAGCATTGGTTTTCCCACCCATAAAATCCTGACCAATAATACCATCTGGGAGATGTATTATCAGGATTGGAGGTAAAGTATGTAAATACTTGGCACACAGTAGGTATTTATTATGCAGCAATAATTACTGTAAGCTTTTCTGTTGGAACTCAGTCCCTACTGGAGTCTGGGAGTTAAAAGTTCAAGTATCCAAGTTCAGGGGCGCCCAGGTGGCCCAGTCGGTTAAGCGGCCGACTTCGGCTCAGTCATGATTTCGCGGTCTGTGAGTTCGAGCCCCGCGTTGGGCTCTGTGCTGACAGCTCAGAGCCTGGAGGCTGTTTCCGATTCTGTGTCTCCCTCTCTCTGACCCTCCCCCGTTCATGCTCTGTCTCTCTCTGTCTCAAAAATAAATAAAAGTTAAAAAAAATTTAAAGTATCCAAGTTCAAACACAGCCATGCCCTTTACAAGCCAAAGAGCCTCAGCTAGGTAACCCAACCTGACTTGATCTCCCCGTCTTGTCTATAAAATGAGGATGGCTAGCATTCCCTCCTCAAAGGACAGAGGGGAAAGTTAAATGAGATGCTCTACGTTGCATACATCACCCAGGTTGGGTACACAGTAACCACTTACTAAAAGACCACTGTATATGAAGGCATATCAGGGACTTGCCTTGCTCAGGGCTGCTGTGCAGGATGACACTCAAGTTGGTGGTTTCCGGAGTCCCCTCAGGTACAGGCTCTCCGGAAAGCTCCCCATCATCAGAAGGAGTGGATGGAGTCGGAGGTGTGTTTATGGGTTCCACTTTTGCTTCTTTAAACTGAAGGGAGGAAAAATGAGACCCAAAAGGATTTACTTGGGAGGAAAGCAGAAAAAAAACAGCAGTGATTATCATTGAAGAAAATAACATACCCACAAGGTGCTGAACTAATCCAGAAAAATGGCTGGACCCGCCTGCCATGTACATAGGCAACTACTGAACCTCCCAGGGCCTGAAAAAGGTACATGCTGGGGGAATTGAGTTCTGTTCCATTTACAGAGAGGTTCTGCTCATCTTGGCTGAAGCTCCAGCACAAGGACCCTGCGCCCTAGGCCAGCACCGAGGAGGTGCCCAATAAAGCTCTGTTAGATGAGGGAATGAATGAGTAAACAAATGAATGAACCAGGCTGCACTCAGTGAGCACCATATAAATCCACTCCCAGATGTGTCCTGAACACCTAAGAACTAGAAGATGAGTGTGATTTCCTTCCAAGGAAACTTTAGGGTCTGTGTTGCTTTTCCAAAGTCAGACAGTGTCTAGACTAACCTTACCAAGTAGAGAAAAACAAACAGACAAAAGCCCCCAACAGTTGGAAACACAGAGCATCTTCAAGATCTAGATGGAAATGGTGATGGGGGGCCATGAATGTCATGATATCATCCCAAGATCCAGAATCCCTAGACCCAGCCTCATCCCTTTCTCAGTTCAAGTGGTTGAGGGCGGTGAATGGAAGGATCCTGCTGACTGGTGTTGGACCCGTGGTATGAATAAGAAAATTCAGCCACTGAGGTATTAGGGCTGATTTGTTAATGGTCACATGACTTGCCTATCCTGACTAGTAATAGAAGGTTACTTCCTTAGTGCCAAAATCCAGTGTACAAACAGTGGATCTCTGGTCCATCAGAACAAAGGGGATTCTTATGGGCACCGTAACTTGGGATTTAATGGTTCGGTTCTTACAGTCAAATCTAGGTCAAATCTCTGCTCTCCACTTACTGGCCACATTTTGTCAGGCAAGTCATGAAACTTCACTCTTCTGTAAAACGGGACAATAGTAATACTCTCAGGGTAGAAAATGCATGGAGATGCTCAGCACTGAGCCAGGCCCATAGTGTGAACCCATCTATGGCAGCTATTATCAACATCACTGGAATTTTAAATTTTGAGAAAGGACAGCACCTCAGTAGTGCTTTTCTCCGGGTGTTGGTATTAGAGGTGATTTTTTATCTGCTTTGCTCATCTGCAATTGGCAGTTTTTTCAGTAACGATTATGGACTATATATGTATTGAAAAACAAAATCTAGGTTACTGTAGTGTAAACTCTCCAGGGTAGAAGCAGGAATGGAAACCTCCAAGAAGTTGGGCGTTGAAGAATGAGGAGAATTTCAGCAGCCAGGGAAGGAGGGAGGTGCTGGGTAAGAAAGGATACAGCATCGTCAGGGCCTGGCAACCTGCGCCTGGTGAGGGTTCAAGGATTGGAGGAGGGAAGCAGGGGGCCGGAGCCAGGAGAGGCAGAGAGCGGGGAGGCCGGCCCTTTGGTGAGAAGTTTGGCCTTGGACCTGGGGCCTTCATGGGATATCAGGCTCAAGAGAAGTGTTGTGCTGTGGGGAGTTCACCCTGACACCAACTGGAGCGTGGATCTGAGGGTTGAAAGAGTTGAGGTTTAGGCCAAGAGACCGGGAGGCTGCACTACAGAGGCCCAGTGAGGCAGGACCAGGGTGGGGGGTGGCAGCAGAGAGTAGGTGCCACCGCAGGAAGGCTGTGGAGAACTCCCAAGTGGTCTTCCCCACACTTCCCCAGCTGCAGTGGTGACCCAGCAGGGTGGTAAGGGCCCTGCCCCGGGCACTTCCTCTCCTCTCCCTTCCAGGAGCATGCGGCACCCTGCAGTGCTTCTCTGATGGTGTCCTGTAGGGGACCTGAGCTTTGGGACAAGGCAGGCAGGTGGGGGTATGAGAAACAGGATAGCAAGGGAACAACGGGCTGAGTTCTGTTACTCAGGATGGCAAAGGTTCTGTTGTACGAAATCCCTGACTCCAGCCTGTCAAGCCCAAACCCTCTTTTGTCACACTCCCAAGAAGTCAGCTACAATGCCCTGTTCAAAGCAGAGCGTGACTCTGGTAAGCCGACCCTCGGTGGTTAGGGCAGCTGTCCTGCCTCCAGCAGGTGGCTGTGGTTTTCAGGGGCTAGCGTGGATGTGGAACCAGCGTGGTCTATGACACAACGGGGCTGTCGGGTGTATAGACTTCGTATTAAAAGTGTAGAGATTTGTTGGGCCTCTCTCTCAACAACAGAGTTACTCATTCCACACATATTTCCTGAGGCTCTACTGTGCGCCAGATCCTTAGGTGATCCCGGGGGATAGAGAAATGAAGAAATAAGGCAGAGCGTCTGCCCTTCAATTATTGGACTATGGGGAGACCCAGACCCAGACACAATGTGGTTGACTGTGCCACGTGGGACAGCAGAAGTGAGAGCCAAGTGCAGGAGGGAAGCTCTGATGAGGGGCTGTGGACTGGATCCTGAAGGAAAAGTAGGAATTGGCCAGGTGGGGCGGGGGAGGGGAGGGCGGGGGAAGGGCCCTCTCGGCAAGCAGACCACTGGGGCCTGGATGAAGGGATGCAATGTATAGAGTCTGGGAAACTGTGAGCATTTGGGTGTGGCTGGAAAAGAGGTCCTGGCTGTGGATCAGAATCACCTGCAGCGCTTTTACACTTTGGTGGGCCTCACTCTCCCAGAATCCGAATGTCCAGGTAGGCAGCAACTGTCCCCCCACCACGGCCCCCCCACCACCTGCCAAGACACACACGTGATTCTGATGCACAGCCAGAGCTGAGAACCGTGGGGACATTAATTCTAACTAGGCATGATAGAACTTTCCAGAAATGGAAAGGTGTGTCAACAGAAGCTGACTTAGCAGGGGGGAAGAACGGGGTAGCAGGGACTCCTGCCCTAAATGGGGAAAGAGGTGAGGAGGGCTGGCTTTTTAAGTCCCTAACTGCTTAGGCAGTCCATGATTCAGTTCGCTGGTCATGGCTTGTGTCTTGCAGGGTGGCAGATTGGAAAGGGTGAGGACAGGAAAGTGAGATTCATTCCAAGAGAGAAGCCAGAGATGGGAGGGGAACGTCTGAGAGAAGAGGGAAACTCCCTGTCCTGGGGTGGCGGGGGGGGGGGGGTGGGCATAGAGGGAGCCACAGAGCCTTTTCCAGGAGATGGTGACATTACTGACGGAGCTCTAGGATCTGGACCCAAGCTGGAGACCTGGCTCTGTCCCCCTCCAAGCCAGGCAGCCCTGGGGACAAAGCTCTTCACCCCTCTGTGCCCCAGTGCCTCCTCTGAAGAATTAATGGAAAAACACCGCCCTGCAAATGGCAAAGGAAGTGAATGCTGTGCAGGTACCTGCGAAAGGGATTCTGATACCAGGAACAGGCAAGTTAGCATCAGGGCCCACAGCCCACAGAGAATTCTGTTAAGGACTGAGGACAGCCACAGGGTTTTGGCATGCTCCGGCAGCCCCAGTCACCAGCCAGGCAGGAAGCAGGTGGTGGGAATGGGACCCCCAGGGGAACAGGGCACTCTGGCACAATAAGCCTATCAGTCAGGACTAATGACAGCCACCGCCATAAACTGAGGGCTGTCATGTGCTGAGTCCCACCCAGGTTTCACGAGGGTCATGTAACTCGCGCTAGCCTATGAAGTAGGCATGCTCCATCTCAACTGAGTGGGAAAAAGTTCCTCATTCAAGGTCAATAAACAGCAAGCGGCAGAGCTAAACCACACCTGGTGAAACTCTGGTATGCACCAGTTCTCTTAAAACCACCGGGGAGAGTGGGGTTGGGAAATCTAGGAACAAGAGTACATCAAATCACTTTTATCCGGACACTTCCTCCCAGCTGCGGTGTGCCCCCACATGCAGTACTGTGGTCCCAGGTTCTGACTTCACCACTGCATGACCCTAGCAAAGCCACCCTGTTCCCCAAGTGTCTGCTGTCAGCTCCCTTACACAGTTGTTGTAAGGATTACATTAAGTCATGTATACAAAAGCAGCAGAGCCATGGTAGGTATGGGGAAATCCTGGTTCTCTTCCGTCCCCTCTCTGTCTCTACCCCTGTTGAGAGCTGCCTGGCTCCAATGCCTCCTCTACCAGAAAGCCCTCCCTGACCAGTCCCAGTCACCACGATCATCTCATGCTCTCAAACCTCACTCCCCTTTCCTGTCCCTCTCGCAGGGCCACCATGGGTTACTGGCATCTCTGCCTGAGTTGGTCTCACTCCTACCTGTGAACAGTTGCACTGGGGGTACCACCACATCAGGCCAGAAGGCCCAAAGGACCACCACTCTGTGCCCTGCTGCATGTGCCCTGGAGATGCCAACAGGGCACCCAAGAGCCGTGGCACACAGGGTTCCAACACTGCCCAGACCAGCCACCTTCCCCACTGCCACCTAGCCCACCTTGGACCTTTGCCTCTTCCATCTCAGCTGCCCTCGCACCGGCTGTGGTCCTGGGGATAAACCTCTGCACTACTGCCCAGGCCAGAAGCACAGGGTTGTGGCCTGAACCCTGGATGGGGCATCAGGGGACCCGTGCTCTAGCTTCAGCTCTCCCCAGGTACCCAAGGGCCAGTCTCTTCCCCTGCCTGGATCTCAGTTTGCCCTGCAAAGGGTAGTTTTCCATATACCTCTCTACAGAAAGAGCACTAACAAATTACAATTCTATTCTGTCCTACCCAAACCTCTGTTCCCACAGGTCTATAATCTATAATTTATAGCCTCTGCCTTATTTCTACCTCCTTCTTTTCCTTTATCAGAGATGACTCTATAGAATGTGCCAGATTACCGGGCCTCTGTGTTCAATGACTCAGACGCTGTTGGCTGTTTTCATTAAAAATGGGCTCCCGCTGTCTCCACAGTCTGACTCAGTGCTTTCAAAACCACTTCCTTGTCTAGGCCACAGGGTGGATTCCCAGGAGGGAGGAGGCCCCAACCACTGGGAGGATGGCTGCCTTTCCCATGGGGCCAGACGGGAGCTCCTGAAAAGACTCTACATCTCACAGGAGTGGCAGCCCTGACTTCTTTCTCATAGCCCAGTGCCTGGAGCAAATGCTACATCATCTCCCATTCAGGGCCACTTCCCCATGCCAGACACTGGGTTGAGACCCGGCCCTGCACTGCATCATCTGGCCTTCACATCAACCCCAGGAGCTAGGACTCTGATTATTACTCTATGGAAGAGGAGCTGAGGCTCAGAGAGGTTGAATGTGTTTGCTAAATTCACAGAGCTTGGAGGCAGTAGGACACAATATCTGCCTTTGGACAGTCCTCTTGTGGCCACAGCACAAGGTGGCCGGGAGACAACTGGCATTCCAGTGCACTGGAGATCTGGCAAAATGCCCTCGGCCAGGACTTTCCCAACCTGCCCAGATGAGCCGACAATGGAAGTCACAGATCTAAGAACAGAGATGTCAGACCTAAGGCTCTGGGCACTCAGCCTCTAAAAGCTGACAGAGAAGGTATGGCTTACCAGCCAGTACTCACCGGGGCTTGAGTGTAGGTGACAGCTTCTAAGATCTCGGCCACTCCCTCTGTCTCCTGAAGCCCGCTGGTCTCTCCCGACCCCTGTATGGAGATAAAACATGCCGGGCACAGGGGGAGCAGTTGACAAGTGGGAAAGTCACATAAGATGACTCCTTTGGAGAAACCCTGTGTGTGTGTGTGTGTGTGTGTGTGTGTGTGTGTGTGTGTGTGCGCGCGCATAAGAGGGAAAAAGAGAAAGAGTGGAACTGAGAGAGAATGTGTACAGTGCACAGGCTTGGCTCTTTTTGCTGTTCCTTCCACATTTTATTGCTCACGCAAACAAAAAGCTACAATCAATGGACAGTCTCTAACATACCTACTTTGGTTTTGTCCAGGTCCCTTCAATCCCTGCCAAAGGCCCTCCCACTTGCGTGGCTGTCACCAGAATCACCGAATTACACAGTGGAGAACAGTAACAGTTAGAGAATGTCTTCCTGTTGCTACCTCTTCTTCCTAATTAGCCTTCTAATGTCAGCCAAAGGGCCTGGGGGCCATCATTTTGTAAATAATGCCTTATTCTTGGACTCTGGGGTTGCTTCTACTTTTCCAGTACTCACAGCACTGCAGAAAAAGGAATGAATATACATAAGGTTTCCCTGCTCCCGGCTTTATCTGAATGTCAGGCCAGGATCGTGGCCTCAGGGAGTGCAGACATTCTTACAGAGCCAAATTCTACCTCCAAAGGGCTTTTCTGCTTTGTTTCTAAATGAATGAAATCAACTTATGCTTTGCTTTGGGGTTGACAGCACCCAAAGTTCTAAGAATGCTTTGTTTGCCTCTGACTTTTTGCAGCAGGCTATGGCTTCTGCCTGAAATGCCTTTTCTTCTTCATCTGGCTAACACTCCCTTGTCATTGGCCAGGCATCAGCACCCCCCTCACCTAGTCTGGTTCCTCTTCTTTCACCTTTGTGCCCCCACCCCCACCCAAGCCAGAGAACCTGGGTTTGAGGACCTCCCCAGTGTTCCAGTCACCCTCAGCTTTGTCACTGCATTGGAGCGTGTAAGTGTGTGTGAGCAGCTGGAGGACAGAGACAGGTGCCAGTGTATCCCTTTATGTCCAGCACCCCCAGGACTGTCACCTAGCAGGGACAGGTGGGGGGGGGAGGGCAAAGGGGGAGGGAAAAGGGGGAGGGACAGAAGGGAAGGGGGGAGGAGCGGAAGGGCCCATCTTTTTTCCCTGCCTACCATATTCCACCCCCAACTTAGGAACTGATTCATTTGCCAGGCACAAAAGCTAAATTTAGGTTCGTTTTTATAGGAATTTACACTCATGTCTTAGAGTTTTAACTTTGATTTTAGAATCCTGACACCCTTTCCTGGCAGGAAGTCTGGAAACCAGGCCACTGACTGCCACAGCCATAGAAGAGCCTAACACCTTACAAGAAACACAATCTCCCCTCCCCCAACAAATAAGATAGCTGAAGCACTTTAAAAAAAAAAAAAAAGCCAAAAAGCCCAAAATAGGACTTGAGGCAGCGCTTGACAAGTTGAGAGATTTTAGAGACTCCATGACGTTGGGGAAGAGGAATTGCCTGGGCACCCAACCCTCCCTGGCCAACTGGCTGCTGGGGGTGGGGGCTCACCGAGGACTCATCGGCTTCACACAGCTCCTCAGGGGTCCTGGGGTCCGGGTGGACAGTGAGCTGCTGTATGGAGCCCTGGGGAAAAGCAGAGGGTCAGAAGCCACCACTTGCACATCTACAGCGTGACCGCTAGTGGGAAACACGATTGTTCTGTAACGGAGAAGACCAAGGGGAAGGACGGGTGCGAGAATGTGCTGCCTGTGGCCGTGACAGTGGAGCCACCACTTGGCCCACTCTCATTTAGGGGGACTCTCCCTGGGCCAATGTAATATGAGCTCCACTACCTGGGGAGGCCCCTGGGGAGTACTGGGTTCCAAGCACGGACTGCCACAGCAGCCTCCTAACTGGCCCCAGGTCCCCAACCTGTCCGTGGCAGGCCCTAAGATGCACGTCTCCCCACTCCCAGAGTGTCTCTCCCCTGGAGCTTGAAGCTTCTTTGCTGGAAGGCCTCCTGGGAAGAAGAGTGGCCGGCCAGCCTCCTGCCTCCACTCCTGCCCCCTCTCTCCACACCTGACAGTTCATTCTCCATGAGGCTTCCAAAGTCAGTGTTGAAAAATTGTAATTGGGTTTTAGCTTCTTAAGATTCACTCACTGTGTCCCCATGTACTGCAAATATACCTGAGCTCTGCCACATGGTACCGTCCTGTACCAGTTAGGTGAGGTATCAGAAGCATGGGTGCTGACTAAATGCGTGACTACGATAACATAGGGATCTTCTTTAGAATGGCTTATTCATAAAAGCCCATTTTGACAGGAAAGTCAATTTTCTGCTATTTTTTCAGGGCACATTGTCTAAAAGGTGAGAGAGAAATGACCTGTCACTCTGGCATTCTAGCTTACTCCACCTTTGCAGAAATTACTTCAATGTAACCGCTGCCCCTCTCCAAAGGAAAAGTCACTGAAGGAATAATAAGCCTTCCTCTTTTTCTAATGCCTTAAAAATGCACAAAGAGGGCACTTGGGTGGCTCAGTCAGTTAAGCATCCCACTTCAGCTCAGATTACGATCTCATTGTTAGCGGGTTTGAGCCCCACATCGGGCTCTGTGCTGACGGCTCAGAGCCTGGAGCCTGCTTCAGCTTCTGTGTCTCCCTTTCTCTCTGCCCCTCCCCTGCTCATGCTGTCTCTCTCTCTCTCTCTCTCTCAAAAATAAAATAAATACACATTTTTTAAAAATGCACAAAGAGCTTCCACTCAGGCTATCCCACTTAAATCTACAACTCCACGGTGTAGGTCTTCTTATCCTAGTGTACACATAAGAAAACCCAGAGAATCCACACTCTGAAGTCATCGGGCTAAATTGGAAACTTAGCACCGGAATCTAGGTTTGGGGTTCCAGGACTAGGACTCTCCACACCACCCACACACGCCTCCTTGAGGCTGTAAGGATAAGACAATAACGAGGGGGTGCCTGGGTGGCTCAGCTGGTTAAGCGTCAGACTCTATCTCCACACAGGTCATGATCTCTTAGTTTCGTGAGTTCCAGCCCCACATCAGGCTCTGCGCTCGACAGTGCAGGGTCTGCTTGCGATTCTCTCTCTCCACTCTCTCTGCCCCTCCATTTGCGATCTCTCTCTCTCTCTCTCTCTCTCTCTCTCTCTCTCAAAATAAATAAACATTAACAAATATTTTTAAAAATAATTAACAGGAATAGTTGCTTATGTTTATCGCGTGGTATCCACTGGCCTCCCTGATCTGCGAGGCTTGGACTCACGGTGAATCTCTCCAGCCCCGTGGCTCCTGCATTGCCCACAAAGATTCCCGCGCTGGGCTCGAAAGCCAAGGCCCGGGAGGACCGCTGGAAGGAGACGTGGCTGTGCTCCTCACAGTCCATGAAGAGGGTCACTTCCTCGCCCTGGACAATCACTGCAAAGCGATTCCACCTGTGGGTCATCACGGGCACTAGGAAGGCAGCAGCCTCGTGGGACACGTGGGAGCCTGGCTCTGTGTAGTAGAGGATGATCCGCTGGCGGCCATCCTCCACACCCGAGAGCCGCAGGCCCAGGTAGATGACCTTCTGGAAGGCATCCGTGATAGCAAAGAGCACACCGCCTGTGGCGCTGCTGGGCTTCACCGTGACGGTGATGGCAAAGTCCCTGAAGAAGGTGGGAGGGATGAGGGTCCTGGCCGGGCGGCCGACGTTGGCACCAGGCCCGAAGCTGTAGGCTGGGAAGCCACCATAGCCCGTGACAAAGGACACGGATGAGGGCAGGGGGACACCGATGAGCTCCGTGAGGTCCAGGTGGCCCGGAGAAACCGATTCTGCAGGGAAGGAGACAGAGGCCATGCCTTACACATATATTCTACCATGCTTGGAAATGAAATAAAAACTCACGAGTGAAATGGGATTCCTCGGAACCCCACGGTAGTGCCTTAATTACTGGCTTTCAAACTTTTTTTTGACAATGACCCACAATAAGAAATGCATTTACATTGCAACACAATATTCCCCCTTCAATAGACATATACCTGTAACACTGAAACCAATGTTTCAGAAAATATTATTTTTTAAATTTTTTTAATGTTTATTTATTTTTGAGACAGAGAGAGACAGAGCATGAATGGGGGAGGGTCAGAGGGAGAGGGAGACACAGAATCTGAAGCAGGCTCCAGGCTCTGAGCTGTCAGCACAGAGCCCAACACAGGGCTCGAACTCACGGACCGCGAGATCATGACCTGAGCCAAAGTCAGAAGCTCAACTGACTGAGCCGCTCAGGCGCCCCAATATTATTTATTTTTAATACCCACCAGGCACTCTGATATTTTCCTCTGTTTCAGAATTCTTCTTTTATTTTCTTAAAAGCATGCTGGCAACGACTCACTACATTGATTTCATTAACCACTAAAAGGTCCTGACCTACAGTTTGGAAACCTTTGAAAAATATCTTCTAGAATATTCCTAGAATATATGATGTTCTCCCATCGACTCAAAGACTGTTCCTCATTTCTTTCTATAAAACTGGGTAAGTTTGTTTTGTTTGTTTAGAATGAGGTCTACTGTTGAAGTGTCCCAGGGTGTGGGGGACAAGTAGGGACAAAGCGAAGGGTTCCCAGACCTCAGGGCAATGAAATTCACATCATCATCATCATCATCATCATCACCATCATTATCGTGGACATTCCCTGAGCTCTCATTCTGTGCCCGACCCTGCTCTGAACTCTTCACACACATCAGTTCATTTAATCCTCATGACAACTCTGGGAGGGTAGGCGCTGTTAACCTCATTTTACTTCCAAGAGAAGTGAAGAAATTTGCCCAAGGTAAGTTCCCTCAGGGTTCAAAGCCAGGGCAACTGACCCCAGAGTCTGAGCTCTTACTGATACCGCAGGGCTGCACTGTGGCGGCCTGGAAAGGCCCCCGGGCTCAGGAGCCTTGGTGCACTGGGAGCAGACTCTGGTTTGGCTTGAAGGGATGTGCACCCGCTCCCGAGGGGATACCCACCATGCCAGCAGTGTGACAGGAAGGCAGGTCTCAGGGACTGGTGGACAGGACCCCTGCAGGCAGGACAATGGACATGCAGAACTCTATGGCCTCAGAAGTGAAGCCAGATCCTGAGGATTCAGCCCCATGAGGAGGTCTGGAGTGAGGGAGGGTCAGAGTGGAGCAGGGTCCTTCCCCAGAGACCAAGGGGCAAAGCAGACACCTGGTGACTGCCTGGGCTACGGCCAAAAGCCAGAGGATCCTGAGAGCCTGAGTGACCATGGGGGACTTGGGTTTGTGTCCAGAGAAGACCCAAGCCACTCAAGGGCGCCATGAGTAAAGCCCTGTCTGATGAATCAAGCCTGCCTTTCAGTTTACACCTTGCCCCTGTCTGGACAACTAACCAGCTGTGTGACCTTGGGTGAGTCATTTCACTGCTCCAAGACTGGGTCTCCTTCAACGATATGGGCCCCACGAAAATGATGAAATAACACCATCCATGTAACCCTGGTAAATAGGGTGGCAATGCATTGAACATTCACTACTCTTTCCTTTTATTACATCCACTCAGCAAGCCCGAGTTATTGCCCCCACTGTGCTGACAGGGAGAAAAGGAGGCCAAGATGGGGCGGGGGGGGGGGTGGCCTGGACACCCTGTCTCTGTGCCCCTGAACTCCCCATACCGAATATAAAAACGACCGGGTTTTTCATACGGGATTTTACTTAGTCCTCACTGCAGCCCCAGGGACTGCCAGTCTCCCACCCTACAGATGAAGAACCCAGGCTTGGGAAGACGGAATGACTCCCTGAGTTACACAGTAAAAGTGGCAGGTGTTTTCAAGCCGTGACTGGTCTGACCTCAGGTTGGTTCACTGCCCAGTCTCATAAGCTGGGTGGGGGGGTGGGGGGTGGGGGGGGGCGGTGCTCCATCCCAGGGGCCTGTGGGTAGCCCAACCTAATTGGCCTGCCATGCCAATGACCCTTTAGCAGCATGACGGTGCAACTGAAGCTCTGGGTGATCGAGGAAAACCCAAACCTCCCTGGAGGATGGGAGAGAAAGAGATGCCCTGACTCCAGTGCCCCACCCCCCAGCACCCCCAGAGAAGGCCGCACAAAGTCAGCAGCTAGCCTGCGTGTGTGTGCGCGTGGGTCACAAAATTATTATGGAATAGTTAGGACATACCAAAAAAGTGTAAATAATAATATGAGACACATATTAAATGTTAAAATGGTTAATTTTGTGCCTTTATGTCTCGCCATCATTTTATTTATTATTTATTGATTTGTTGATTTTTAATTTACATCGAAGTTAGTTAGCATAGAGTGCAATAATGATTTCAGGAGTAGATTCCAGTGATTCATCCCGTCTGTATAACACCCACTGCTCATCCCCACAAGTGTCTTCCTTAATGCCCCTTTCCCATTTAGCCCACCCCCCCACCACAGTCCCTCCAGTAACCCTCTGTTTGTTCTCTTAGGTTTTGTCCCCCTCCCTGTTTTTATATGATTTTTGCTTCCCTTCCCTTGTGTTCACCTTTTCTGTGTCTTGAAGTCCTCATATGAGTGAAGTCATATATTTGTATTTCTCTGACTGACTTACTTCGCTTAGCATAATCCCCTCCAGTTCCACCCACATGGTTGCAAATGTCTTGCCATCATTTCAAAAGGGAGTAACTGTATGCGAGGACTGAAGGAAATAGCATGAGGTGCTGGCACATGCTCAATCAATGGTGGGAATTATCACCCTCATCATCATCATCGTCATCATCATTGACTTTCAGGTTCAGAAAGGAATCTCAGAGGTCCCCCAATATGATCCCTACCTGAGATGTGTGAACCCCACGCTGTCCAAGATGGCAGCCATTACAAGTGTGGCTGTTCGGCACCTGAAATACAGGTCATCGCAACTGACCTGTGCCGTCAGTGTAATGTACAAACTAGATTTCAAAGACTTAGTTTGGAAAAAAGTCTTAGGAAAAATATCTCATGAATAACGTGTATATTGATTACATGTTGAAATGACAATTAGGGGAAGGACTGGGTTGAACAGAATACATTATTAAAACAATTTCTGAGGAATATTATGAGGAACAGGCATGGGTCCACCACTCTGCTTAAGAAAGGACTGATTCAGGGGCACCAGGGTGGTTCAATCAGTTAGGGGGCCGACTTTCGGCTCAGGTCATGATCTCACGGCTCGTGGGTTCAAGCCCCACATCAGGCGCTGTGCTGACACCTCAGAGCCCAGAGCCTGCTTTGGGTTCTGTGTCTCCCTCTCTCTCTGCCTCTTGCCTGCTCACATTCTGTCTCTCTCTCTCAAAAACGAATAAACGTTAAAAAAGGGGGGGGGGGGATAAAGTATTGGTTCAGCAGAAGCTCTCACCACTCTCCAATCCTATCCCGCTGGCCATGCCCCAAAGACAGCCTCTCTGAGGGATGTGGTGTGTATACTCCCATGCATGTCTTTGTATGTTTACGATGTGAGCATGCATGTGTCTGTGACAGAATGCAGAACCACTGTGCGCATCTCTAAACCTCATGTCAGTGTTGGTATGCTGCACGTATGCCTTCTGACACCTTTTTCCCCATGAAAAATTGTTATTTTTTTAAATGTTTCATTTATTTATTTTGAGGAGGAGAGGGGCAGAGAGACGGGGGTGGGGATGGGGAGAGAATCCCAAGCAGGCTCCACGCTGTTCCACGCTGTCAACAGAGAGCCCAATGAGGAGCTCAATCTCACAAGCCGTTAGATCATGACCTGAGCCAGCATCAAGAGTTGGATGCTTAACCAACTGAACCATCCAGGTGCCCCTCAGCATTGTATTTTTAAGACTGATCTGTGTTGATGCAGGAGGCTCTGGATCTCATATTTTCACAACAGCACTCTATGATATAAACAAGCCACACAGAGTGGCTCACTTTTCTGCTGATGGAAAGGGAGATTTTCATCACTCTTCAAAACACTTACTGCTATGTACTTCCTTCCACACATCTCCTCGTGCTCACCTGTGCAGGCAATTCCACCCGAATCATTGGGTGACATGGGGATGTACACCTGCAACTTCACTGAACGCTGCTAAAATGTCCTCTGAAGTTCTCTGAAGTGCTACTTTTTAAAATTAGGACATAAGTGACACATATAACACTGTGTAAGCTTAAGACATATAATGTGTTGATTTCATACATTTAAACGTTGCAACATATACATACGTGTATATATAGGTATATCTATTAGCTTTAGCTAAAACCTCCATTAACATCACATAACTGTCGTGTGTGTGGCGAGAACATTTAAGATGCCACTGTGCCGTCTGACATGCCCACCAGCAGCGTATTCTTACCAACATTTAGGGGAGGCAGGGAGATGCGATATGGGAGCAGTCTGTGGGGCTTTTCAGCTCTAGCAATAATGTTTACTTCCTAAACTAAGCAATATTCAAAAGAAGTATTCATTGTAGTAATCTTTGTGGACCACGTCTTGGAAAATATTTCACAACATTTTAGTGAAAACAATGACCCGTCCTTAACAAAAGAGCAAATGTGATCATGTTGGTGCCCTGCCGAGAGTCTACTATGGCCACCCAGGGCCCTCAGCGTGAGAATCAGGCTGCTGCCTCCTGGTTCCAGAAGGCTCTGCGGTCTGGATGCAGCCACGCTCCCTACTCCCCAGCATGCCCTGACACAGGCCCTGGAGGGCCCCGCACTGCTGCGGGTCCTCCCCTCCACAGCAAGTGCCTCTCCCTCGGCCACCCACACCACCTCACCCCCGTCAGCTCTTCTGCCAGGAGAACTCTTTCTCATCCTGCAAGACCCAGCCCTGGCCTCACCTCCCCGGAAATCCCTTGTCTCACCTCCTGCACCCACACCCTCCCCCTCCCCTCTGGAAGTTGCATTAGAAGCCCTCTCAACACACACTGGGGTCCCCCATCATAGTTCTCAACACACTGCCTGTCACTGTGGGGTCACTTGTCTCTCCCCATCAGACAGTGAGGACAAGGACCACGCCATCCATCTCTGTGTTCCCAGTATCCAGCCTAATTCTGATGAGTGAATGAATGAACGAATGAATGAACAAATAAATGACTGCATGACTAAAATCAAACCCCTCATTTAAAAAAGGTGAAACTGGGGTTAAAAGAGGGAACAGATTGTTGGCTACGAACTCAGATCTGATCCTCAATCCAAGGCTTTTCCTCTCCAGTTTGCAACTTGCATTAAAACAGGAATTAATTTTAAGTAGGAGAAACCCCAGAAGGCGTAAATGAAAAGGCTGATAAATCTGGTTAAATTTAACTGCACAGAAATTCTTAAAGTTCTGCACAGGGAAAAAAAAAAAATCCCACAATGTCAAATAAAATCTCAAACCGGACAAAAATATTTGCCACATATGCCACAGACAACAAACTAGTTACCTAATACACAAAACAGATGAATCCACAGGAGAGCCACAACCAAGTGGAAAGATGGGAAAAGAATAGGAAATTCTTGCCACCGTAAAAAAAAGAAAGGAAAAAAGAAAATGGCTCTTCAACCTCTGAGAAGACACTCACGCTCGTTCAGAATGAGAGAAATACAAGTTAAGGCTACGCAGAGACACCATTTTCCCTCTCAGACTGGCAAACATCAGAATGTCAGAACACTGAGTCGGCAAGGGTGCAAGGAACGGGCCATCCCCACCTCTCTACCCTCGATGGGCCGTTGGGCCCATCAATGCGTATGATGTCTGTGGGAGGCGCTCTGGCAATATTCATCAAAATGAAAAGTAAACATGTACTCCTTGATCCAGAAGTTATACTTCTATGGATTTTTTTTTAACGGATGAAGTTCCGTATGTGAAATAGAAAGCACGTACAAGAACGTTCATGGCAGCATTGTTTAAAATGTATCTAATTGTCCATCTTTGGTGGCATCACCAGTTTTGATACACCATGCAGCCTTTGAAAAGGGTGATTCCTTAGGTACCAATACAAAATAATCAACAAGATGTATTAAGTAAAAACAGACCCCCAAAAAGGGGTGCAGAACAGAATCACTATCAGTTGGAAATGCATACATTAATACATATTTCCCATACAAATATATATATTTTAAAATATATATTAGAATATCTCTAGAAGGATACAGAAGAAACTAGGACCAGAGACTGTCTCTAGGGAGGGGAGGTGGTGGGTGGGGAATAAGAACACACTTTCTTTTCTCTCGATACTCTTTTGTACTTTTTGAAATTTTATACCATATACATGGTGTGAAAAAGACATTTGCATATTGTAAAGGCATTAACTCCTTCCATCCCCTTTTAGAAACTATAAAACCTTTTCTTCTTGCTTTTCCTCCCTCAGATACAGCCTGTCTTTGTACCGAAAGAAAGGGGGAAGGGAAAGAGTGAAAAGAAAAGACGTAGAAATGAAAGCAAACACCCCACTGAGATTTCTTTTCTCCCCTCCACGGTTTAAAGATAAAAACAAAACAAAACCAAATGCACCCTGCTGACAGCCGTGCTTTCTTCTTCCCTGACCCAGTGTAAAGCTCTTCCTCCTGTTCTAATCTCCCCCCTACTGAGAAGAAGAGAAACCCCTTTCTGGTGGGATGGTCCAGGTTTGGACAATGTGTCCTTCCACAGGGAGTAAATGGGCCAGAGCCGCTCATCCAGTCACTGGCTTGTTTCCAAATGGTGTCCTGAGGGTTTCAGGGACAGGTGGGGGTTCAGGGGACCTGGAGGCAGAGGCAGAGAGGCCAGGAAGCCTGTTTCAACCAGCCCAGCGCTGCCATGGCTGGTACAGCCCAGGCTTCCACGTGGCCACTCTGGAAATTCTTTAGTCCCCAAAGAATCCTGCTTTAAAAAAAAAAAATATCACAAATCCATCCAACCTCCTTGCTTTATAAACAGGAAAATGGATGGTCAGGTAGGGAGCTCCATGACTATGAGCCACAGCCAGGAAGTAGCAGATGAGCAGCGAGCAAGGATGGACAGAGGGGAGGTGTGATTCTGCCCCACTGCCCCAGCCCCTTCCGGGCCCAGGCGGTTGGTTGGCCAGCTGGAGAGTGGGCAGAGGAAGCCACCTGCAGAGGAGAGTTCCTGGCATTGGACAGAGCTGGGTTCAGATCCAGCCTTTGCCATTTACCAAGTGGGCAGCCTCTGGGTGGATGACTTAGCGGAGATGTGGGGACATTCAGCCATTCTCACACGTGGGGATCCAACAAAACGAAGGGTGGGAGTTGCAAATGCTCAGTAGCAACCAGGGATTCTATTTGATTTGAAAGGTATAAGCTTAGCCAAAAGCGAAGTGTGCAATGGGAACCCTTCCTAATCGCCCCTGCCCTCCTGCTGCCCAGGTCCCAGCTGCGTGAGGGAAGACAAGTGTGCAGGGGCCTGGCGACAGGCCTTGTTTCCACTGGGTTGGCCACAGAGAGAGCCAAGCTACAATCTACAGGAAGCCCGAGTCAGTCCAGCTCTGCTCTCAGCAACCCCAACCTCCCTCCAAACACAGCGTCCCACAGCATGGTGTGGTGGGGAGCGACCCCTGGCCTAGAATGACCCATGCTCAGGGCTGCGCTGGGCCTGCTGGCTCATTTTTCCTTGGCTTCGGCGGGAGGGCCACCTGCTCTGGTGGCCACCAGGGAGGGGAGAGAGAAGCCAGGGAGCCAAGACAAACAGGCCCAGCAACTTGGTCCACAGGCTTGTCCTGGGATGGCTCTGTGCTGGGCGGGAAGCGGGGAGGGCGTGGGGATCACAGCTGGTGGGAAGACATCCCGCCATCCTGGGGGCTCAAGTTCAGAGGGGGCAGTGCGAAGGGAGGTGGCGGTGTGGGGGAGGGAGGAGCCGATCCTGGAACTCTCTGGCCTCAGGAGCTTCGGGCCCTGGGTGGGAGGGGGCCGCACTTCTCCACAGATAATAACACCTATCTCATAAAACAGCCGTGTCACTTGAGTGAACTAACACACCTAAAATGTTTAGCACCCAGGAAGTGCCAGGTTCAGAGTCCGAGGCCCTGGTTAAGGTCAGTGACATGAGGCTGAGGCTCCACATCTAACAAGGACCTCACTGCTCCTTCATCTCCTGGAGACCCACACGCTGCCTCATTTCCATGGGGTTAGGTCTATGGGCCCAGGAAGCCCTCTGGGCACAGACACGGCCCAGGTGGGGGAGGCAGGACTCATAAGTTGAGTGCCAGCTCTGCCACTGACTCCACCTGTGCTCTCCTGGGCAAGCTGTTCTCCCTCCTGACCGCCGTTTTCCCATGTGCACTTCGAGGAGTTAGACAAGAGGAGATCTCAGAGCCGGAGCCGTTCTGACGTATTCTAGGTATCTTCACTGCCTTCAAAATACCTCCTGGGGCTGATTCCGGCTTCAGTCTTGATCTCTCCCTTCATCAATGCATAGGGATAGCTTCATCTCCAATGGTGGTTTTTCAACACACTTTTCCAATTCATGAATTGATAACACTTATAAAGCCCCCAATTTCTGCCTGTGTGCCATGGGGGATACGACACTGAATCTAGAGTGCAGGTGCCCAAGAAGCTCATGATCTAGGGGTCTTGGTTAGCAGTCACCTATTCATGCTACTTACAAGCCCAAAGCCTTCAATGGCTCCCCAGTGCCTTCAAGATCAAGTCAAAATTACACTGAAGAGAACCTTGGCTGCATTTCTTCATTGTCTCTTCCCCTCTCTCCGTCTCTGCTTATGCTGTTCCTTCTAGTTCCCATCTTCTCACAGCTGAGTCGTCCAAGCTTGCTCAGCTGCACTCCAAGACACCAAGCCCTACTCTCACCCTATACACAGAGCCACACGCATCAATCCCTCCTCTAAATACTCAAATCAGGGCATACAGCAGGCAGGCAATGCCGTGGCCTGATGAAAGGGCAAAGACAGATGCACAGGGGCCTCTCTCTCCTCCAGTCTTTGGGTCAGGCTCCTGAGAACAGCTCTGGGCAGCCCCTCCCAAGGGCACAAGGAGGAGGGATCAGAAAGCTTTAGAGATGGACCAGGCAGAGGAAAATCTGAACAGTCACTGCAGGGTGCAACTTTCCTCCCAGGGGTCCAAAGCCGGTTTCCATGGAAACCAGGGCAGATTCCTAGCAATGAAGAAACAAACAGGGCAGGGTTCAGGTTTTCCTTCCACACAGATGACAGCAACCTGGCCAGAGGAGGTGATGAACAGGAACCCTTCCCTCTCCTCCTTGCAGCCACAGACTCTAGGGCATCTGGTATTTCTCTTCCACAGTCAAGCCTCAGTTTCTCTTTCTGTGCAATGGGCTGGTTCAGCCCTTCCATCTGTGGGGTGCTGAAGCAGTGCCTAGGACAAGCCTGGGCTTTGGAGCCTTGCCTCCCTGGGGAACTGTATTTGGCTTCGCAAAGCTCCATCTCACAGATGATCATCTGGGACCTGAGCCCAGCGCTCGCGCTTGTTAGCATTTAAGGCCGGAAGGAGCTAAGGAGCGTTCCTCTGGCTCCAGGTCAACAAGGGCTGCAGAGAAGCCAGACCGGGAGGGAGGCTGAGGACACCCCAGGATCCTGCATGGCAGCGGCCCCTGGTGGCCACATGGAGAACGACGCCTCCATGAAACCCAAGGAAGGCTTCCCAGGCTACAGCTGTGAAGGACACCGCCTGGGCCTAGGGAAATAGGGAGAACGGGGGTCCCAACAACCAAAATCAGAGTCAGAGGTCCGGGAGGGTCCCAAGAGAGCAGGTCTGAGGTCACGCAGGTTGCTGTGGCAAGCCACACCTAGAAATTAGATGCCTACCTCCTACACTGCCGGTGGGAAAGCCAAAGGTGTCCCGCCCACACATCTCTCATTTCCACCTATGGCTGTGAAGACCCACAGAATACTTTATTCAGCTTAAATGGGGACTAAAGACTCCTTCCGGCTGGTTGGCGTATTCCACTGGGTGCAGGGGTGCAGAGGATCCTATTCCCTGCCCCCTACTGGGGCTGGAGCCAGTAGGCAACGATATGCAGGTAAAGTGGGGGTGACAACCCTGGGAACCCCAGCAGAGCCTCTATGGCCTGGGTTTCCCTGCACCCAGGCCCCGGGGAGAGAGGAGTTCTCCAATACCTCCTTTGCTCCAGCAGCATAAACTGGGGAGCCTCAGAAAACCAAGCGTCCCTCCCCTTGCTCCTTCTCAGGCCATCCTGCCAGGGAGGCAGACATTCTTGCATCTTCTCAGGACCGCTCTTTCCCTTCCCTTTGGACATTCCTACAGGGACATGGCCCCTGAGGACTCTTGGGTTATCAGATCAGACCTCCTGGCTTGTGGCTTCCCTTCCTCTGACTTCCCCAGAGAGACAGGGAGTTCAGCAAGCCACAGACTCCATGCAGGAAGAGCACAGCTCACCATCTGGAGAAGCAGTTTCCTCCACTACACGGCCACCAAAAGGCTATGTGCCATGTGCAAGGTCTCCGTGTGCACATCTCCACTAATGGGGAGTTCATCTCTCTCCTGACAACCCTGACCACTGCTGGACAATCTTTAGTCCTCAGAACTTTCTCCTGATGGACCCAGGCATATCTCCCTTAGCTTGCACCCGCCTGGCTGGGCCCTGCTCGGCACTCTGGGACCACACACAAGTCGGCCTTGACTTTTGCATCATGGCCTCAGAAGCATGCGGCGAGGGAAACGGCCGGCCTGGGAGGCAGACTGCCACTAGCTCAATGTATAATCTTGAGCAATCCCTTCTCCTCTCTGAGCCTCAGGCTGATGGTTTCCAGAGGCCCCTGCCAGGTCTGCGAGTCTCCGATTCGGCATCCTTCTTTTCTCCTGCCTGTTTCCCAGTTCCTCTAACCACTCTTAACCGTCCATTCCTCCAGCCCACAGCCTTCGGGCCTGGAAGGAATGACTACAACAGGGAGCAGGACAAAGCCAGTCCTCCCCACAAACTTCCTGGTCTTTGGGCAGCAGAGCCTGGCCAGAGGCGTGGAGCACTGTGCCCAGGAAAATGTTACAACTCTGCCTGTGAGGAAGCATCGCCCCACCCAGGCGGGAGCCCACGGAGGCTCCTGGCTCTACCTGACTCCCTTCTCGAAGGAAAAGGGACACAACAGAATTCATGCTGCATGGGATCCTTCTGCACCCAGCAAAGATGCAAAAGCCTCTTAGAAAAACCTACCACCCAATGCATTTCTTAGAAAAAGAACCATTTTCCTGCCAGGGAAAAAAGTCCTGGATCAACTTAGAAAGGAGACCTGGGTTTGGCAACAATCAAAGACCTCATTTTTCTGAATTACAGAGGAGCATTTTTCTACATGTAAACTTAGAACGCCTCTTTCCCTTTTCCGGTTTTCATATATAGCATAGGAATTTTCATGCTCAATGAAGTTACTGTGTGAGCTCTTCTCTCTCTCTCTCTCTCTCTCTCTCTCTCTTTCTCTCTCTCTCTCTCTCTCTCTCTCTGTCTCTGTCTCTGTCTCTCTTGCTTTCTTGTTCTTTCAGGCCTAAACTGAGAGAGAGATGGTTTTGAAGGTGCCTGGATGTGGGCGGAGACAGGCAAGGTGTGGGCACTGTGGCTTGGCCACCCCACCCACCCGGCAGGAAGGAGAGGCCATTTCCCCACTCAGCACCTGCTTCAGCTTCCAAAGCATCCTCTCACCTGAGCCCCCACCAGAAGGGAGGCGAGGCAGTGATCATTCTCTCATTTCAAAGAGGAGGAAATTAAGCCCCAGAGAGGGGAAGTAACTTACTTGAAGCCCAGGGCAGGACTCAGCACGGAAGACTCAGTACTAGGCTCTGCCCATTACAACCCATGGCCTCCCGGGTTGCCCTTGGGACCCCTCCAGGTGCACCTGCACACCTCTGTGTCCTCATAGTCCCCACCCACCCCTCCACCCAAACACACCCATCGCTCTGCACTCTGGTGGTGAGTTCCCTTCTCTGATATGACTACATATGGGCATAGACCATGCGGACCCGTCTCAGCCCCCAGTACCAGAAGAGCCTAGAAAGGATGACCTAGGAATGCAGACAAGAAGGAAGCACAGCAACAGCTAAGATTTACTGTGGGCTTGCTGCATGGCAGGCACCGTTTAATGACCTTTCCATGAATCATTTCATTTTCCTCCTGATTATGAGATAGATAATATTATTATCCCCATTTTACAGGTTTACAGACCAAGTCTTGGAGAATTAATTACCATTCTAAGGCCATGAGGATAATAAATGATTAAGGTCAGGATTCCAATCAGAATGGGTGGTATACCGTGGCAGGAAGGTTCCAACCCTGGCCACACATCACAGTCACCCAGGGAGCTTTAAAAAAGACATAGGTCTGCCCCTCCAGCCTGGCCCTGTGGGCTCAGTGTCTTCTAGGGTCTGGCCTGGGTAAGTCTGATGCCCTCTCCCAGTTGGCAGCCACAGGTAAGGGTAACCCCCCCCAACCCCCCCCCCCCCCATCTCCAGGCTTTGCTAGCAGACAGACCTGGGCTGGAGTCCTGAGTTTGCCACTACCCTGTGTGTGACCCTGTGGAAGCCACTTCACTCCTCTGGGCTGTATGTGGGGCAGGAACAGAGGCTGGCTCAGAGTCATCGTGAGGATGGACAACACGGTGAGGGCTGCGCCTAGCAGGGGGCTGGTGCGTCTAGAACTCAGCACCCACTGGCTGACTCTGGGCCCCGTGCTTCCATGCCCTCGCCAGCCAGCCTCCAACTGTTAACCATTATAGAATTAATAATATAATTGGATAAGTAGGCCCAGCAACTAAGGAACTGAAGAGTTTAGCCTGGAGAGAGTATAGTATGACTCGCTCATTCTGAGACCCAGGTCTGCTCACTACCACCTCCTAGACACACACACACACACACACACACACACACACACGCACGCACGTGTATGCTACCCCCTCAGACTAGGCAAAAATTGGCTCCAGTGCAAGAGTAATATGCGAGCCTCAGGAAGCATGCAGTGAGCCCTGCTGTCTTATTGCAGTGAGGGTCTTGTCTTCAGACCCCTCCTTCACCCCTTTTCCAAACTTGTTCCAGAAAACTGGGTACAGAGCCATTCCAGGGCCCACGTGCACCAGGTGGCACATGAAGGCCAGCAGGTGTGGGCAGGCGTGAGCATCTGGGAAGAGTTTTCTAGTCAACTCTTCTCGATTTATGGACCTTCCTTTCCCATTTGGGGAACAAAGACTCTTTGAGTGTGATGAGGGCCTTGAATCCTGAGGATGACATCAACTGAAATGAGTCATCACTCCCAGCAGGCAGCTCTGGAGGACTCCACTCAGGGCACCGCGAGGAAAACTCATGGAAAACGGGCATGGAGGGGAAGGGGCCTGTCGGGGGCACAGGAGGGATGCCGGATGGGAACATGCATTGGCCTGCTGGAAGTGGGCGCCCGGCAACCCACAGCTCCTGAAAACTGCCAGGCTCAGCACTAGAAGGGGACAAAGAGCCAACAGCTGGAGGCCAAGCAGGGTCAGTGTGGACATCTGGACCAGAAGGTTTCAAACTTCATTCCCCAGGACCAGGGGTGGGACTCAGGGGAGGGGGGGTGCACCGCAGGAGAGGGGAGATGGAGAAGGCTTGACTGTTGGGCTCCTAACACACACAAGTATACAGCCACACAGACACACATACACACACAGCACACACTCACCTGTTTACAACACACCCACAAGCATACTCACACACACTAATGCATCTATTCATACACACACGTTCACATGCACACATACGCACCCTCTGACACCTCCACCCACACTCATCCCTCAGACACACTCATGCAGTCACATACACACTCATGTACTCACACACACACACATTCGTTCATGACACTCTCCCACACACTGACACACAATCGCACAAACTCACCTACCCTTATACGCACACTTGCACCAAAGCAACTCAGACTTCCTTTGTTGAACATATCCGGTTCCAGTCACAGCCTCATTTGAAGAAGGTTCTGTAGCTAAAAACCAACCAACCAACCAACCAACAAAAAACCACCATCAAAACCCTTTCACGTCACTGACATTCACGTTGAAGCATTGCAAGGGAAGACATGGGCCTAGGGCCCCACGGAGAGTCTGAAGCCCACTCTTCCTTCCCCGGCTACCTCTTTAAAGGTTTGGAGATGTTTGACTACACTTCCTACACACAGCATTTAGGTTTCTCTAATGTGGGTACATTTTCCATATTATCCCCCTCATCAGTAAAAAGCCTTCTCAGAATATCCGATTTGGGTCACGTCTTCACAAAGCACTGAAACCAACTGACTCATTTTCTTAGAAGCAATGCTAGAAACGGTTGCTCCATGAACAGCTGGCTTGCATACATGGCCAGATACACGGCACACAGCCTGGCACAGGCAGGTGCCCAATAAATGTCAGTTTCACGAACATACGAGTGCACGCATAGCAGGGGCTCATGTGTATTGAGCCCTGACTGGGTCCTGGGCACAAGGGCTTTACCAGCATGGTGGTTCTCAGCTCTGGCTGCACAGAAGAATCACTGGAAGACTGCCAAAAATACTACTCCCCACGCCTCACTCCCAGATATTTCAATTCAGTTGGGCCATGGCCGGGGCTGGTGAAGCTGCACAAGCTCCCCAGCTGGTACTCATCCACAGCCCCTGAGTTCTTCACAACAACCTCATTCTTCTTGTGCCCAATCTACAGGTGTGGGGACAGAGGCAGAGAGAAGTTAAATAACTTGCCCAAGGGCACACAGCTATCAGGTCCCAGAACTGGTGGCTTTAAACCTTCATCTGTCTGGTGTGAGGAGTTGAGGGTTCATCTGCTCCTTTCCAGGAATGTCACTTCAATCTGAGTCTGACCCACTCCAGGAGCACACCCTGACCTCTTAGCCTTCAGTGGCCTCAGGCCCATCTGCTTCTCTATCCCCATCACCCTGATAGCCCCTCCCCATGGCTCTTAGCATCAACACAGCATGTCCTACCAGCTACCAGAAACAGGGCTCTGTGCCAGCCAGAGACAGTCTCTCTTGGGCTTCCTCTTCTGAGCAGATCTGGGAGGGCCAGAGACTCCAGGCCTGCTGGCCCCTGGGAAGCCACAGCTCTCATCTTGGCTGACCGGACATATTTTCAGTGCTAGAAGGATCTCTAAGCAGAATGGTGCTGGGGAGAAAGACAGCTTTGGCTTCAAATCCCAGCTCTGCATTTAAAAGCTGTGCAACTCTGGACAAAATGCTTCCCCTCTCTGAGCCTCAGATTCTAAATGTGTAGCACAGGAATAATGCCACCTGCTGTAGGAAAGAGTTTTGAGAATGACCTGGGATAACAGATATAAAATCCTGAGCTGAGGGCCTAGAGAAAGCAGACATTTAATAAAGCACATTGGGTTATGGCCATTGCCCTCATTATCAATGACATAAACTTTCTTTTCTCTCCCCTGAACTATTGTAATTGCCATGAAAAGTAGCTTGGAGCAACTTTCCCTCTGGGTCTCTGTTTTCTCAGAGGTGAGATAGGGTGATACAGCTTCCTTCACTAGGTTACAGTGAGGGCCCCATGTGGCTCTGAATGGGAAAATGCTTTGTCCAGTGCAGCCAACTCAGGTGTACGGAGCAGTTAATACGGACAGAGGCCTCTGAACAGGTGTCTGGGAGCTGAGATTGCTATTTTTCTCAGATTAATGAAATCTGAACACACGGAGACCCTGTAATATGACCAATGTCACTCCATAAGCAGAACTCCTGCTCCAGCCTGGGAATGGTTGGCGTAACATGGGGCCAGCAGAGAGGAGCTAGAACCTGGAAATCGGCTTAGCACCCCACCCAATTCCTCCCACCCCAGGGCAGGAAGCTGGAGTCAGGCCTAACTGCAGCTGCTGGAAGAAACAACAACTAAGCAATAATAACAATATAATAATCATAATCATAATAGCCATGTTCACAGTAGTAGGTGGAATGATGGCTCTCAAAAAGGATATGTCCACATCCTAGTCCCCAGAATCTGTAAATGTAACCTTATTGGGATGAAGGGTCTTTTGCAGATATATTTAATTTTTTTAACATTTATTTATTATTGAGAAACAGAGAAAGACAGAGCATGAGCATGGGAGGGGCAGAGAGAAGGGGAGACACAGAATCCAAAGCAGGCTCCAGGCTCTGAGCTGTCAGCACAGAGTCCAACGCGGGGCTCCAACTCACAGACCGTGAGATCATGACCTGAGCCGAAGGTGGATGCTTAACCAACTGAGCCACCCAGGCGCTCCCAGATATATTTAAATTAAGGATCTTGAAATGAAGAGATCTGCCTAGATTACCCACGTGTGCCTTAAATCCAATGACAAGTGTCTTTATGAGAGACACATAGGGGAGATTTGACAGACAAAACGTAGGAGACAGTGTGACCACGGAGGCAGACAATGGAGTGAGGCAACCAGGAGTCAAGGAACACCAGCAGCCACCAGAAGCTGGAAGAGGCAAAGAAGGATCCTTCCCTAGAGCCTCCAGAGTGGGTACGGCCCTGCCCACACCTTGACTTTGGACATCTTGCCTCCAGAACTTTACAAGAATAAACTGTTGTGGTTTTCAGCCACCCAACTTGTGGTAATTTGTGACAGCATCCAAGGACACAGATATATTCACCGCACGCTCACTGTATGCCAAGTGGGACCTGGATTGGGGCACGTCATGCTTACAGCCACCTAGTAAGGCAGGGGCCACCTTATCTCTATCTTACGGATGAGGAGACTGAGATGCAGAGGCATTGGTTCACACAGCTGGGAAGTGACAGAGGTAAGATCTGGACCCAAATAGTCTGGGTTCAAGCCCCACAGCCCATGTGCTTAACCACAACACTGGTGGTTCTCAAAGTGTGGCTCCTGGACCAGCAGCAGCAGCATCACCCGGGAACCCAGAGCTACAAATTCTCAGGCTCTACTGCAGGCCTCCTGAATCAGAAACTGCAGCGAGGGCCAGCATCTGTGTTTGGACTAGGCCTCCAGGTGATGATCACCCTCAGGTTGGTGACACCTGTTGTTCGCAGTGCTGGTGGAGGCTGAGGTTGTGGCCTAAGGCTGGAACAGAGGCAGGTGGTGGAGAACCATGGAGCAGGAGATCCGAGCAGTCAGCAGCGGAAAAGTCTGCTTCAGGGTCGGGACACAGGCACAGAGTTGGGCAGGACTCCAGCTGCATTCACCAGGGGACAGACTCAGGCAGGGCCCCAACCATGATGAGCTACAAATGAGCAGCTTCCTATCCAGGCTAATGGAATGCTGGGTCCCCTGAGGGACTAGATCTCACTGATTGGCAACAGGAGGGCCCTAGGGCCTGGACTGAGATGTCCAAGTGGCCCCAGGCTGGCGGTGAGTGAAGACAAAGAGGCTTGGGAGTCCTAGCCCAAGGGCCTGGGTGTGTCAGGTCAGGGTTCTGCAGCCGAGAGTAAGCTGACGGCCTCCAAGGGACCCAATCCCCAAGGGAAAGATGTCCTGAGCAGAAAGAGCCCAGGCCTTCCAGGGGAAATGGGACAGCTACTTCCCTTGCCTCTCCAGCTTCCCCGTGCCCCGTGCTGGGCCTAAGGGCCTACAGTCACCCAGGGAAGCCACTGCAGCCACACTGGGAAGCTGGGGCTCAGGGCCTACTCCTGGATGCCTACAGATGAGTCACGCCATCTGGCCAAGAAAGCCTCCCTGGGTGAATTTCCCAGGAAGCTCCAATTTCTCACTACTCTTATTATCTGTTCACTTGCCTGTGTCTCCCACCAGCCTATGAGCCCTTGAGGGTGCAGGCCTCATGTTCTGCTTTCATTTCTGTATCTCCCACCTTCACCCACCTCTCTAACATGGGGCCTTGCCTGGGGTAAGCAAAAACTGAGCACTGATGGATGGAATGATGATCGGACGGATAGATGGATGAACAAATAATGCACATGTGAGTGAATGGATGAGCTTAATGGATTCTGGATAAGAGTGATTGCAGGCTTGACCTAACATCCTATATTTATTGTCATGAATCGAAAAAGTCTAATGAACTCCAGGTGTTGCCATAGTAATGCCACCAGCACCGTTAGCTCAATATGCACCTAATAGACTAGCTCTCACCTGATACCCACTATTAAGATATAATAAAATAGTATTATTATATTACAAAAGCTTGATGCTAACTTTCCTGAGGGCTGGAGTCTCCCATCCTTTTGGCTGACCCTTAAGCAGGAGGGCTCTGAATGACCAGTCTTTTGCAAAACGCCTGCTCTTGGCTCTCACCCACTAAGTTGGGAGTGCCTCCCTTAAATACACTGGCCTCTTAGACTTCAGACTAAATTCCAGCCGCCTCCACCTTCCCCCTCCCTGAAGTGAGGGTCTGAGTGGAGAATGTGAGCAACATGTGCTTCCCCTTCTCCCTTACATATTGTTAGGGTCTTGAAGTTTTCCCCTTCTCCCTTACATATTGTTAGGGTCTTGAAGTTTGGCTGGAGGCCTCAGGGAAGCTGCCCATACGGGTATCAGACATGAGCTGGGGCCACTGGACAACTGGGATGGGATGGGATGGGACAGACCAGCCCTCCAGGTCCTGGGGGGGAGAACAGAAAGATTCCTGCTCCTGGTTGCATCCCCTAGCCCCATCCCCACCCAGGAAGCAAGACACTGGATGGGAGGAGCTTCAAATGGTGGGAGGAGCTTAAAAGACTGACAGTTCTGAGGCTTTCTAAGCCTTTCTCTTAAGTGAGGTATATTCTCAGGTGTTTCTTGAATTTTTTGGCATGGGTGACACCACCTGGTCAGCAAAATCTCTTAAAGAGCTGCTATCCACGTGGGTCAATTCAGTCATGATTTATATTATCCCAGCCACGATGTGGCCACAAGGGGAGAATGGGTTCTGGAGGGGTCTTTCCTTTCACTCTCTCCTGGTCCCAGTCGAGGGTTCTGACCTTGCCTACAACCAGTGTCCAGTGGCTGACCTTGTCTAGACTTGGCTCTGGGCTGGACTCTGGGAGACCAAGAGGATGTAGTATCTGGTCTACAAGTAGCTCTGAGCCTAGTAGAGGGAACAAGACACCAACGCAGAGTCCTGATACAGGTGGCCTGAACTGGAAGGCTCTGCACAGGTGGACGTGGCGGAGACAGCAGAGCGCAAGCTAACCCACCATAAGGAAAATGAGGGGTATGTGAGCAGTTCCGGGGGAGGGAGCAACAGACCCTAAGATAATCTCCAGCATTCGAGCAGAAAGGAGAGAGTTACAAACTCAGGTAAATACAGATTTAGAAGTGTTAAAGTAACATGCATCACGTAATCTCAGGACAATTTGATAAAGTGGGGACTACTGCTATCTCATTTCACAGATGAAGGCCACAGAGCTGGTGCGTGGGTGGCTGGGACTCAAATGTAGGTGACTTGAGGTCCTCTCCAGCTCTTTCTACTCTTATCATTTTTTCACGTAGGGGACAAGAGCCAGATTGCAGAGAAGCTTGAATCTCAAGTCAAGGAGACCAAAATGTATCCAACAGGCCATGGGGAGCCTCAGCAGGTTTCTGAGGAAAGCCACAGCTGACCATTTTAGGAGGCATCACTACCTCACCCCGAGCTGCTGCCCCTGGCAGCCAGGCCCCCTTCCTTCCCTTGCCAAGGAGAGGGTGGAATTGGTGAATTGGAATGTGGAGCGAAGGCGGTCGTTTGGCAACAGCAGGAGACATACTTTCCTGCAGCCTCTGGGGCACTTGGCACGTTACGCCCCAGGCAGAATGGAGCTTCCCTGGGAGCAGTCCGGGGTGTCCCAGCAGACGAGTCTGTGTGAACTCAGCCAAGGCAGAGAAGCCGCCTGGCAGAATGAGTTCCGGCTTTCAGCAGGCACTGCAAAATCTCACCTACACGGACCAAGGCTGGTGGAGGCCTGTGGAGGCCTTCGGAGCTGGGGGAGGACCTCAGGAAACACAGGTCCAATGTCCCCAAAATGAGAAAACTGGGGCCCAGACTGATGGTGTGAGTCACCCCAGTGCCCATGGCATGTCAGGTTCCCACAGCTGTCTACTCTCCAGGCCACTTCTCCCCGAAACCCTGAAGAAGGCGAGGCACAGGACAGCACCCCACCCAGTGCTTGATACACAGTAGGGGCACAATGTGCAAACGAATGCACGCGTGCCTGTAGTGGGGGCCTGCGGTCCACACGTACAATGACTTGGGTGCTGTCGAGCAGGCGGAAACAAACGACCTAAGAAATTTGTCGTGCAGCTGTTATCGAACACATTGCTTCTCTCTGCAAACTGTCCTGCTCAACTGTGCAAAGACCTGCTCCCTGCTGGATGCTGGAACCCATTTGGCTCTGCAATGGGATGTGGGTTTCGGCGAACAGCTGGAACAGATGGTGACCCTGAAGTCATATTTTGCAACAGGCTGACGCTTGTTTAATCTAGATGAAAGTACAGCTCCATGGTCCTCACATGTTGGCTGGAGGAAGGGTGGTGGAGAGCAACGGGAGGGAGAATCAGAGATTCCAAGGTGAGTATCCAGGAGATACCTCTACCTGGAAACCCGGAACTCAGGGTGACGCGGGGGGAGAGGATCCCAGGAGGACCAGCCTCCCCGACCACAGGTGCAGGGGAAAGGACGCGGAATTGGACTTCAGACAGGCCTGTGTGCGAGTCCTTGCTCCAACGCCTACTAGCCAGTAAACTTGGTCCAGTTCTTTCACATTTCTGAGCATTAGCTTCTTTACCTGGACGTGGAGATGCCAATGTCTGGCTCTCAGGGTGGTGGCGCAGGGCAAGGTCAGGTGCCAAGCACACCTTGTTCGTCCATCATTCACGCATTCATTCACGCATTCACTCAGTCACTTGTAAATATTATCAAGCACCAAGCACCACAGGCCTGGCACTGCTGCTGTTGGAGAGTCAGCAGTGAATAGGACAGACATGCCCCCTGCCTTCATGGCCTGCGTGCTCTAGCACTGAGCTCCTTCCTCATCCCTGGCAAAACCACCACCGGAGGGCCTTAGAACACTGATGCCTGGCTGCCGCCACCCCGGTCGGAATCTCTGGGGATGAGGCTAGGGATGCCGTCATGCGGCAACGTGAGGTTCATGGTTTAGGAAGAAGCTCCCATCCACTAAGGGCATGCTGCCTGCCTCCGGCTCTCTCCGAGCTCTCCCCTAGCGTCACTCGCTGAACGCCTGGCACAGCCCTGGAGGTGGGACCTCTACCCACCTCTCCCCATCCCACATCGAGGTGAGGAATCCGGCACTCTGTCTGAGTGATCTGCCCAAGTCACAAAGCTCAGAAAAAGCGGAATTGGGGTTTGAAGTCCATCTGATGATTCCAGAGCTCAGCTCTAACCACATGCTGCCACAGCCCATAAGCTGAGGGACCTGAGCTTATGTGAATGCCTGCCCTCGGCTCTCCTCGCACGTCCCTGGGGATGGGACAGACTGACTGTGCATCTACTGTCACTCTTGGGACTTGGGAATTTCAGGGTGGTGCCGTGCCCCTCACCTGCACATCAGAAGACCCAGATCCAGGCCTTCTGTATTCCAGCTGTGTGGCTTTCATCTTTGCATCTATAATTTATTTTGGTTTTTTTAATGTTTATTTTGAGAGAGTGTGTCCTGCCCATGAGGGCAAGCGTGTGCATGTGCGGGGGAGGGGCAGAGATGGGGGGAGAGATCCCAAACAGGCTCTGTGCTGTCAGTGCAGAGCCGGACGTGACAGCATGACCTGAGCCAAAATCAAGAGTCAGACACTTAACTGACTGAGTCACCCAGGTGCCCCTCCATCAGTGATGAAGAAATCCTGAAAGTCCCACATGTTCTGTCTGGGTCCTCGAGGCTCCCAGTGGGTTCTGAAGGAGGCAAAGTGTTTGGGGGATCTCCAGGCCCTTTCAGAGGGGAGCTGTAGGAGCCAAGCTCTCCAACATGCATGAATGGTGAACTGTGTCTTCTCCCACAAGAGCCACTATGCGGCATGGACCACATTGGGTAGGAGGCTGTCTCCAAAGGGTGATTCTTAGAAACCCTGAGCCCGAGTGGGACTGGCCGGACTCTCGTATGCATATGCACGAGGAGCGTTTTTCACATTCCCCCCAACCTTCCCATGCTAATGCTACCCCACACACTGATTCCTGGAAAGGTAAATGCAGATCGAGAGGGGAAAGCCTCTTGCAGCCATGAACACATACACACAGCTATTCATTCATCCAGCAGTCACTGAGTACCTGCTGTCCAGCAGGCACTATTCTAGGTGCTGGAGATCCAGCAGTGACAGACAAACAAGTTCCTTCCCTCATGGAACTGACAGTCCTAACACAAGAGCTTCGGAGAGCAGTAATTTTCATCTTGTCAACAACAACAAAAATATTAATAACCCCTTCCACACGCAAGTGCATTAGGCATTTGCAGATGGAGAAAATGTTTATGCAAGAGTGGGTTCTGACACCCACTGCCATAATTCTGAGCCTCCTCCACAAGTTAGGGACCTCAAATCTATATACAGCATCATCTCCACTCAAGCATCCTACCATCAGGGAGAGGGGACCCTATTCCTGACTATCTGGGTCTAGCCAAAGAGCCCCCCAGAGCTTGGAAACGTAATTAAAGCCTCCTGCTTTATCTCTAAAAACCCTCAACTTTTGCACTCCACTCCATAATATATGTGTGCTGTTCCTTTTAGTATAAAATGTTCTAAATTATTCCCCAGTTATTACTGGACTTCCCACCCCACCCCAAGTTACCAACCTCTGAGTAAAGTGGATGCAGAAAATAAACAATGTGGCTTTGCATGCCACAGTCACATAGCCATGGACCATGAGCACAGCCAGTTTGAGAAGGTCTCTAGGGGAATGGCCTAGACAGGAGGGGGTAACGCATCATCTATATCCCACCATTAAAAAATTTTTTTTGACATTTATTTTTGAGAGACAGAGAAGGAATTGGAAAGGGGCAGAGAGAGAGGAAGACACAGAATCTGAAACAGGCTCCAGGCTCTGAGCTGTCAGCACAGAGCCCAATACCGGGCTCAAACTCACAAACTGTGAGGTCATGACCTGAGCTGAAGTCGGTTGCTTAACTGACTGAGCCACTCAGATGCCCCGGTATATCCCACCATTTTTAAAGAAGTTACTCTCTTGCATAAACACTTCTAAAAGTTTCCCACCAGAGTTATTTACTTCCAAGATCTTGTTTCTGTTCCATGGGGAGAGAATTAATTCTGCATTGTGTGTTTATGGATGCACGTTTGGAATACAGAGATCCACAGAGAGGCAGAAATCAAAAGAGATAATATATCTGGATGGGCTTACAGCTGGTCCAATCCCTTCATTTCATAGACAGGAAGAAGCTTTTCAAAGCCAAGGCTAACTGGAGTCTAACTGCAGAGGGCAATTCTTAGAATCCTTTCCCCATGTGACATTCATGGCCTGTTGGTGAGGCAGCTGTGACAGGCTCCGGGTGGCCGAGGCTCTGGGTGGCTCTCACTCCAGCCCTGCTCCCCTATCATTTTGCTGCAAATCTCTTAAATGCACTTCTCCTGTGCAAGAAAGAGATGGAGACCCCAGACCCCCCTCCCTAGAGCAGTTCGCTCTCTGCAATTAGAGGCACCAGCAGGGCAGGAGGCAGGACCCAGAGGCCCCTAGCCCATGGATCCTGGGCTATGAGCACTGCATGGGACCCACGGGACTGAGGGAAGCCAAGATGTTGGCCCCACTGGAGGCCAGGTGTGGGGAAACAGTTTCTGGATGGAGGTTCTGTGTTCATCTCCAGACCCCCCACAGCCTCCCCTCCCACACCACGCTCAGGCTGCACACAGGCTGCTGTTTCCCCCCTCTCCTCATTCTGATCCCTTGATCTGGAACATTCCAATCCTCTTCCAACCCACCAGCCCCACCCCATTTCCTGGCTAAATCGATTCATCCCTCACATCTCCTCTTAAATGTCACTCCTCATGGAGTCTTTCCTGACACCCCGGTGCTGATGAGAGTGGCCAGGTCTGTGCTCTCATAGGTCCCTGTACTTCTTCTTAACATTTGTTTACCATCTACATATATTTAGGGGGTTTTTGTACAATTATTTATTTAGTGTCTATGTCCCCCATAGACGGCCGGCTCCCAGAGGGTGGGAACCATGCCTGTCTTGTTCATCATGTGATGCCCAGCACATACCACATTGCCTTGTAGGCCGTCAATGAATATTTATTCAGTAAAAGTGAGTGAACAAATGAATGAATGAAAATCCTACCAGATATGGCAGGCAGGATGGTGAAGTCTAAGGAGGCCTGAAAGTTTACAATTAATTGTATCCCACCCTCCCTCCCACCCTGGCAAAGTTCTTATTTAGCTATATTTCACTTTTCCCCACAACAGAGTATGGCTTTTTATGTCCCTCCAGTGGAAGGTCAATGATTCCAAAGATGAATGGCCTCATCCCAGCCCTCCTATCCTTGGCAAGACGGATTTGCACGTGAATTCTGATCCCTAATGGAATGAATCAGGTATAAGCACTGTGCTCAGAGCTTTGGGGACATGATTTCATGTCCTCATCACAAGAACTCTGAGATGGGTACTATTATCATCTCCCACTCTACAGATGAGGAAACAGAGGCTAGAAGAGGATTCGTAAATCATCCAAAGTCACCAGCTGGTATGTTCAAATCCTAGAACTGCAGCCAGCTCTGTCTGATCCCACAGCCCCAGCACTTAACCACCATGCCACAAAGGCCATGTACACACGCATCCCCCAGCATCTGGGTGATTCTAACCTGGGGCTTTGCATTTTTTTTTCCATTTTTTCCTTCCTTCCTTCCTTCCTTCCTTCCTTCCTTCCTTCCTTCCTTCCTTCCTTCCTTCCTTCCTTCCTTCTTTCCTTCCCCCTTCCTTCCATCCTTCCTACCTTCCTTCCTTCCTTCTTTCTTTGAGAGAGAGAGTGTGTGAAGGAGGAGCAGAGACAGAGGCAGAGACAGAGCATCCCAAGCAGGCTCCACGATGTCAGCACAGAGCCTGATTCAGTGCTCAATCCCATGAACTGTGGCATCATGACCTGAGCCGAAATCAAAAGTCAGATGCTTAACTGACTGAGCCACCCAGGTACTCCGGGGCCCTGCCTTTCTAACAAGCTCCCAGGTGATGCCAATGTGCTGGTGCAGGGACTGTTTTGAGTAGTAAGTCTATAAAGGAGAAAAGGCGAAAGAGGATTTCAGCAGGGCAGGGAGAGTATTCCAGCCCGCAGGTAGGCACTAGCAAATGCTGGGTGAAGGGAACATACTTGTGAAGTTGAGATCAGCAAGTATCTTGATGTGGCTGGAGCCAGGGCATGAAGACGGATAGGAGGGGACAAACAGTCTGGAGCTTCAGCCCAAGGAGAGTGGAATTTCAGGTGCTGTAATGGAATGCATGGAAGGGTTTTTAAGAGGGGGCACGACATGATGGGACCTGTGTTTCAATGAGCCACTCTACTTGCAGTGAGTGCTTGAGGACGGAAAGATAGAGGTCCTACCAGCAAGGGAGCAGCTACAACAATCCATTAGAAGACAAGACACAGGACTGACTCTGGGCAGATGGATGCAAGCAGGAGATTAGACACCAGAGACATTGAAAGGGCAAGATCAATTTCTTTAAAACAAAGCTGCAGGACTCTTTCCAGGCACTAACAATTTCTCAGCCAGTCCATGCCCTGGGACAACCACACAGAGCTGGTGGCAGATGTAAAATCAGGTGTGGGGCACCTGGGTGGCTCAGTCGGTTAAGCATCCGACTTTGGCTCAGCTCATGATCTCATGGTTTGTGAGTTCGAGCCCCACACCAGGTTTGTGCAGACAGCTCAGAGCTTGAAGCCTGCTTCAGATTCTGTCTCCCTCTCTCTCTGTCCCCCCCTCCAACTCATGCTCTGTCTCTCTGTCTCTTTCAAAAATAAATAAGCATTAAAAAATTAAAATATAAATAATAAAAATAAAATAAAACCAGGTGCATACAATTCCAATGAAGTCCCAACAGTACTCTTAGAAATGGGGCTCACCGACCACTTCTTCCAGTCCAACCACACAGTCTCCTTGGTGAGCCAGGCTTTTCCTGTCCTCGTACAGCAAGTGTCTGAGTCTGAGAATGGAAGTGACTTGGTCAAGCTCCCACAGCCGAGCCCAGAATCGAGGAATCTGACCACTAGGTTAGTGCTGTGCATTTTAGAGAACTTGCCCCAGCAGAGAAAATGAACACATTCAGCTGTAATCTGGTATCAGCCCACACTTGCAAATATTAAACAAGCAAAAACATTCCACTTCTCAGACTGGAAGTTTACATTCTAAAAGGAGGGGGGGGGGAGAGACCCTGAAATGGAGTCATCTACACCAGACAGTTAAACCTGAAGTAAAATTAGAAAATGTGTCACATGGAAAAAATCTGCAGTGAGAAATGGTTTCTGCCCCCCTCCCCCCTTTTTTTTCTTGCTGTGGGAGAGTGAGTAATTTGGCATTTTAACTAGACAGGGGGAGAGGGCAGCTTTGGTCTCTGCTTTGTGCCAAATACACACAGTTGTTGGGCACAGTTCTGTATCCTGACTTGCAGACTGGGATGGAGTAAGGCATCTGCCTAGCAACCAGACGAACAGGGATGAGGGCCACTGAGTTCAATTCTTTTCCCCAAGTGCCACAGCATTTGGCCATCTGAACTCAGGCATCCTATAATATTCATGCTCACAGTGCTTTTAAGGGTTCACCTGCTCTAACCCCTTCACTTCTCAGATGGGAAGCCGAGGCCCATAAAGAGGCAGAGAGCTAAGACAAAAGAAGAACAGGGGAACATCAAAGCTGAGCCTTTGGGAAAGTTTCTTCCGTGCCTCCCCCCACAGTTGCCATACTTGCCTCCTGAATCTAGGGGAACCCCTCCATGGCTGATGGTAACCTGAATGTACCAGGCTGCCATCAGGTTATTCGTTTAGTGAGCGTTGCCTGAGTACCTGCCAGGGGCCAGGCACGGAGCGAGGTACTGGGGGTACAGGGGATAGAATGTCCCCAGTTTAGATTTTTGAGGTGGCCCTCCCCCAGATTCTAGCTACTTTGGAGTTTGTGTGGTTTGAGGTCAGGCTATGAAGAGGAATATTCTGGGAGACAAAGCCAGAACACCACATCGGTGGGACATCCAGGGTCTCAAATGCCATGCTAAGAAGTGCTGTAATCATTTTCTATGGCTGCTATAAGAGATCACCCCAAATTTAGTGACTTATATTAACAAAAGCTTATTATCTTACAGTTCTGTAGGTTAGAAGTCCAGCACAGATCTTATTTGGATAAAAAGTAAGGTATCAACAGACTGTGCTCCTTTCTGGAAGCTTCAAGGGAAAATCCATTTCTTGCCTTCTCCAGCTTCTAGAAGCCACCTGTGTTCTTTGGCTCATAGCCCCTTCCTGCATCTTAACACCAGCAAAGAAAGCTGGTCAAGTTCTCACGTTGTATCTCTCTGCCCTCCTCTCCTGCCCACCCCCTTCCATTCTTAAGGACCCTTGTGATTACACTGGCCCATCTAGACAGTCAAGGATCCTCACCCTCTTTTAAGATCAACTGATTACCAAGCAGAATTCCATCTGCAGTCCGAGTTCTCCTATGCCATGTGACCTCATCTAGTCACAGGCTCTGGAGATTAGGACGTAGACACCTTTGGAGGGCCATGACTGCCTACCACAGGTGGTCAGCATGGGAAGATGACAGAGGGTTTTCAGCACAGGTAACATAATCAGAGTTGGTTTTGCAGTGCTGCTCAAACTGTAACGTGCATGTGAATCACCAGGGATCTTGTTAAAATGCAGATACTGATTTACTGGGTCTGTAGATGAGACTGGAGATGCTGCGTTTTTACCAACATCCCCCACGATGCTGATGCTGCTGGTACATCTGAATAGCAAGAAGCCAGAAGGCTACTGTCGCCGCAGTTGGGGGGCGGTGCAGTGTAGGGTGGAGGAAGACAGACCCGTGTGCTGAAAATAAAGACACAAGAAGCCAACTGCTACGATGTACGTCTGGGAGGGGAGAAGCAGCTGGCTGACCCAACTTCAGATGGAGTTGTGTGTATGATGCCACTGACACTGCATGAACTTAGGTTCGGTTTGTCACCAGCTTTTGGGCTCTCTAGACTTCTATTCTAGAACGGTTATAACTTTCCAGCACCCAAAAGAATACCTTCATTTTTCTTCTGTGACATGCATGCTATCCCTGACATATCTGTTGTATCCAGTCCCTGCTCTCACGCCCACTCTGGTCCTCATACCATCCATCGCAGCGGAGGGCTGCGGGTGGTCTTTCAGCAGGGCTGGAGGCACACACAGACTTCGCTATGGTCAAGGGTTCATAATGCTGGGTTTTCACTAAGATCTCCACAGTCCCGGGCTTTGAATGACTCATTCATTAATGTATTCAAATGCTCATTGTGTCCGTTTGGTGCCATGTCAGATGCTGAGGAAACATGGATAAATAAAACAGGGTTCCCGCCCTCAGGGAACCCACAGACATGTGGGAGCAGGGAAGGAAGGAGGTATTGAATGGGTCCCCAATTACAGGCCCAAGGCTTACCTTGTTAGTCTTCATAGTAGGAATTACTGACCCAATTTACAGGTAGGGATGATAAGGGAAAGGGAGGTCACTCAATGGGAAGTAGCAGAGTTGAGATTTGAACTCAGGACCCAGGCTCCCAGAGCTCCTATGCCTGAGCTACACCCCCTGAAGGTCCCTCTGGGATCCAGTGCGAGCTCTGTCACTCACATGTATTGCAACCACAGACAGGTACTTTCGTCTCTGGGACTCGGGATTGCCACCTCTGAAAGGGGGCCCTTGGACTGCATGGTTTGTTCTCAACCCTGGCTGCACCCTTGAATCACACCAGGAGCTTTTCAAACCCGCCAACGACTAGACTTCACCCCAGAGGAATTCAGAATCCTGGAAGTGGGGAAGGCTGGGCATCACATCATTCTGAATCTCCAAGTGATTCTAAGGTGCAGCCAGGGTTGAGACCCACCAAGGTCCTTGAACATGACCTCTGGAACTCCAATTTCCTGAAGAATCCTCTTCTCTTCCAGCCCTTACAAGGCATGTGCAAAATGAATGAATGAAGCAGGAGGGGAAAAGGGAGGAAGGATTCCCGACTCCATTCAACTAAGGACGGTATGAGGCAGTAATGCAGCACTGTCTCTTTACCTGCTGTCCTTTTCTCCTTTTGGATTAGAGAAACAGCAGCAGCAGATAAAGGAGGGGTGAGCCAGTCTTGTGTGCTGCTGTGGGAAGTGCAAATTACTATCACCTTCCCAAAGAATGCAACAGAAGCTTTCAAAATGGGCATGCATCGGGCCAACAATTTGTTTTAGGAATTTATGTTCGGAAATAACTGCAGAAAAGGTCAAATCCAGAGCTACAAGAGTAGGGTCATCATGATAGTGTTTATAACAGTGAACAGCCAGAAATAGTCTGAAGGCATATAAGGGGGCTAGTTTAATAATGGGGCATACGTACAATGAAATATTATTTAAATTACAAAGGATGTTAGGAAATAATATTTAGTGTCCCAGAGGAAGTGTTTAGATGACTACTAAGGAAAAAAATGCCGAGCAACACAACACAATGTTGACAGAATGATCTATTCTTTTTATAACGTATGTGCATATTTCAGCAAATAACTTTGAAAAACTGTCCACCAAATGTCAGCAGCATCTGTCTCTGAGTCATGAGATAATATGTGACATTTATGACCTCTTTTCACCCCCTAGGTTTTTACAATGACTATTTTTTTTTTACTCTCAATTCTTTTTGACATCACTGAAAAAATAAGTCTCCTCTTTCAAAGGCTGCTTCCCTCCCCCTGCCTGCCCCATCTTCTGGCGGAAATAGACACCCCTACTTTGGTAGTGCTGAGGCTTGCTTGCACCTCCATTAGGACACACAGGATCAGTTCCCCAGCATTTAAGCCAGCTGTTGCTGCACACCGGTCTCTACTACTGAACCAGTAGTCAGTTCTGCTGAGTCCCTCTAGGACAGGTGCTCAGTCCAATGCATCTTTTTAGTCACCCACCACCCACCCCAGAGGGTCTCAGAGAGAGCAGGTGGCCAGGAAATACGGGAAGAAGACAGAAACCTATATATCTACAAACGTATATATCTCTATAGTAGCCAGAACACAGAACAGGGAAGTTTTTCAAAGACTTTAGCAGATGTTTGCTTTGTGAAAAGACTAGTTGAAAAAGCCCTCCTGGTGGTAGATGGGGCTTTTAAGCTGGGCCCCATTTGAGTGCCTCAGTGATGGAAGGATGACTCCTGGAGAGGCTTAAGGCAGGGCTACTCCCTGCACACCAGACTCTAGCTAAGCTCCTCCAAACCCAGGAAGGGGCTGAACTCAGGGATCCTGCTCATTTGAGGGAGATATGCAGACCCTCAGAACAGAACAGATTTCTTCCCTGTCCAATCTTAAGTCATCCATGCCATGCAACAAGTGCAAAAATGAACTGGGTTGGATAAAACTGGTTCAGTTTGGGTTGGCTTGGCTTGGGTTGGGTTGAGGTGGGTTGTACTAGATTAGGTTGCATTGAGTTAAATTGAGTTCTGATGGGGATAAGGGGTGGGATGCACTCATTAGGTGACCCCAGCCTCATAACTCCCTCATTAAATCTTGCCCAATAATAGGTCTGGACCTTCTCCCAGGTTCTGCTCTAACCATAGACTTTTTCTCTCTTTAGTTGGTGTGGAACAGAGGAAGGTGGTCAGCCAGCAAACCTGCTCCTCCCAACGCCTCTGATGCATCTCAGCTCCTCTGGGCTCTGTGTCGACAGCAGCAGCTCAGGCCCCATGATCTGCTGCTCTGACTTTGAAGCCTTATTTGCCATCCATTCTCCTTATTGCACATTAGCGTCTTCAACTGAATCTCACTGTAAGATTTCTTCCTCTTTGATAACCCTCACCTGCTCACCACCTCGCCAACACTCCCAGTATCCAATCATATCATGAAAAACCTGGGTGATAAATCAGTCTGTACTAAAAAATGTATGGCTTAATGAACGAGACAGGGGTGACTTCCCTTACCAGATTTTAAAATATATTACGAAGCAACAATGATCAGGGCTCCTGGATGGCTAGGTCGGTGGAGCCTCCGACTCTTGACTCAGCTCAGGTCATGATCTCACAGTTTGTTGGGCTCCACACTGACAGCGCAGAACCTGCTTGGGATTTTCTCTCTCTCTCTCTCTCTCTCCCTCTCTCTCTCTCTCTCTTTACCCCTGCCCACAAAATAAATAAACATTTTTTAAAGCAATGATCATGAAGACCATGTGGGATTTAAAAAACACGCACATGCATAGGTACAGGGAAGTGACCAAAGTAGAGGTTTGAGAAAAAATTTTTGACCATTAAAGAAACAAACATATATGACGACAACCAGAAGCAACATGATAATTGGTTAATAGCTGACATCTTAATTAGTGTTTTGGAGAATCCTGAGTACCATTTTGAAAAAACAAAACAAAACAAAACACAACTGACTTCAGATTATACCCTATGTAATCTATGTAATTTACCTAATTTATGGTCCGTTTTAAGTAGGTCAAGCTATAGACATTAAAGGAAACCTTGAAAACAAACTCATATATTTAGCTAGCAGAGAAAAGATAAGTGTACAACTCTGGACAAAATGGAGGCCGCTAGGAATAAGATGAGTGGGGATAAACAGGAAAACAAATTGTTTATGCAATTAGATGTAATGAAAAGAAAATCAAGAGCAAAGTAACATTAGCATAAATTCCTAACTAGTTATTAAAGTCACTAAAGGAGAAAAACCTAAAAGCCCCATAATGTACCCTCATTACTCAGCCATGGTCACCCCAGAGTTGGCAGAGCTGTGGAAGAATCGAGACGAATGACAATCCACAGATGATATGGTAAATTGGCGCGTTCTCTCCAGACCACGACCTGGACCTACCCATTCACTCCCTCTTTGATTCACTGAAAGGGTTTTCTGAATGCTCACTCAGGCATTCTGGGATTCAGAGTTGGAAAGACCTAGTCCTGCCTCTTGGAGCTTCCCATGTAGCAGGGGAGGCAAACGAATCACCAGTGGTCACGGTCCGGTCTGAGAAGCCCTGGGACCAAGGGACGAGTGGATAAACAGTGTCAGCCCAAAGGAAAAACACCCAACATGCCAGGCAGAGGAGGGCTTCCCAGAGAGGATACTTAAAGGGTGAATGGGGGGTTGCCAGGTGGACAGGAAGAAAGGCATTCTCTCAAAGAGTGACCAGCCTATGCAGAGATGCAGAGGTGGGACATCGCATGTCTCATTCTGCAAGCTACCGGTGGTTTGGAGTGAGCCCAAGTCAAGAGGGGCTCTGTGTGGCTGGAGACCGGGAAGCCACAAAGGGCCCTCTGCAGCAAGGAGCATGACCCCCATCTTAGGTAGAGTGAGAATCCAGTGAGAGCAATTAAAGGAGGAAGGAAAATGATTAAATTTGTATCTAAGAGAGATCTATCTAAATATGTAAGAAACATGCAACTACTTCTGTCCTTTGATGGGAAAGTAAGTCTGGGGTAATCTAGTCAAAAATAATAATAATAATCTAAAAAGAAAACAAAGATCATTTGTCAGAAGATGGTCCCAGCAGCTCTGTTTATAGTAATGACAAAAGAGCCAAAGTCCAAGTGGCCAACCGTGGACAAATGAGGCATGACCCACACCCTCAAGGTGCTCCCATGGTAAAGAGAGAGAAATAAACATACTGACAGTACAGGGGGACAATGTTGGTGCTGGAAGACAGAGATGAGGGAATGGGGAGTTCAGTGATGAGAAAGCTTGGGCAGAGAGATGCCTCTTCCAGAGCGCCATTTAAGCTGGGATGTAGAATTAGGCCTTAAAGAGAGACAGAAGGTACGAAAGTGTACTCCAGACAGGGAGATTAGTTCACATCATGTGCAAAGCTGAAGAGACTACAAAATCCCAGCACTGCATGGGAAGCTGTGGCTGGTTCAGTGTGCCAGGAGCTTTCAGCCTGCACTCTGCTGTAAAACACACACACGGGGGGCGCCTGGGGGGCGCAGTCGGTTGGGCGTCCGACTTCAGCCAGGTCACGATCTCGCGGTCCGTGAGTTCGAGCCCCGCGTCAGGCTCTGGGCTGATGGCTCAGAGCCTGGAGCCTGTTTCCGATTCTGTGTCTCCCTCTCTCTCTGCCCCTCCCCCATTCATGCTCTGTCTCTCTCTGTCCCAAAAATAAATAAACGTTGAAAAAAAAAATTAAAAAACACACACACACACACGGCACAGGATGTTACCGCAGGAATTCCCTACTTTATACAAAACCAACAAGTTTACCCAGTAATTAAAACACTATAATCATTTATATTCATTGTAATTTCTAATGGCACGTCAGCAACAGTAGCTCACTACAGGCCAGGGCACAGGTAAGGCAGAGGCCAGAGATGGGAGGGTCTCAGGTGTGATTCCTACCCACTTTGCTCTCCTTCAGGAAAGCATATCAGACGGCCATGAGCAAGAGTGAGATGATCTGAGGAAAAACCCAAACTGGCTCTGATTAGCATTCGGATTTGCCCCAAAGAAGATTTACAAATGGTCAAAAAGCACATGAAAAGATGCTCAATATCATTAGTCATCAGGGAAATGCAAATCAAAACAATGAGGGACCACTTCATACCCACTAAGATGACTGTAATTATAAAAAGTGTTGGCAAGGATGTGAAAAAAATCAGAGCCTTTGTACACTGCTGGTGGGAATGTGAAGTGGTACAGCCACTGTGGAAAGGAGTTTGGGAATTTCTAAAAAAAAAAAAAATCTAAGCATGTAATTACCCTGTGACCCAGCAGTTCTGCTAAATATATATACCCAAATTAATGAAAAGAAGTACTCAAATACGTGTATCAAATGTTCATAACAGCACTATTCACAAGAGCTAAAAGGAGGAAACAAATCAACGCCCCCATCAACAAAAGAATGGATAAACGAATTGTAGTATATCTATTCAGTGGAATATTACTCAGCCATTAAAAGGAATGAAGTACTGACACTTGCTACAAAATGGACGAATCTCAAAAACTTCTAAGTGAAAGAAGCCAGACACAAAAGGCACATACTTTATGATGCCATTTATATGAAAGATCCAGAATAGGTAAATCCATAGAGACAGAGAGCAGTTTAGTGGTTCCCAGGGGCTAGTAGGATGAGGATGGGGGCCATGGGGAGTGACCACTTCATGGAAATAATGTTTTTCACTCTTTGGAGAGATGAACATGCTTTGGAACCAGACAGAAGTGACAGCTGTACAACAGTTTGAATGGACCGACTGCCACTGAATTGTACACGTGAAAATGGCTAGTTTTGTTATGTGAATTTTACCTCAATAAAAAAGTCAACCAGGATAACCAGATGTCCGATAAATATATGAAAAGGTAATCAACTTAAATATCAGGAAAACATAAATTAAGACTATAGTAAGGGGTATCTGGGTGGCTCAGTTGACTTTTATCTGACTTTTGATTTCCGCTCAGGTCACGATCTTGTAGTTCATGAGTTCAGGCTCCACACTGGGCTCTGTGCTGACGGCGTGGAGTCTGCTTGGGATTCTCTCTCTCACCTTCTCTCTCTGCCCCTCCCATATGCTCTCTCTCTCTACCTCAAAATAAATAAGTGGAACTGAAATAAAATGTTTTTTTTTAAAAAAAGCTACAGTAAGATTCTCCTATGTACTCATTAGAAGGGCTGAAATTCAGCCCAGTGACAAGATCAAGTGCTGTTGAGGATTTGAAGAAATGGGGACTCTTATACCCAGTGGGTGACCACACACCTCAGTACCACCATAGTGTAAGATGGTCTGGCACTGTCTGTTCAGTTGAAGGATGAACACACCCTGTTACCCAGCACCCCACTCCTAGACACAGAACCAACAGGGATATGTGCACATGTGCACCAAGTGACATGTACAAGAATGCTCGCAAAACCACCACTGTCTCTGCCGAAATGGAAACAACCCAAATACTGGAGACAAATGAATAGATGATGTACAGTACGTTAATACAGTAGAAAATTATACAGCAACAAAGATGAATTAACTACAGCCACACACAACAGTATAGACAAATCTGAAAACTGAATATGCAGTGAAATAAGCCATGTATAAAGTTCAAATTCAAGTGGAACTGTAGAATCTGGGGATACATGCTTGGGTACTAAAGTTATTTCTAAAGAATAAGGAAGCAATCACCATAAAAGTCAAGGTGATGGTTACCTCTGAGGGCAAGGAGGGAACAGTCACATCCAAGGGGCACAAGCTTCTGGGGCTCTCCTATTCTTGACCTGGGTTATGTGGCTGTTTGCTCTGTGATAAACACTTGGGCTGTAATTTTTGTGTGCACTTTTCTGAATGGATATTATATTTCACAATAAAACAGTATAAAGAAAAGTAACTAACTTGCACATATCGGGATTTTATTAACAGGAACAAATAACTTGTGAAACTGCTGCACTTGTCCCCTAAAACCACCTTCTTATCTGCTAAAATAGCAGGTGTTCCAATGACACTGTAACTTTACTTAGCTCAGCCATGACACATGAGGGGCACAAGGATCGGTATAGGGGATAGGGTCCCATTGACAAGGATCTCTTCAAACAGGGCAGGCCAGGAAAAACCCTCTAGAGTTGGGAAGCCTTGAGACTTTGGACCTCGGTTTCCTTATCTGGAGCACAAAGATAACAGTCCCAGTCCCTGACTCCTGGAGCACTTTTGAGGATTGGATGAATGTAACTCGGACATGCCCACACCTCTGCCTGAGCATATAAAGTGGTTTGCTTATAAGTGTTGGCCTTATTAATCGGCATGCGAAACTGGGCTTGCAGGAGGATATCTTACATGTCTAAGAGTTTCTGCAGAGGCCCAGAGGGACACTGAATACCCATCAGTTGCAGATGGCCCTCTCGTGGCCCTTTCCAGCTCCTGGCGGTTTCCTGCCACTCCCTTTTAACGCTTTCGATGGGAACAGGGCTTCCTCTGTGTTGTTTCTAACAACTGACTTGACATCAAGGAGAGCCTTCAAACACAGGAGGAGAAAGAAACACCAAAGTCTCTTTGCCCAGAATCTTCTTCCTTTTGGAGGCAGGGGTTGCAGCAAAATTCACGAAAGCCCATGAAACACAGGCCGCCCTCTACCGCTGAGCTGGCAGTGCCCTATGTCACATGGGAAAGTGCAGCGTTTCGACATGGGGCATGGTGCTGAGAAGCCAGAACTGTGCTCCCTCTGCCCTCTGATCTACAAGAAATGCCAGCCTGGATGTTCCGGTGGGAAAAGTGGCCAGAGGCCAAGGAGACAATGGTCTAGGTTGTCCCAGGCTTTCTCTGGCATACAAAGAGTTAACCCAGGCCACCCCCTCAATCCTCAGTGTCCTTCAAAGGGAGGGAGGTTGCTGCCCCTTCTCCTCAGACACGTATTTTGTCCAGGCTGTGTACTGATCTCCTAAATCCAGGAGGGGTGGGACCCTTTGGAGAACACAGTTCTGCAAACCCGGCATGGAGAAAGGGCTGAGGGTGGAAGGACAGGAGCCTAGGATCCGGGCTCCAGTCCTGCCTTTTGGACAGGCCATTTCCTAAGCCTCCCTCATCCTCAGTGTCCTCTGTAAAAACTGCCTGCATTGCTTTCTAACAGCTATCGCAAGGACCGACCCATAGTTTCTATCGCTTATTTTGTGCCTAGTAAGTGCCACAGTGTAGAAAGCGTATTACCTCTAATACCTCGTTTAATCTTCACAGCATCCCTATGAGGAAAGGCGGTCTAATTATTCCCGTTTTTGGGGGTGAGGAAACTGAGGCACGAAGAGGTGAAATCCATTGCCCAAGGTCACCTAACTCAGCCACGCTTCAAGCCCAGGCAGCCTGAACACAACTTAACCAAAATCTGTTTTAACTCAGACCCTACTAGTCATCCACCCTGCTCTGGGTCCTAGTGAGGAAAGTGAGGCTTGTGGAACAGAAGGGGACCAGATCCCCTGGCTCCCCGCCGGTAGTTCTTCTCACCACCCTGGGTGCCACTGCCCACCATGGATGGGACTCCTTCAGCTAACTCAGGGGTAAGTTAGGCATCGAGGCGATTCAGTCCCGTTATTTCTTGCGCGGCAAAGGTGCCAGGTGTCTCTGCTAGCGATCACGCGGCCGCACCTGTGTGCAGAGCGGGCACCAGACCTGTCCTTACAATGAGCCAGCCGGCACGCAGGACCGGCGTGCGGGCTCCGGGTGAGCTAGAGCTAACTGTCCCCTCGGAGCCGCTGGCGCTGCCCCGTACTTCCAAAGTCCCTCTGTGCCCACGACTGCAGGGGCCGCGCCCTAGCAGCACAGCGTCCAGATCGCGCGCCACCCGCCCGACGGGTCAGGGACCCCGTTCGCCCCTCGCATCCCCTTCACCGCCCGGGGAAGCGGCGCCGGGAGCGCCAGTGCGCACAGAGCGGCGAGGACTCCCTTTTATGTCCAGGAATGAGCGCGCACCGCAGGCACGCCCGCCGCCAAAAACCAACTTCCCCCGGGCGCGCGGAGGCAGCCGGGGCCACCCCCGGGCCGGGTCGCTTACCTGTCGCGGAGCGGGTCCGGGTGACAGAGGGGAGAAGCGCGGAGACCGAAAGCAGCAACAGCAGGGGCCACCACCGTCCGTTCCTCCTGCAAGAAGTGGGGGCGAGAAGGTGAGGCGGGCGGGAGGGGCGAGGGCCCGGGGCGCGGGGAAGCGAGTCCTACCTTGGCGCCATCTCGCAGGCCAGCCGAGTCCCCCGAAGGCACTGTGCGCCCCGGCTGAGCGCTGGCCGCCGCTCGCCCTTCCTGCAGCGAACAAAGGCGGCGCTGGGCAGCGGCGGCGGCGGCAGGCAGGCTCCCGGCTCCCGGCTCCCGGCCCGCGCCCTGAGTCACCCGCGCTCTGAAACCCGACTCCGCCGCGCCCTGCGCTCGCCCGCGCGCCGCGCCCACCTAGGCCGGCGGCGCCGCACTCACGCCCTGGGGGTCCCGGCCGCCGCTGCCGTCCCCACGCCCCTTTCCCCTTTCGAAGGACGCGCGCTCCCGGCCGCGGCCGCCACCCCGGGCCGCCTTATGTAACCTTCGAGAAAAGCCCCGTGCCCGCGCCCGTCTGGGTCAGCGGGACTCCTTCCCTCCCGCCCTAACGTCTGTCCGGGTCTGAGCTGCCCCGCGGCCAAAGCACTCTCCTTTCATGGACCAATGGAATTCTCTCAACAGCCCAGGGAGGCTGGAGTCACTGTGATTTCCTTAAATGACAAATGAAGAAACTGAGGCTCAGAGAGGCCGGGAGAATATACAAGGGCACACAGAAGGACTGAGCTCCTAACTGCTGTGCCTACCCTGCACGCCTGACACACGAACCCCACGTGAATGCCCAGAAATGGCCCCGTGATATATACAAATCCATGCCGCAAAGATAACCCTAATAAAAAATTGAACGTATCTGATATTTCCAAGGTTTTCCGCTGTATAACTTGCCTGCCCCACCCCCCTACTCCCAGCATGGGAATGTAAGTTTCAGGAGGGCAAGAAGATACATTTGTTTTGTTAGCTGGCTAAAACAATACCTGGTGGTAGAAATGCAAATAAACATTGGGTGCCTGAAGGTGAGAGTCTGAGGTGAGACACCTCTCCAGGCACGATGATGATGTGGGAGAGGGGAAGCAGTCTCAGCCATCCCTGGTATGCGTGACTATCCCACGGGGACAGGGCTTAGCACAGGGTCTGGCACTGGCCAACCCCCCACACGGTGGCTCTTTATTATGATTACCAGGCACCACAGAGTAAGGTTTTGGGGTGGGAGGAGGCACCACGGAGGCACAGTTCTGAAGCCTAGCAAGCCCCAGCAATGGCTCTTCCTGACGCACCAAGGAGCCACCGTGGGCCATGGCCCTGTTGTCAGCTCCTGGTTTTCATTTCTAGTAATCCGAGTTAGGCCCCCAGAGATAGGAGGGGATGGATATACTAGCTAACATTTATTGAGTGCTGATTATTTCCCAGACCCTGCGCTAAATGCTTTACAGTTTCCGTCCACTATCAGAAAGTACAGTGGGCCTATGAAATCTTTCATGAGCCAAAGCAGTGTAGAGTGAAGAAGCAATTACCATTAATTTATATGGAAAAAAGTTTTAGCATTCTCAGACCCCCAAAAATTACCCCTCTTAGGTTTTTCTGGAACCTTAGGACACATCTTGCTAATGATGCCCAAAATAACTCGAGATAAAGCACAGATGCTCACAGACACAGTCAAAAGCTACAGCTGAAAGCTGCAGCGGCTTGATGCTGAGATGTCTCCTGGGGCCCATCACACTCTTGGGGTGCTTGCCACATCTTTAACAGCTTGCCCAAAACACCGAACGCTATTTTCGCTTTGCTCCTTTTTTCTGCAACAGTGAAATTGCTCTTCAGATTTCTTTCAGTTACTGAGAACAGGTGTTCCCGCGGGTCTTTTGTAAAAGCAAAGTGGCAAAATGGGAACTTTTGGAAAGCAGAAAATACCTATACCTGTGTTACCTCATTTAATCCACACTACAACCCTGGAAAGGCAGTACTGCAATGATCATTTCATGGATGAGGAAGCCGAGGCTTAAAACATGCCCATCCTATGCGTGACAGTTGCCGATACCCATGCTCTCCACCACTCAGTCACCTACCTGCACGAGAACAGCGGGTTAGACCCACGGGAGATGCGCAGCACTCCGGCATGACAGGGTTAATGCCTGCATGGGCAGGGAGGGCTCCGAAAGACCTCCAGCCCGAGGTCAGGAGCTTGTTTCCAGTCCAGTTCTTGTCTGGGCTACAGAGTAAAGTTGGGCAAATCCTGACATTTTCTGATTTTTTTTTTTTTATTTCTTCATCTGTATAGTAGACACGATGATCCTGACTTGGGTTGTGGTCTCTCGATATGCAACTTGCACACCACAGTGCTCTGTCGCTTGTAAATGCTGCACATATCTACAGATCTGGGATTAATGTGAACAGTCTTCAGAACAGGAAGAGAGCAGCACGTCCTGGAGAAAGCTGGAGAGGCTTCAAGAGGAGAGTGAAGTTCACCCCGGCTCGGTCTGAGGAGAGTTTGAGGGGGATACATTGGAGGAAGGGGAAGGCAGTACTCAGAGAGATGCACTCTCAAGCAATAAATGGATAAAAATTTCCTGGGTTGCAGAGGGGACTGGTGGGCAGGGAAGTGTTACAGAGCCAAGACCTTCAATGACATGCCAGCTGATGGGTGTGTGCATGTGGACTTGAAATCATGGGTATTCCCTGAGCGTTGTGGAATCCCAGAACATTTACAATGGACAGAGCCCTGCGAAACCTGATCCAGCCACCTCCCTCCTGTCCCCATTTTATTGATGGAGAAACTGAGGCTCAGAAAGGCCATGCAATTTACCAAGTCAGAGGTAAGGGCAGAGACACATAAGAGAAGGAGAAAATGGGTAAGGTCTTGAAATGTTGCAGAAGATCCTTAAAGGTGGTGAATTACCTGTCACAAGAGAGATACACCTCTTAACAAACAAGAGGTCCCTGAGAAGGTAGGAATTATGAACTGGTACTCTGGGATCATGCTGCCTGGCGAATCCTGGCTCCATTCTTTATGAGCTATATGAAATGTGGGCAAATCTGTAAGACGAAGGTGACAATGAGTTTTTCCTATCAGCTCTTGGAAGGATGAAGATGTTCCTGGGATGCAAAGCAGTTATCAGTGTCTGGTGCACGATAATGCTCACTGAATGTTAGCGTCTATAATTGATGGTGGCGAGATTCTGGCAAGGGGCATGTCTGCAAGAGAGGCGAAACCCCAAACCCAGCCTTCAAGAGGCTGAGGCACTAGCAGCCAAAGCAGCCATAGAGCTAGGTTGGCCCCACGTGGAATTAACTCACAAGCCAAAGCACATTCTAACAAAATTGTCTGCTTCAGTCTTCTTTCTTCATCGGTTCATATTCTCTGTGAATATGAATTCTCTCCCACGTGCAGCCATTCTTATTTTAGTATGAATCACTAACCATAGGGAATTTGGTCTCTTAGTTCTATATTTCTCTATTGCTTATAAAGTATCACATCAACTGGAAATATAATTGACTTTCTTAGGCCTCAAACTTAGAATATATTTCTACATTGCTTAGAAAGAGCCACATCAACTACAATTGTGTAATAGGTCTATGGCTCGTTCTATTTGACTGTTAAAACCAGAAGTTGTGAACTGGTGGCCATTGGCTCAATTTGGCCCACAGGTTTTGTTTGGCCTGTCTGGTGACAAGCTCAAAATTAAATTAGTTGGAAATGTTTGATAATTAAGTGATTTTATTTTTTTTATTTTTTTATATATAGAGAGAAAGGGCACAAGTAAGCAAGGGAGAGAGAGAGAATCACAGGAAGGGAAGAGAGAGAGAGAGAGAGGGAGAGAAAGATAGAGAGAAGTAGGGATCACCCAAGCAGGACTCAAACTTGCCGGAAGCGGGACTTGAGCTCACCTATGTGAGACTCGAGCTTACTTACCGTGAGATCCGATCTGAGCCAAAGTCAGTGCTTAATGACGGAGCCACCCAGGCACCTGATAATTAAGTGATTTTACATTAAAGTCTAGATTTCTGGCTTCTTTTTAAATTTTTGGAAAACCTGTCAACACGGGGCCTGAATTCCCTGTGCCAACAGTTGATTGGCATTGAAAAGGGGCTGCTACTTTCAGTTAAGAAAGTGGTCTGCCATTTGCCCTGGTCCCCACCACTCCCTATTGTTCCTCAGCACCAAGGATATGAATCATTTGCCATCACATGCACTTTTTCTTTCTTATAAAAAAGAGAAGAGTGGAATAGATTGTGTGCTCATGTCTCTGTTAAAAAATGGGTAAAAAAAAAGGTGTGTATAGATAAACAGGGAGTCAGGTTTCAAAAAACATGTGCAAGAACACATTTCTGCATGTTTACTGTATAAATAAAGTATATCTACCTTGAAAAAAATGAAAACCAAGATGCTATTATGAAACAAACCTTGTCTCCCTCAGGTATGTATGTTACAGGAAGGATGAAGGCATGCCTCCGTTTTGAGTGGTGAGCTTTAATTGTGGTCCCATTTATGGTCCAGGGTCCATACAGGTGGTCTCACACTGATGATGGTTTGATTTTTCGACTCTGTGATGGTATGAAAGCGATATGCATTCAGTACAAACTGTACCTCAAATTTTGAACTTTGATCTTTTCCTGAGCCGGGGATATACGTTCTGATCCTCTCTCGTGGTCCTGGGCGGCAACAAGAAGCTGCAGCTGCCAGCCAGCCAGCGACCACACGGGTAAAGAGCCAAGACAGCAAAAAACAAAACAAAACAAAACAAAACAAAACAAAGAACAACAAACAAACAAACAAAAAGAGCCAATACAGCGACAACCATGCTGTACCCATGCAACCACTCTGTTTTTCACTTTCAGGACAGTATTCAATAAGTTACATGAAATATTCAATGCTTCATTATAAAACAGACTCCGTGTTAAGATGATTTTGCCCGACTGTAGGCTAATGTAAGTGTTCTGAGCACATTTAAGGTGGGCTAGGCTAAGCTACGATGTTCTGTAGGTGAGATGTATTAAATGGATTTTCGACTTAGGATATTTTCAACTTACGATGGGTTTATCACGACCCATTGTGAGCAGAGGAAGATCTGTATGCGTAAGGCAGCAGGTTCCTTTACTATTCTGGCAGGGAGATCCTGTGTGCACATTTCATATTTTGTTGGTTCTGTGTATTGGATAATACCCAGTTCACTGGAATTTTTATTTTTTCCAATTCACTGGAATCTAAAAATGAAGGTCTCCAAAGCACATTTTCTGTACAAATGACTGGAAACAGATGCATGTTAATATTGTTTTTTTTGGGGGCGCCTGGGTGGCGCAGTCGGTTAAGCGTCCGACTTCAGCCAGGTCACGATCTCGCGGTCCGTGAGTTCGAGCCCCGCGTCGGGCTCTGGGCTGATGGCTCAGAGCCTGGAGCCTGTTTCCGATTCTGTGTCTCCCTCTCTCTCTGCCCCTCCCCCGTTCATGCTCTGTCTCTCTCTGTCCCAAAAATAAATTAAAAAAAAAAAAAAACGTTGAAAAAAAATTAAATATTGTTTTTTTTAATTTTTAATGTTTATTTATTTTTGAGAGAGAGAGAGAGGGTCAGAGAGAGAGAGAGAGAGACAGAACCCAAAGCAGGCTCCAGGATCTAAGCTGCCAGCATAGAGCCTAATGAGGGGCTCAAACTCACGAACCGAGAGATCATGACCTGAGCTGAAGACGGATGCTCAACCGTCTGAGCCACCCAGGCTCCCCAAATATTGTTCATTTTGTATCTACTTCACCTGGAAAGGTGGCCCATGTTCGTAGGCAGTAGGGCTCTCATTTTGGAGTTGGGCCCAGAGCTGGGAGCTGTGGGCTCAGGCTGAAGGAAGACAGGGAGGGTGCAGGGCATCCAAATGGTCCCAGCTGCAGGTGTGGGAGGGGTGGGGGCAGGATGCCAAGCAAGGCATTTTGCCTCCTGCCAGACTGTGTTTTGAGGGTTTCAGCAATTTCCTTCCATTCAATATGAAGTGGTAGAAATAGCCAAGAGGAAGCCTCATGTCATACCCAAGCAGGTCTTAAATTGTTTACCACAGCTTCAGTACAATCTGAGAGATTAGGACGTGTGGAGACGTGGGGATCTTATGTCCCGGCTCTTCCAAGACTCAGCTAAATTACCGTGCTGTTCCATTTTCCCATAATCCACCCAAGTGTCCTAGAAAACACAGTCTCCGAAAACATTCTCCAGACTGTCTCCGGCAGCTGGAAGGGGTACAAAAATCAGTGAGAAGCATCCCAAATTTTGGTTTGGGAAGAAGTTACCAAGCACATAGCACACGTCTTCCTGAACCTGTCTCTTCAGTGAGCAGCTTCCTTGTGGAGCTGTGTGACAGAACGCACACAGGCACCCAAAGCTTGCATCCTCATCTGATTCCACGAGCAGAAAAAGAGGAATAAACTTAGCTAGCTGGCTAGAAAAGAATTTACTAGAGTAACTAAAGAGGGCTGCCTTTCGGGTGATCAAGAGAAAACAATGACAGTGTAAGCCCACCAATGCTTTCCAGGGAGGAACCTTGTTGTGATGAACACCTTGATGTGTTTGGATGTGCAAAGGAGAGCCAAGGGCTGCATAAGAGAAAGAGATGAATTTGAAAATCTGACAGTCCCAAAAAGAAGAGGACGAGGAGGGAGAGTGTGTCAGACCCTCTTTGGGGCCACTGTCAGTGCCGGGTCCCTGTCCCCTCTTGCCTTTGTCATCCAGGTGCACTACAGGCAAGGGCCACCACTGCCAGCACCTGCTTCCCTTTACCTGAGTGCTTTCTCTGGCCACTGGAGCCCGCCCTACCCACACACACCTGAAGTGCTGGGGAATTAACGCCGACCAAGAAAATCTTAACCAGTGACCAGCAGGAACTGGTGAATACAAATGTCAGCTCCCTTTCCCACTTGGTGGGAACCCTTAGGCACCCAGGGTCCCTGTCCAGTGCCCCATGCCCATGCGGAGCACCTCTCACTTCCTGCCCCAGGGCTCCCTATTGGTGCTGGCACGTGGCATGATCCATTCAGCATAAGCAGCCTGCAAGTGATGTGGAAATAACACCCTGAGAAGCAAACATGTTGCCAGAGGAAGCCAACAAACACGTTTCTCCCTACCTCTCCCAGATACACTGTCCCGAGAAAGTCATTTATAAGACATCTCAGAAGATTGTCTCAGGGGCACCTGGGTGGCACAGTCGGTTGAGAGACTGACTTTGGCTCAGGTCATGATCTCACGGTTCATGGGTTCGAGCCCCACGTCAGGCTCTGTGCTGACAGCTCAGAACCTGGAGCCTGCTTCGGATTTGATCTCCTTCTCCCTGCCCCTCCCCTGCTCGGGCTCTGTCTTTCTCTGTCTCTCAAAAATAAATAGACATTAAAAAAAAAAAAAGAAAAAGATGGTCTCACAACACAGACATCTGTCATTTAATGCATCTTATTGGCCCCTCCTCCTTCCCCTCCTCAGTCCCCTTTCCTTCACTTCCTCTCCCTGGGACTATACTCCCTAATGCCAGAGAAGCACCGAAAACTTCTGCCTCAGAACCCAGGGGAAGACGGGGGCAGAATTTACCTGTCACTCTCTCACACTCATGTTGTCTTCACAGGGTTTCTAGGCAGCTGTCATTTCCATCTCACCAGGTCCAATCAGTGTTATGCTTTCAATGGAGGGAACCAGCATTGTGATCGGTGGCATGTCAGGATGACAGAGTCCCTGTGGACTATATTACAACCGAGAAAAGGAGAATTAACACGGTCCTGGGGCAAAAATGTAAACACGTAGTACTTTCCTTGCCATATGGAAACAAACTGCTTTCAATTTTCCCCACTGATAGGGATCGTGACTGCCCTTGCCAGGTCACGGTGCGTTTCCAGTGCCGAAGGTGGTGTTGATATATTCCAGTAAAGATACCACATCTGGTATAGCAGCTGCGATTGAGGCTACCATCTGGCCGAGTTTATGGCAATCCACTATTATCCACCGTAATCTGTTTGGCTTTTGCAAGGGCCATGAAAGCGAATTAGCAGAAAGAGAATGGGACTCATCACCCCTGTACCATTTAAGCCTTAATAGTGGGTCTAATCCCTGCAATACTTCCTGGGAGGTGGTATTGCTTCTTACTTACTCTTGAAGATGGAAAAGGGAGGTGGTTTTAAGGACTTCCACTTGACCTTTCTCATCCATCTTCGTAAGTCAAATAGCTTAATACAAGTGTTCTGTCAGAAGCTAAGTATATCTATCCCAATTACATATTTGAGGCCTAAACCGATCTAGAAGGCACAGGTAAATATGTGAACAGGTAGCCCAGATCCCCATGTCACCTACCACTTTGCACTAAAACTCCTTCAATGCACACCTATGGCTTTATGGGTGGTTTCCTACGACCCATAAACAGAGAAGAAAAGAACTTAGGCTGCTTCACAGATGACTCAGTATGATGTGTTGGCACTAGTTGAAAATGGAGTCTCTCTGTATTGCAGCCATTTCAAGGATGGCCCCAAAGGATAATCACAAAAAGAATTTCTTCCAGGGGGGGTAGAACTATGATGGGACACCTGGCTGGCTCAGTGGTTAAGGGTTTGACTTCAGCTCAGGTCATGATCTCACAGTTTGTGGGTTTGAGCCCCGTGTCGGGCTCTGTGCTGACAGCTCAGGGCCTGGAGCCTGCTTTGGATTCTGTGTCTCCCTCTCTCTCTGCCCCTCCTCTGCTCATGCTCTGTCTCTCTCTCTCCCAAAAATAAATAAAACATTTAAAAAATTTTTTTAAATTAAAAAAAGAACTGTGAGTGGTAGACTTGGTCGACCACTATGATGAAGGGAGAAGTGGTCTGAGTTACGCATATATAGAGATGCCTGAGCAGTGTGAAAATGTCTTGGATGTTGGCCAGGGGCCTGAAAGATAAGATTGGACTATTGGGGACCAGGAGATCTAGGGAAGTGTATCACGTATTGACCTACGGGAGTGGGCACAAAATGTGTTGGCCTTTGTATTTCACAGTGCTCACCAGAGAATGTCCACCACAGAGGAGACAGTCAACAACCAGGTGGACAGAGTGACTCATTCTATGGATGAGCCAGGCTCTCTCCTTGGCTACCCCAGGGCTGACATGGTGGAGTGACAATGATGGCAGGAGTGAGTGCTAAACAAAGGCCCAACAACATGGGCCCCATCCCTCTAAAGCAGATCTAGCTACGCACACTGTGGCATGCCCAACCTGCCAGCTACAGAAATTGACCGTGACCGCTTAATATGGCACTATTTCTCAAAGACAGCAGCCAGCCACTTAGTGACAAGCCAGTTTCTTCAGATCCTTTCTTGAGAAGTTCTCTTTTACGAGCATCAACACCTTCTGGATACAGGTTTGCTTTCCCTGACCAAGTACCTTTGCCAGCACCAAGGATGCTTCATTTATCAATATGGTGGCCCATACAACATTACCTCAGATACGGGACACATTTTATTGTGTAACAATGGGTGAATGACCAAAGGATGCACTGGTTTTAGCATGTACCACTTCACTCAGAAGAAGCTAGCTTAATACAATGGTGGAAGGGCCTGTTGAAGGCTCAGCTAAGGCACCACCTTAGGGACAACACAGTGCAAGGTTGTGGCACTCTCCTCCAGAGTGTGAAACCCACAGTCAGTATATGGTGCTGTGTCCTCCGGAACTAGAGTACTTGGATCTAGAAGCCAAAGGATAGTCAGATTGAGCCCTTTTATCTTCTCTCCCAGTGTCCACTGAAACTGTAGGCTCTTCTAGACTGAGGGTGCGGCTTCCAGAGAAAAAGTTCTTCCAGAGGCTACAGTAAGGTCACCAAACTTGAAGCTGAGACCACTTGGTCATCTTAAGTTCCTCATGCCAGAGAGCCAGTGGCCAAAGAGTGGCTGCATTAGTGGAAATAAGGACCCTGATTTCCATGAGAAGTGTGGCAGCAACTACCTTATGAAGGTAGAGAGGAACTCAGGTAATTTCATGGGGGATTTCTTGGTACCTCTATATTCCACACTGATGGTGAATGAAACTATCAAGGCAACTAACAGATCAGACTCTTAAAGGATAAACGTCCAGGTCACCTCACTAGGTGAGCAACTCAGACCATCCAAAGTGTGGATCGGAAATAAAGGAAATCTAGAATGGGCAACAAGGAAATGGCACTGGCTACAGCTGGGAGACCGTATGAAGCGTGTTTCACTAATTCTCCTGCCTAAAATCTTACCAGAGATTTCAGTTGACTTCGATCTTGAAAGGGATTCTCTGACCGGTTGGACTTGTGCGTGAGAACATCCTGTTCTCACAGCATCAGAGGCCCCATATCCTAGTACTGGAGCTGGATCTATTGGGAGGGCATGTGCAAACCTAAGTGGCACAGGCGTGGACTGGATTAGGTATCTCTAATGCACCATTTCAAATCCTCCCAGCATCACCTCCAGGTGACCATTTGTTCCAGCCACGGCCGTTGCTGCAGCGATCACCTCTGTATGGGTTCCAGCCAACCATGGGCACAACCTGGCAGCCTTAACTTACACCCACACTGGGTTCCAGCCTCCTGCTTTTGGACTTCTCCATCCATCCTGAAGCATGAGGTGCTGCAGGATTCACTTAGTGCCCACACATAAGCAACTTGGAAATGCGGAGGAAATAATATGTGGCAAACTTTTGAACAACGGGAGACAGAAATCAATGAATGGATATTTCTCCCTTCCTCTCTTAGATGAACCTTCCTAAAAATCAGTTTCTTAAAAGAAAATCCCAAAGGAGGAGAAATCCTGTCCATTTGATGCCTCTTACCTATCTTCCTTGTTCTTTGCCTCATTCCCCCTTCCCTCATTGCTGGGATTGTACTCTGGAAGAAAGTAACATAGAAGTCTTTGCCTCAGGCTCTGCTTCTTGCAACCCAGGCTAAGATGGAGAGTAAGAGCTTATAAGCACCATCAAGACAGAGGCCAAAAAGTCTGTAGATGAAGCAGCCAGTGAAACATTTCTAGCAGGCGTGGCTGTGGCCCAGGCCATTTGAGAAACTATAAATCTAACATACAGTTTGTAGCCATTTATGTTCCAGCATGGACATTCATTCCTCCTGCAACTCCCCTTCCTGAAGCAACAACAGAAGCCTTCAATCAAGTTTACCAAATACAAAAATGCCTCGTGAAAATGGGGTTCTGTGGACACCAGCTGAGAGGTGAATTCCATACCTTGGTCAACAGAACAGGACAAAGGCTCCACACACGGGATGCTTTGACGAGACATGACTGGAATTTAGGAACAGGAACTCAGCATCAGAGGTAAACATAAGAACTTTAGCTTTCTGAGAATTTGCTTAGATACTGAAGATGACTTTGGGCTTTCAAAAGGCACAGAATGGGGGAAGCAAAGATCATTTTTAAGGAGCAGAAGGATTCCATCCAACATCTGACATCTGATCAGAGAGTATCCAAAATCAGACTGTATGGGTTTAAATTCATGGATTGTCTCTTACTGGCCGTGTGACCTTAGGAAAGTTACTTAATGTTTCTGTGCTCATGTGTCATGAATTGAAAAGTAGTTATAGTAATACAGAGTGGTTGAATGCATCAAATTAAAGGGCTCGGGCACATAGCAGTCACTAAGCAGTTTTCTATTTTATTATTTAGTGCCTTTGTCTGTTCAATATAAATAAAAAGACCATACTTATAGTCATAGAATATCAGCTCTAGAAGAGTGCCCAGAGAATGTCAGGCCGGCCTCCACTCCTGTCCAGAAGGAGGAAGGGGCTTGCCCGGGGCTGTAACTAATCCAGGGCGAAGCCAGAGCCAAGTGTTCAAACACCTGTCCAGATCTTTCCTCTGCCTTGTGGAGCTTCTGCCAAATTCCCCCATACACCTGGAAATAAGACCACTACAAATCAGAAAGATAATAAGAAATGAAGGTTTCATTCTCATAATATGCCCCAAAGTCTCTGCCTGCTTTGCTGTCCTAGAGCATTTCACTCTGCCTCTCTGCATTAGTGAACCATGGTCCAGACCAGTGGTTTTTAACCTGTGATGTGCATCAGAATTATTTTGTGGGGAAGAGTGTTAAAAATGCAGATTCTGAGTCTCTGCCCAACACCTACCAAATCAGAATGTCTGCAGGTGGAACCTGGGAACTGGAATTTTACGAAGCTCCTCTGTTCCATCTTCTGTACACTGAAGTTTCGAAGTTTCAACATCTCTATTTCTCACAGCACCTGGTTCCTCAACTTTAGCTTGGCATTTTGGGTATTTGGACACTTTCCAGTTGAAATATAACCCCCCACCATGATCATTTACAATTTCTAGCTCTGACATACTGCCAAGCTCTCTCTTGGACAGACTTTCCCATTCACCACGCCTTTGAAAGAGCAAGAGATCATATGTTCTGTTGAGTTAAGGCCTTTAGAATCCAAGATTTTGGAGACAAAGCAGCTCAAAACTAGAAGGGACATTGCACCTGATTCCAAGGCCAATCCAATTTGGAGATTTAGAGAAATAAGACAGCAAGAGGATCCCTTGGATACCGTTTGGCTAGAGAGGGGAGGTCTATCAAAGAGGATTTAAGCAAACCCCACACCTATGGACTGCCTGCCTTCCATCTTACCCCAAGCCCCTCATCAAAACATCAGATAATACCTGTCATGTCCCTAATATCTATAAAAAGATAGCAGGTACAGAAGAATTAAAGTTAACAGCTATTTTTGTCTCAAGGAGGAAGAGAATTGATAAATGTGTCCTTGTGATAAGCTAGAGAGGGAAGGACATGAAACCTGTCCAAAGTGACAGGCGCTTTCTCTTTTTTTAAGTATGTATGTATGTATGTATGTATGTATGTATGTATGTATGTATCTTGGGGGAGGGAAGAGAGAGAGAGTGCATGCAGGGGAGGGGCAGAGAGAGGGGGAAAGAGGATCCCAAGCAAGCTCCGCTGCCAGCTCCAAGCCTGACTCAGGGCTTGAACTCACAAACAGTGAGATCATGACCTGAGCCCAAACCAAGAATAGGTTGCTTAACTGACTAAGCCACCCAGGCGCCCCCAGAGTGATAGGAGCTTTATCACCGATTAAGGACTGATGTCCCCATGTGGCAGGGCCACACCTTGCTTCTATGAGTGGCCAGAACAGCTCACGAAAAAACATGTCCTCTCCCCCCTGATGTGCCACGAGACCCCTGCCCTGGCTCTGCTGGGCTTAACTGCAATGCAGCAGGGGTGGTGTTGGATCAACGATGGGTTGCGGCTTCCTCTTTCCTCAGTCCTATAGTTCAGGGTCTGGTCAGTGGCAACCCTAGGAGGTGGCTGGAAATGTACAGGCAGGGAAGTTTCTTTTGTCACAATGAATGGGGATGTTCCCAGCATCTGGCAGGCAGGGGCCGGGGCTGCTAAATTCTGCAGTGCAAGAGGCAGTCTATACGACAAAGAAATATCCCAGCAACAATGCCAACTGCGCCCCACTAAGAAATGCTAGCAGATTGTGGCTTTCAAATTTTTTGGAACAGGACCCTTGGTCTCCCAATCCCATAAACACACATTTCTGAAGCAAAAGTTTCATTTGCCCTTACTACATGTCATGAGCTTAGGTACTTTCTACTCTGTTCTGTTCCACTGGATTAAAAAAAATAATAAGACAGATTGATCAAAAACTATTAAATAGATTTTATGACCCATGAATGAGCCACCACCCATATTAGGGTGTGATCATTTCAAAATTCTTTTTTTTTAATGTTTGTTTGTTTGTTTGTTTATTTATTTATTTATTGAGAGAGAGAGAGAGAGAGAGAGATCTCCACTGTGAGATCATGACCTGAGCTGAAATCAAGAGTTGGATGCAGAATTGACTGAGCCACCCAGGTGCCCCTCAAAATTCGTAATCAGCACCCGTGAGTGGAAATATGGAGTGAATCGCTCTGCAAGCATTAGTCATCTGCTCTCACCCTCACTACTTGACTTACAAAATCTCAGGGCTCAAGTGAAAGACCCAGTGACTTCTGATGAGCTAAACCAGTCTTGCTCCTTCTCTCCCAAAACCAGATGCCCAAAGAGAGACAAACAATTGTCCATTGCTGAGGCCTGGGGTTTTCACAGGGCCCTGCTCTGAGGCTGGAAGCCCATGTGTCCTGCATAGCCCCATGGGGGGGTGGGGGGTGGGGGGCAGTGGGGAACAGATGGATACTAGCCATTCAAAGGTTTTGTATCACAGTGGACAATGAAAACCAGCCACAGTGGGAGCGGAGTGGGGCTGAGGACTCTGAAGCTGAGAGGGCTTATGGGAGTATTTTTCACCTTCCTGAACCACAGCCTGGCACCTACATCAGATGGGCAGCCTGGTTCTTTGATTCCAAACTTCCTGGGGCACCTGGGTGGCTCAGTCACTTGAGTGTCCGACTTTGGCTCAGGTCAGGATCTCACGGTTCGCGAGTTTGAGCCCTGTGTCGGGCTCTGTGCTGACAGCTCAGAGACTGGAACCTGCTTCAGATTCCCTCTCTCTCTCTCTCTCTCTGCCCCTCCCCTGCTCACACTCTGTCTCTCTCTCTCTCAAAAATAAACATTAAAGAAACAAAAACAAAAAAAACACCTTCCCTGCCCACTCTGTGCAAGCAGGACTGGTTCTAATATGTGGGAAGAAATACAAGAATAGATGTCACCCACAAGGCCAAGGGCAGGGCTAGGCTTAAGGTGTAGAACCTGTGACACTGGTTGGTGGGACCACCAGCCACACTTTGACCCCTCCTGACCACTAACATGGATTACAACCTAAGTAATTGGATCCCTTTTTCTGACTGCTTCCTCTTCTTCGTATTCCTACTTATTCTTACCACATTCTTTAAAAAAATTTTTAACGTTTATTCATTTTTGAGAGACAGGGAGAGACAAAGCATGAGTGGGGAAGGGGCAGAGAGAGGGAGACACAGAATCTGAAACAGGTTCCAGGCTCTGAGCTGTCAGCACAGAGCCTGACGCAGGGCTTGAACCCACAGACCGCAAGATCATAACCTGAGCCGAAGTCGGATGCTCAACCGACTGAGCCACCCCAGGCACCCCTATTCTTACCACATTCTTAACTACTGTCATATCAACATATTGCTTTAAAAATTTTTTTAATGTTTTTATTTATTTATTTTGAGAGAGAGAGAGAGAGGTGGGGAGGGGCAGAGAGAGAGGGAGAGAGAGAATCCAAGCAGGCTGTGCTGTCAGCGCAGAGCCCAAAGTGGGGCTCAATCTCACGTACTGCCAGATCATGACCTGAGCCGAAACCAAGAGTCTGATGCTTAACCAACTGAGCCACCCAGGTTCCTCTCAACATACTACTTTAAATGGCTGAAAAGACACCATTTTCACCATTAAATGGCTGAAAAGTGGACTCCGCCTGCCTCTCCATGGACAGTCCCTTCCTATCTTGGCTTATGCTTTTCCCACTTCCTGGAGTTGGTGACTCCGTGTTCTTACATGTAGAGCCCTTGTGGAAAACACCACACACTCTCGCTGCAGGACCCTGGTGCCACCAAGGTCTGGTCGCCCCCTCCATGCCTCCCTGCGCTGCTCCAGGCCCTGGGGAGCCCAACCCTTCTGGGGCTCCTGTTGAGGAGGGCACCTGTTGGGATGAGCACTTGGTGTTGTATGGAAACCAATTTGACGGTAAATTTCATATTAACAAAAAAAAGAATGACCTGTGAGATTGCAGGGTTTCCCACCAAACTACGGATAAAATAAAACAACGTCTTGTGCTGGCCTGAGCGGGCCATCTTGTTACCCTCATTTCCACAAAGGAGAAGACTGGAGGTCAAACAGCTGACTTTCTCAAGGCCAGCAGGTTAAGAAAGGGCAGAGCTGAAATTTGAACTTGGGTCTTCTGGCCTCATATCCCCCCTTCACTCCACTGCCTCAGTATGGCCCCAGGGCTTTAGTCAAAACTCCGGCCACCCACCCGGCTATCCAGGTGACACACGGAAAGACAGCTGAGAGATTTTCACCTTCAGAGGAGAAGTTGCAGAAGAGTTGGAGACTTCCGTGAGCGTGAGCGACGCAAGTTCCTGTAGCAAGGTGAGTCCAGGGAAATCCCAGCACGCATTTTTCACCACCTCCACATTTGCACTTCACAAATAGTGTTTGCCAAGGCGGACTGTTGCCGTCGGGGGGCAGTGGGGGGGGGGGACCTCGCTGCTTGCTCAGCGCATCGGCTCCCCAATTCCAAGAGCTGCCTGTGGTCTGAGAGTAAAGAGGAAGGATCAGAGCTGGTGCCGGCATCTTCAGCCAACGTCACCGTGCCCGAGGAGGCAGCAGCATGCTAAGGGAAGCCCACCACTGGGAGGCAGAGCCGTGAAACGAGACTCAGGGGCAGACCTCCACAGGGGCCCCTAATCCGTGGCTGTTTTGTGAAGGAGCCAGTGGCCTCTCCGCTGCAGAAATTCCTGGAAGTACTCGGGGATTAAGCCCAGAGAAAATGGCTGATGGCTATACTGATCACATGAGTCATCAAGAAAAAGGTTAAACTGTGCTTTGTGGGTTCTTTTTAGAAAAGCTCAGCAGTGTAAAACATCTCAGAAAAGACTCTCATCAAAAGCAAATAAAACAAAAAGTAACTTCTTAATTTTTTTTTAATTTAAAAGGGCAACCTTTAACGACTTAGAAAATTATCAGAGCGGCTCCTAGCCCAAGTTTTTATGTACATGTGTTACAAGGGATTTTTTTTGAAGCTGAATTTCCTTTTTTTATGTTTGTGTACCTCATGAAATGGAACACCTACCTTCTTCAAAAGCTACTTTGAAGCCATAAAAATGTTCATACACTTTGACTCAGTAATCCCCTTCTGGGAAGCTGGCCTAAGAAAATACCCTGAAATATGGAAAAAGCCATATGCAGAAAAATATTCATCAAAGAGTTGCTTTAGTGAAAAACTGGAGGCAGCCCAAATATTCAAAAAAAGGAAAGAGAGGCTGGTAAAGTAAATTATGGTATAAACCTTGAAGAAATATTCTATAACCATTAAAAATGATGGGTATGGAGTTTATGAAGGATCACAGAAAATACTTATGATAAAGTATTGGGTGAAGAAAGTCTGGAACAAAATTTGCACACACATGATTTGTAAAAACAGGAAAGGAACATAAAAATATAGTTGTCACTATGTCAAAGTGGTAGGCATATAAATTTTTACCTTGTTTTCAAATTTCTCTAATATTATTGTATCTCTACTTTAAAAAAAAAGTTTAATCCCTAAAAAAGCAGGGAAGGGAATAATAGACACTGTTCATGTTTTAAGTAGGAAGAAACATTAGTAGAGGTTAGGGGTAATTAAGATGGGAAATTGCTCATCTTATCGCCCAAATTATTACGTGTTTTTAGAATGCTTTAATTTTTTATGAAATAAATATATAACATATGCAAAAGGCTGTTTTGTTCAAGACACAAAAAACCCAAATTATATTACTATAGAAAGCATTCAGGGTTTAAAAGTTCTCCGATTTCTGTGTTTTTGGGTGGTTATGGATCCACTGACAGGGGGCTTCTTATCAAGGAGCATTGAAATGATGCTTCATATCTCTCTACATTTTTATTTCATCTGTAGCACTCAGTATGACCTGATCAGCTGGATATGAGTGTTGGGTTTAGAAAACAAATCTCATTTTCTCCCTCTACCATCCAGAACACTTAGAATAATGGAAAAGTTGAAAGGAATTCAAGGTTATTCGTGTATAAATCTCCTTGGCAGGAACACATGTCACAGCAATGTGAGTGCAAAGTTGGGCATGCAGGGTCCCAGACCTGCTATGGAAGTGTGAATCTGGAGTCAAAGTCCTACCTAGGGACAAGACAAGGCTAGTGTGCAAAGGTGAAGACAAATCACAAATCCAAATCCAAATACCCAGGAAAATACAAACTGGAAATGGAAATCAAAAGAACATAGTTCTTAACACCATTAAAAAAAAAAAAAGAAAAACGAAACCCAGGGGCACCTGGGTAGCTTAGTCAGTTAAGCACTTGACTTTGGCTTAGGTCATGATCTCACAGCTCATGGGTTTGAGCCCTGCGTTGGGTTCTGTGCTGACAGCTTAGAGCCTGGAGCCTGCTTCAGATTCTCTGTCTTTCTCTCTGCTCCTCCTGTGCATGTGTGTGCACACACACTCTCTCTCTCGAAAATAAAAAAATAAACATTAAAAAAATTTTTAAAAAGGAAACATAAAGGCACCTATCCCAGTTATCTATTGTTGTGCAACAATATATCCTAAAATTTAGCAGCTTCAAACAAAAACCATTTTATTGTATTTCACGATCACGATTTTATGGGTCAAGAATTTTGGCAGGGCTCAGCTGAGAAATGCTTTTGCTTTTCATGGCCTCTCAGGGCACTCAGTGGTATTTGGCTGGAAAATGAGTCTAGAGGATCCAAGGGTTCCTTCATATGTCTGATGCCTGGGGAGGCTGGTAGAATGGGCTCAGCTGCTTGTGTTGACCACTGCTCCTGCATCAGGCTTCGCTAGTGTGGCAGTGTCCCTGGAGTGGTTGGCTGACTCATGTTGGCAGGTGGCATCTCCCAGAGCAAGCCTTCAGAGATAACTAGCCAAAAGCTGCAAGACTTCTAGCAACTTAGCTCAGAAGTTTCAGAACATCTCCTCCGTCACAAACTATTGGTCAAAACGTCACTAAGTCCAGTCCAGGTTCAAGGGCAGGGAATTAGACTCTGTCGCTCAATGGGAGAGACAGGAAAGAATCTGAGTTCATCTCTAGTCAATCACAGCAACGTTCTACATGAATCAAATCGGGAGGGAGATTGCAGCGAGCAAGCAATGCCGGCAAAGGCACCAAGGTGGAGTTTATGCCTGTATTCATCGTGATGGTGTAAATTGGTACCATGCTTTGGGAAGGGACCTTGTCCATATGTACAGAATGTATAAAATCAGAGGAAGGCTGTAGAGATGCACTAAGAATTCGCTCTCCCTGAAGCCGGGCTTTCTTGGTCCTGGCTGCCCCTAGCCTCACCTGGAGGGTTTCAAAAACACTCATGCCTAATCCCACTCCCAGAGATCCTGAAGTGCTTGGTCTCAGGCATGGTCAGAGGTGAAGGGATTCTTAGAAACTCTCCAAGTGACTCCAGTGTGCAGCCAAGGCTGTGAATTCCTGCCATGGGGGCTTGTGATACTCACCATAAAATTCAAGTAAATGAATAAAATCAGCTTTTTCCTTATTGCACTTTTGGGCCAAATGCAGCTGGAAGAGGGTTCTAGGGTCCAAAGATTTGGGAGCTTAAAGAAAAATTTAACTCCTCAGACACGAGGGTCAACTCTGGAATGTTGTCACATGGTCAGAGTTTGGAGATTTTGCCAAAACTGGTTTAAGTTTACTTTTTTTTTTTTTTAATAACATGGTGAATAGCTCTGTGTTGATTCCCCCTTCCCCTTATTATTTTGCAATGGCTCTTACTCAAAGACTTGAAAAAGTGATGTACCATGTCCCCTTGATATAGATGTCTAAGAATAAATTAGAAAACATTTGAAATATATTTAGAAAAAAGTGCCATTTTGTGCTACAAGGATTGAGGGTCTATAGAAAGACGCCTTTCAGAATAAATGTCAGGCATTCTTTCAGGATGAATAAGTCTCTACAGAGGCCCCATCACGACCAGTCAGTTCACCCTACGATTCAAGTCATAACTGCTCGCTGATTTTGTGCGAGGCCTTCTGGAACGGGGTTGGGGCTCCAACACACTCATGGATGACATAGAAACTCTTGGTCCTGTCCTGAGAAATTGATGCTTTCTTTCCTTTCACAAACCAGAAGGATCTGGCAGTGTTTTCTCAGGCTTCTCTTTTTTTACTCTTAGAATCTTTGTGCCCCCTGGGATCTGATGAACAAAGGTTACAGAGAAAAAAAAGTATGACATATAGTGCAGTGGTTCTCGAAGTGTGGTCCTTACACCAGCAGCATCAGCACCACCTGGGAACTTGTGAGAAATGCAAACTCTCCTGCCCACACAGCAGACCTACTGAATCAGTTATTGTAGGATGGGGCCCAGCCATCAGTGTTTTAACCAACCTTCCAGGAAGTTCCGACCCACTAGAGTTGGGAACCACTGATTAAGCACACAGACGGAGCATGAACAGCCTTTGTCTCACATGCCAGCTTATTACTTGGTTAAGTAACTTCACCTCTCTGATCCTGTTTCCTCGTCTGTAAACTAAGAATACTAGCACTTACCACTGCAGGGTTGTTTGAGGATGTAGGGAGCAGATGCAAGCAGACTATATAGCACTGTTCTTTGCAGGGCCTGGATGAGGGTGAGGCAGGTGAGGCATCTGTAGTCCTGTAGGTATCTCTTTAAATTCTGCACCCACGGAGGATTCACCCACTTCACCCTAGTCCCAGCCCTGGTTCTTGATATTCCAAAAGGGCTCAGTAAATGGTTGGTACTGTTATATTATTGAGGAATCTGAGGTTTTATCCATTTTCAGGGCCTTGGCCAGGCAGAGTTCCAAAATCAAAGTCTTTAAACAGTTGGGTGTAGAGGAAAGAGCATTGGCTTTGGAGTCCACAGGCAAGGGTCTGAATATCAGACTGATATCTAGGAATATCAGTCAAGGAGTGAGGTGCAGAGCGGAAAAGGGGCAAGCTCAGTTGCCCAAGAGAGCCTTCTTTCACTGGGCGGGGCTCTTTCTTCTCTTCTCCTTTCTGAGAAAAAGCAGAGGCGACTGCTGAGTTTGGACTCTCCCGTGCATGATCGCTGTATTTTCTGTATCAGTAGATACCGACAACATCCAAGAACCATTCCTCATTGAAAGTCTTAGCATATTAAGAATAGAAGGGGAATAGAAGGAGGGTTCTTCTATCTGTCAAAGGGTACCCATAGAACCCACTGCCAACATCTTCCTTAATGGTCAAAACTGGTCCCTCTCCTCAAAGGATCAGGAACAAAGTGAGCATGTCTCACTGCTCCTCTGTGAGGTACCAGAGGTTCTCATTAGTTCCTTAAGCTAGAAAAAGAAATAAAAGGCACCCAGATTGGAAAAGAAGTAAAATTGCCTTTATGCACAGATGCCATCATGATTGTCTATAGAGAAATTCTGACGGAATCTTCTCTAAAGCTACTAGAACCAAGAAGTGTGATCAGCAAGGTTGCAGGATATCAGATCAACACACAAAAATCAATTTTATTTCTATACATCCGCAATAAAAAGTTGGTACTTGAAATTTAAAAACACTGTCATTTATAACAGCCTAAAAGGTACAAAATGCATAGCTATACAAATCTGGCAAAAGAGGTGAAAGGCCTGTACTGCAAACTATAGAGCACTGCCAAGGAAATTAAGCAAGACCTAAATCAGTGGAGAGATAGCCCATGACCTCATCCAAGGGCATGAAGACTTCCCCTGTTGTTTTCTTCTCAGAGTCTTCTAGTCTCAACTCTTACATTTGGGTCGTTGATTCATTTTGAGTTAGTTTTTGTATATGGCGTTGAGGCAGGGGTCCAACTTCATTCTTTCTCATGTGAATATCCTGTTGTCCCAATGCCATTTGTTGAAGACCCTGTTTTTCCCCCATTGAATGGTCTTGGCACCACTGCAGAAAACCGATTGATCATAAAAGTGAAGGCTTCTTTCTGGACTCTCAAATTCTGTTCCACTGCATAGATGTCTGTCTTTACAATAGTACTGCACCATCTTGTTTGCTGTAGATTTGTACTAAGTTTTGAAATTGTGACGTTACTCTTTTTCAAGATTGTTTTGGCAGTTCTACATTTGGACAAAGACATAAAGGTAGTTTTTGACAACGATATAAAGGTAGTTCAGTGGAAAAAGCACAGTCTTTTCAAAAATAGAGTTGCAGAAAAATTAGATAACCACATGCCCTTGGTTTTCACTTTTTGTTCCTATTACCCCTGCTTTTGGCTCAACCCTTATTTTCTTAAATGCATCTATTCTTCTAGAAGTCATTTCCTTCTTTTCAAAAACATAAATTTAATTAACTTTAATTAAATTTAAGTCTCCTCAGTCTGTGCTTTCTCTTTTTGTAGACTGAGCCTGATCTCCCCATTCATAGATTATTTCACAAAACCGCAAGTGTGAGCAGCTTAAAAGGAAAGACTGATGGGAGTGAAGAGGTAGCCTGTGAATCTGTTCTCTGTGCCTTCCTGAGACAAATGGCCCTCCCTCTGATGGCTGGCTCTGGGGAAGGGCCTGAGAAGCTACAGCTCTAAGAACTCGGGCACCTGCAAGGCCATAGGGCACAGAGCAACATCTCTCTCTTGGTTTCTGAGGAAGTAAGGCCACTCAGCCACTATCCATTAGCATAACATATGTCTATGTGACATAAATCAAGAATCTAGTGCACATGGGTGGCCAGCTAAGCTGTGCAAACAGGCTCAGAAGGCCCAGATTTGGCCATTGGTGAAATGGGAAATACTAGGAGAATTCTGTGCACCGCAGAGTTCTCACAGTGTGGCCCCCAGTCCAGCAGCATCTGTATCACCTCAGACAGAAATCAAAGAATCACCTTGTTAGAAATCAAATTCTTGGGGCGCCTGGGTGGCTCAGTCAGTTGAGCGTCTGACTTTGGCTCAGGTCATGATCTCGCGGTTTGTGAGTTCGAGCCCCACACCGGGCTCTGTGCCAACGGCTCGGAGCCTGGAGCCTGCTTCAGATTCTGTGTCTCCTTCTCCCTCTGCCCCTTCCCCACTTGTGCTCTGTCTCTATCAAAAATAAATAAAATATTTAAAAAAAATTTTTTTTTTAATTTTTTTTTTCAACGTTTTTTATTTTATTTTTGGGACAGAGAGAGACAGAGCATGAACGGGGGAGGGGCAGAGAGAGAGGGAGACACAGAATCGGAAACAGGCTCCAGGCTCTGAGCCATCAGCCCAGAGCCCGACGCGGGGCTCGAACTCACGGACCGCGAGATCGTGACCTGGCTGAAGCCGGACGCTTAACCGACTGCGCCACCCAGGCGCCCCCAAAAAAAATTTTTTTAAAGAAATCAAATTCTCTGTCCCCACCCCAAATCTAATCAAATTCTCAGGTCCTACCCCAAACCCACTGAGTCAGAAACTCTGGAATGAGGCCCAGCAATTCATGTTTTATCCAGCCCTTCAGGTGATTCTGATGCCCCCGGCAGTTAAAGCGCTTATCCGCTGGCACTAAATTACCAAAATTTCATATCCTGCATCTGCCATTTGCCACCAGTTACTTAAAATCTCTGGGTCTCAGTGCCCTCATCTATTCAGTGATGATGATTTTGGTACCAGATTCTTCAAGGTTCTTGTTCATGTTAATGGAACAATCTATGGAATTACTTAGGAAGCAGTTAATAATCATTAGCTTATAAATGTGAATTTCCTTTGCCTTCCCTGTTTCTGAAAATTCACTGTCACATGTAATCATTGTGTAACACTTCTTAAAATCTCTCAGAGGAATTTGCATGATGGCCTTACTTGTTTATAAGTAGCAAAGTAGGTATTGTGGTCACCTTCATTGTACATGGATACAAACGGAGGCCCAGATGGTGAACTGTCTTTCCAGGGTCACAGTGATAAAGTCATGGATCTGAGACATAAATCACTTCCAACTGGAACATCTGTGTCTTTCGTCACATCCTGAGTTCTCAGAGTGCAGGCCTGAAACCTCAGTTGACACAGCTTTAACTGTTTTAATCAAGGTACCTGTATTTATCCCTTACAGGAAGAAAGATTTATCCCTTAACGGTGATGCAGATCGTTATATATAAAGCTCTTTGCAGGACCCGCCTTAGCACCATACTCACTGCTCTCCAAGAGTCCTCACTCCTCAAAGGGGAGAAGCTGTCTGGTGAGGTGGACCAGGCTTAGTCGGCTCCACCTTCTGGCTCCTTCTGGCTCTCTCACCTAGCTGAGCATATGACGTTGAACAAGGCACCTTGCCTCTTAGAACTTCCTTTTCCTTTTCTGTAAAAGGAGGTGTTATCCTACCCTGCCCAGTTCCCAGAACAGCCTTGTGTCTCAAACAAAATGGTAGATGTGGAAGGACTTTGCAAACTGTGAAGTGCATGCACAAGTGTGAAGTTAGGAGTTGCAGCAGGGGCAAAGGAAGAGTTTGCTGAAGACAAATACTGCCGGCCCCTCCGGCAAGCAACAGCCCTGTGGTCTGGCAAGGCCAAAGCACTGTGGAGCTGGTGGGAGGTAGGTGGGGACCGGTGGAGAATTATCAGGGTGTGTGGTCTGACCCTTGCTGGGGAGTGGCCTGCAGGGCAGGGGGGAGCTCAGAGACCCTGCCAGGCAGAGCCACAGGCATATGCCAGCACAGGCAGGAGCCATCAGCTGCGGGAACCCCTCTGTGGCCCTGGTTGCTGACTAGCCAAAGGTGTTCTCCTATCGCTTGGAGTGAAACAAACTCTCGTCCCAGCTGCCAGTTCCCAAGAAGACCCTGGGTGAGACCCTCACTTCTCTGGCCTTTGTTCGACAACACAAGTGGCTGGTTCCCACCTATCCCACCACGTCTCGGATTATGCCTCCTTCATCTCATACTTACATCTGAAAGTTTCTCTACCAATAGCCTTTCCTGAGTAAGGACGAGTATGTTTGCCCTTTTGCAATATTGAAAAGCACACGAGTGAGCTTCCAGGAAACTGTTTCCTAGTGGCTGAGGGTTGGGGCTGGGGAATCAGTCCACCTGGGTTGGAATCCTGGCTGACTGCGCATGTGGCCTCAGGCATCTTGCACCCTTCCTTTCTCCATAAGTAAAACAGAGATCATACAACATCCCCACTTTACTGGGTGGGGGATTAGTGAGATGATGTGTGTCAAGGGCTGTGCCCAGCTAATGGCAGAGGATAAGCTCAATGAAAAGCTGTTGTTATATCTAGCAACACCAAGGTACCACTCTGAGTTGATTTCAGGAAAACACAGAGATTCCTGATATTGTTAGAAGCCTGTGAGCACACACAGGGGCCATCTGCTGTGCCTTTGGGGTTTGTGAAAGAACTGGAAATAGTCTCAGGACCCCCAGTGCCCAGGTCCCCTAACCTGGGAACTACTGGCCGAAACAGTCTTAAAGCTTCTTCCACCTCTGACAGCATCTCAGTTTTGTTGAAGGTCAGCCAAACCCCTTAAAAGCAATCCATGTGGTCAGTGGCAGCTGGGCAGCGGTGAGTCCAAGGCAGACTCCAAGAGGAGCCGCCGCAGCCCAGAGTACTGTCTCCAGGGCCAGGGCCCCTCGAGAAGAGTCACACATCAGAGGGAAGCTTGCAGCCTCCTGTTCAGCTCATCCAGGAACTGAATCTCCACACCCCCTCCCACCTCTCTGATCTGAAAAAGCCAGGAGAGAGGAAGTGGTTATTTCAAAGGCTGGGTGAGCCCCCCTTGCAAAGGGGTCAGAAAGCCTGAGCCTCGAGTCCCCCAAGGCACTGCTGAAAGAGAGCACTTTGCCTGTTTCCTTCCCTTCATGTCCCCCTTCCTCTCCTTGCGGGATTGTTCTAAATATATATCTTAGAGGTCAAGATACAGGATGGCAAGGGACAGAAACCTAGCCCCTAAAGGTGGAGAGAAAACTCAGGAGTTGGGTGGGGTGGGAGTGATTTGAGGGGGCCAGCCATGCTGGTGAGATCTTCCAAGGCAAATGCCACAGCTACACAAGCCTCCCCTCTGCGATGCCTTCACACTCTTCTCTCTCTGGGTACTTACACAATCCACAAGACAGCCAGGGAAGGGCTTCTATTCCCTTTATAAAGAGGAAGAAACTGAGAGCCAGAAAGGAGGCAATAACACTACAGATCATAGCCAGCTTTTATTGAGCACTTACTAATTTGCCAATAGGCACTAAGAACTTTGCATGTATTAGCCAATACATTAGGACGTATTTAATCCTTACAAGAATCCTACGAGGTAGGTATTATTATTACTAAATGCCAATTACAGGTAAGGAAGTGAAGGCACAGAGATGTCAAGTAACTTCTGTTCTGTCACACCAGAGCCCACATTTGTAATCACTGGCTCTACCAGCCCTGTCAAAGAACTATAGGAGTCAGTGGCAGGGCCAAGAGCCAAACCAAGCTCAGGGCTATATCCCTGCCACTCCTCTGTGGTCAACATAAGGAGGGCTATTCTAACCATCATATCTATACAGAAATAAAAGGGCCAGCTGTGTGGGAAGGAGGGGGCTTTCCATCACTGAGGGGCATCCCAGCCCAAACTCCATGATCACTCGGTGGGGTGTTAAGGACATGGTAGGGGTCGGACCTAAGGTTCCTCCCAGACACGAGCATCTACAGTTCCAGTCTGGAAGACAATCAACTGAAGTTGCTGAACAAACCTCCAAAAGAGATTTCCAGGTCCCATTTTTCCTTCCATCTCCTGTCATTCATTCCCTCTCTTGTGCTATGATTTCCTAAGAGCCTACTATGTGCCGGACTCTGTGTCATAGAAGACGGACCAGACAGACACAGCCCCTGCCCTCCAGGAGCTGATACCCTGTGACCCACACAACTAGTGGCCTTCGTGAAACTTCCTCTCCTATACCAAGATCACCCACTCTGGACCTTGGCTCGTTTTGCTTCCCTGCCACCAACTCCTGCTGAAATCAAACCCAGCTCAAACGCCCTTTCGGGTATTCCCAACAGCAATGCCACCGCTACCCGGCTCTAGACTGCAAGGCGTGAATGTACCTCACGGGCAGCCATGCTGACCTGCTTTGTATTTTTGGTAGATGTCATGGGGATGGGGAGTCCTTCCACAAGACCACAGGCCCATGGACAGCAGGGATTGTGTCCTACCTTGGCTTTCCAATGCCAGGCGTCCTGGCACAGAGAAGTAACTCATTCTCTCACTCATTCATCCAACAAATATGCACTGAGCACCTATGATGTGACAGGCACTGTTCCACCTCTGGGTCTACAACAGTGAACAAAACGGGCCTCAAGCTCTGTCCTCATTGACATTCTAGCAGCAATGGCTAGGTGGGCAAATCAATCACTGATGAATATGCGCCGAATCCTGAAAACTCCTTTTGAGACCCAACACCTAGACAATGGTACATTTTAGGATCGTTCGTATATCCACAGGCCAAGTATTTATCTAAACTAAGTGAGCCCTTGAAGGAAGCTTACCTTCCTCTGCGGTGTGAGTGTTTAAAAATCACCGGAAAGGGATTGTGTTGGAATTAGTCTTCGCAAGACAGCCTGGCTTTGGGGATCCAAAGCCATTGAGATATTAGTCTGAGGCTCGGATAAAAAAAAATAAACTAAACTTTAGAGTCACAGAAATGATTCAATTTGAGGAAACACCAGGCCCAGGGACAGTAATAAGAAAAATAATCACAGCAAACACTTACACAGCATGGACTGTGTGCCAGGCCCGGGAGAAGCCCCTAATTCCCGACAGATGACAGGGCTGTCGGAAGGAAAGGGAGGCCACGAGAGGGGTGACCCTGACAGGAACCATCCCTTGAGACTGGGCCATTGTTCACTTGGGCTCCAACTGTCCCATGATCCGCAGCAAGCTTGCCAGCCAGTGCCTTTGAAATTCCCTGGACTTCAGTGGCAGAAAAGACAGATCTTTGCAAGTGAAAGGAAATTTGATTCCTTAAAATAGAAAAATTGTGCTCAGGGAAGGAAATTCCCTAGAACTATGGAGGCGTCTTTACTCCCTGAAAAGATTAAGAAGTGCATTTACTGAGCACCTATTATATGCCAGGCAGTGTGCTAGGACCTGATGGAAACTGTCATTTACTTACGGCTGGGTGCTATTCTAGTGTGGGGCCATAGCCAGGAATGAATGAAATAGACTCTGCCAGTCCCCAGGGCTGACATGCAGCCAGGATGTCCCTACAGAACTGTCCCACTTATCAAAATAGTTACATGTTTCTGTTCTAGCTGGTACAGAACAGCTGCCCTGAGTCCCTGGGCACCCATTCCCTGCCCCAGCTGCCCCAGGCCCTCTTCCCATCCTTCCCCTGACATCCCTATGATCCAACTACTCAGGAGTGGGCTCAAACACAACCGGGAGCCCAGAAAACCTGGCGTCCATCGGTGGCCCAGCCTGATCTGCTTGGCCAGTGTCTGTTAAATGTTCTGTTTGCCACCCCTTGCCTGGCTCTCGTGGATCTCCCACCCAGTGGGTACTTCGCGTAGCCCCCAGCAGCCCTGTGAGGGGGAACCATGAACCCTCTCATACTCCTTCCAGCTCCTTAAATGCCACTTCCCCCCAAGCTTCCTTCCTTAGCCGCTGCCTTCGTATTCCTCACCATGTCCTGTAGGGAGTTGATTCCAGTGGTCTGGTTTCCTACCTACTCACAACCCCCTGAGTTTGTTTCTCCAGCCTGGACCCCTCTCCTCAGCTGGTCCTATGGCCAACTACCTCCTGGACATCTCCCTGGGAGGTCCGCTGCCACCTCAAGCCCAAGGTCTCCCCAAATGACTGAGGTCAGCTTCTTTCCCAGACCTTTCCTCCTCCCCGCCCCCCCCCCACATCCTGCTGCGTTCCCCATTCTTCTCATTCAAACACACATGCATTCAGGGCAGAAACACCCACAGAGCATCTGTTATGTGCCAGGCATGGTGCCTCACACAGAAGATGAGGGAGGAACGAAGATAAACCTTCAAGAAGCCTGCAGTCCATCAGGTGCCCAAGCTAGGAGCCTGAGCATCACCTCCAACTCCCCCATCGCTCACCCCTGCAGGAATGAGGAGCAAATCCCACAGCTGACTTCATTCCCTCCATCTCCCCTGCCAAGGCCTGAGCCCAGATCCTTACCTGTCTCATCAAAGTGACTCCCAGCCTCCCTCCTGTGGGGCCCTCTCCAGTTCTCTGCAAATAGCCAGAAGGACACCTCTAGCACACATCCAAATCTGCCCTCTCCTTAGCTTAGAGCCTTCCATGGCTCCTCATTTCCCTCAGGAGGAAGTCCACGCTCTCTGGCCTGGCATTCAAGACCCATCCTGGCCTCTCTTGATCCAGCAGGGTTGCCCTAGTAGGAAATGAGCTGTGGGTGGTGAAGCCATTAATTCCCAACCACGCTTCTGACTTCTTATCAGCCAGGATACACATGCACACAGAACCCATACACACACAGAGACACACAGATACAGACACACACACACATACTCAGATGTGCCCTGGGCCGTAAACAAGCAAGTCTATTTACACTGACATACATGCACACAGATGTAGTTGTCAGATTTAGCCAGTAAAAACATAAGGTGCCCAACTGAACAACAAATCATTTGTTAGTATACCTGGACCGTACTTAGGCTAAAATATAATTGTTTATCTGAAATTCAAATTTAACTGGATATTCTGTATTGTACTGGGGGACCCTACAAATCGAAAAAGATCTACAAAGACTTCGACCCCCCACAGAACACGGCTTGCACACTTAACACATATTACACGCTTATAGTACAGTTCATGTGTGAACGTGGACCTCACACTGTCATGCCTCCACGACAAATGGGCATCTCACCGCCTGAGACAGAACCATGGCAGGGCCACGACATTGGCCAGCTGTGGTGAGCTCTTCAGGGAAATGTTTATTCTGTGAACAAATGCCTAATTGACAGGAATTCCTGGACGTCCGTCCAGCTCCAGAAATGTTGTGTGCCCGGAGTAGTAATCCCTGTGGAAGCCAGGCTTCCACTGAGCACAAAGCCCTGGCTATAGGAATAGCAGTGGCATGAGGAGTCTGTGGGACCTGAGCCTCTGAACCTGACTTCAACACATCTGTACTGTGTGTCTTGGGGAAAGTCACTTAACCTCTCTTAGCCTCTATTAGCTCATCAGTAGAATGGAAGTGTTCCCTTAATAAACCAGCACCTCCGGGTTATGGTGAGAACTGTTAAATGACATATGCATGTGAAAAACTTTTTTAGAGTTTTGGTAAGAATGAGTACCTGTAAATAGACACAAAATCAAACAGATGCTAACTGCAATTGGATTCAGGCATGGGGTGGCCCCTCAGTTTGCAAGTGTAGCACAGAAGAGCAAAAAGGGGATAAAACATTGGAACAATTAAATTCAGGCAGTTGAAGAGGGTGGGAGGAAAGTTTGGGAGGGGAAGGATATGGTTATGGCATAGATGGTGGTGACAGTTGCATGGGTGTATACTTACCTTGAAACTCATTAGATTGTATACACTAAACATGGGCAGCTTTTCGTATGTCATACATACAAAATGGTATGTCAGTCATACCTCAATAAAGTGGTTTTAAAAATAATAAATTTAGGGGTGCCTGCCTGGGTGGCTCAGTAGGTTAAGCGTCTGACTTCGGCTTAAGTCATGATCTCACGGATTGTGAGTTCGAGCCCCATTTCAGGGTCTCTGCTGACAGCTCAGAGCCTGGAGCCTGCTTCAGGTTCTGTGTCTCCTTCTCTCTCTGCCCCTTCCCCACTTGTGCATGCACGCTTTCTCTCTCTCTCTCACAAATAAATAAACATTAAAGAAAACTTAAAAAAACAATGAATTCAGGCATTAGTATGAATTAATTACTATAGTCACATCCAAAATAGGTTAGGTTCAAAATTCAGCACAAACAGGGAAACTGCATATGTTCAAAACACTTTGAAACTCTCTAGGATTGCATATACCATGTTGCCCAAGGTCAAATAACAATTCTTATGCAAACTAGAAATTGAGGACCACTGAAATAAAATGAAGGCAGGGACAAAAGGAACTTCTATATGCAAATGTTTGGGCATTTTCTGCTTTTAAAGTGACTAGCAAATCTCTAGTGGTAAATGGTGGGGGTGGAGAATTCAAGAATTCCTTCTTGCCTAACTCTCTATTCTTTTTAAAACATTGAGTTTCTATATGGTAGACATTAGCATTGTCCACCAACGTTTCTGATTATTTTCCACCTGCAAACACAATAGGATTGGATGTCCCTGCTTTCTTGAACTTAGGAGAGACCACATTACCTGCTTGGGACAATGAAATGTGAAGTGATGTGCGTTACTACCAGGCTAAGCTTTAAAATACTTGGAAACAATTCTTCATCTCCTCCTTCCTATGCTACAGTGACCAACAACATTCCAAATGGTGAACTCTGAGTATCCAAGAGAGGCCAGTACAACCTACAATGGCATGCCTCCTGCGGCCACAGGAAACCCCACAACCTACAATGGATGTGTAGCATGAGTGAGAAATGACCCCTGGCTCTTTTAAGCCTTTCATATTTGGGAGTTGTGTGTTACTGCAGCAAGCCCCAGCTCATCCTGACTACTATGCTCCATAACATTACTACATATAAATAGATTTGTCTGTCGTCGTAAATATTTTTTAAGTGGCATTACATTATATATTGGGAGGAAAGTTCTAAGTAACTTTGTAAGTTAAATGAGCCTAGTGCAAAATCACGGCACGTATGCACTGCCCAGTTTCCTTCCAAACAGAATCTGTAGCAGCTCAGCAAGTCAAAATACATACTGGCAGACAGAGTAGCTAATATAACAATGGAGAGATGGGAATCCATTCAGAGAAAACAGGAGAGGATTGTACCTAGAAGATTTGCCATGTCCGTGCACATGCCAAAAGCCAGGAATGAAATATTGTACCATGGATCAGTGAAAACATTTAGGAGTGGATAATAGAAGAAATTAGTACCAAAAAGTTCTGGACAAGAGGGCTGGGAGGGAGGTATGTTTACTGAATGCCTGCTGTGTGCCAGATACTGTGTTACATGCAGTGAAAATATAATTTCTTTACGTATTGGTCTCACTAAAACTCAATGAAGTAGAAACTGAGGCTCAGAGAGGTCAAATAAGTGGTCAAGTTCATACAGTGGCAGGGCAAGGATTCAAACCCATGTTGGCCGTGCTCTTACACAGATGCTCTTATTGGAGCCATAGGGAGGCTGAGTTTGGCAGGACTCACTGGCCACCATTCACTCCAGGCACGGTTGAAATTTAACGAGGCAACAAGCTTATGCTCAGCTTCCCAACGGCTCAGATGGGAAGGTCTACTGAAGGGAACCAAGGTGTCCAGAGGCTCAGTCCCACACAAGGCAGCCCTGCTTATGACCTCTTGCTCTGCACCCACAAGGGTCCCAGGCTTCTTGGGAGTGTCCTCCGAGGAAGAAGCAGCATTCCAGGACCAGATGCAGACAGCTGTGTGCTTCCTGCCGCCTCTGGTGACTCATGCTGGGACAAGAAAGCCGCTTTTTTCCTGGATTCCCTGTCCCCAAATCCTAATCTGGGGAAAGCCTCCTTAAGCTCCCTGAACACAAGACTCTGTCTGGGTGGCTGGCGCACGAGAGGGGTGGAGGCCAATGACGTCCAGAACAAAGAGGAAATTCAGGGCGGGAGATCGTTTTCTCTCCCTGGCATGCCTCCTGCGGCCATCTGGCTGAGGGGGCTGTTATTCAAACCTCTGGATCACGGACTGTTTGTTTTTTAGGAGTTTGCAGCTGATTATTTTCATCAGATTCCCTACAACCAACTGCGTTGGCTCCCTTCACGGGCAGACCTGTGCAGCCAGCACGTCCTCTCGGCTGGGTTCACGGTTCCCTCACAGGGAATGAGCAGCCTCGCTCTTCCCTGAGTGGCCACTGGGCCAGGATGGGGCCATCACCTCTGGATACCAGGGCCAGGCCTCCAGATGTTCCAGCTGATGTCACCTGTAGAGACTGGCATGGAAAAGGAGCATCTGAAAGATCAGAAAGCCCCTGGTGGCCAGACCAGCTCCAGTGGCCTTTGGTTTTGTCATCCCAGTTCTGAAAAGGCAGCACCAACATTTTCTGGGCATCTCCAGAAAGGTGGGATATAAAGAGCTCAGAGAGGTCCGTTATTCATGCTGTAGGGCAGCTGAACCTCCATTTCCTCTTCTGGGGCTTGGGGACAGTAAAGCTTTATGTCTCTGGGCTGTTGTATGCAAATGCATACACACACAGTGACATATGTAAAAGGCCTAAGACCATGTCCGTGCACAGCAGGTTCTCAGTAAAAACTATGAGTTCCCATCTCTCATTTCTTCAAGGATATGATACACTGGCCTTTCCACTCCACTGGCTCCAAGGATAAGTGAAACAGCTGAGGTTCCTCACTGTGGGGACAGGATGCAGAGACTGAGGGCTTTCCTCCCAGAGGTGATAGGAATAGCCCACGTCTTCAAAGAAACTGGGTGATAACTCTTTACCCAGAAAGTCAAATCCAAGTGGTTTGGTAAGATGTGAGCTCAGTTACTCAACATGCCTTCTGGATGTCAGCCTGTCCATGGGGTCAGACAGACAGACCCGGGCAGCTGGATGGGAGCAGAAACCAGTTGTTCTGCACGAGGAAGGTCATGTCTCCTCTCCTGCGGGAGTCACACAAGCCCTGTGTGAAAGTCTGGCAGCCCCTTACCTAAGAAGAAGGTTCCCTAAGAAGGTTACAGCAATTTCTAAATCAAACATTATTTTTCATTCTTTGTATCTTAACTTCTCAGAGCTTCTCATTTCTGCCTTCAGGAAGTGAGAGAAACAGGGTATCCCTACAATGCCTTGCCTGGCTCCCCACTCCCAACCGTCTCTGCTCCCCACAGCTGAGGTGGCCCCAGATCCACGGTGCCGCCTTTCCCCAGGGTGCTCAGAGGACTCAGCTCCGGTGGGCCTGGGCAGCTGAGCCAGCAGGGAAGGGCCTTTGACCCCCTCCTGGTGTCAGTCCCAGCTCTGCAGCCCATTCCCTCAGGACCACTGGAGTCCCTAACCCAGAGACTTGAATCCTGACCCTAAACCTCAGGCTTATGGCTCCCAGACCATCTCAGAAGCCACCCACTTTCCTAGAAACTCCCACAGTGCCCCCTCCTCAGCCCCTGGTTACAGCTCTGGCAGCTGCAGGCCCTTCCCTGGACCTCCAGACACTATTGCTTCTGGCCCAGCCCCAGACGGAGCTCCGTGCAGTGCAGCTGAACGGACCCACACTAGCTCACCTGAAGCAGCATCTCACTGCTATGGTGCCCGAGGGGTCCTGTGCACAGGAGGAACCCACTGCACACAGGACAAGACGGTTATTGGAACAAGCGAATGACAGTGTAATGTAAGAACTGCAGTAGAGGCACGCAGAGCATGGGAAGGTTGTCCTAGAGGAGATGAATCCACTCCACCCCCAGGTGTGGGAAGGGGGTCAGGGAAAGCTCTGGGGAGCCAGTGCTGTCCAGCTAGGAGTCCTGTTCCCCTAGAGCAGGAGACCAGAGTGGGACAGCCAATTTCTCATTGATTCAATGGTCACTTCTATCTTTACCATAATCTGTCCCATTGTGGCCGTCTACTCCTGATTCACTTAATTTTACCTCTCAACTACAAATTCAAGGCAGAAGCTTGTCCTGAGTTTAAAACTCTGGATTTTCTTTAGTACAACAGTTAGTAAGGGAGACCTGGGTGTGGAATCAGAAACCCTTGATTGAAGCCTTCCATCTCTTGATCTTTAGAAGTGACTCTGACCACTCTGAACCTCAGTTTCCTCATCAGAAAAGCAGACAAAATAATTCCATCCAGGGCAGTTGCACAGTTCAGATGAAATAATGTGCGTGAGCCAACTTCATGAATCGGAAACCCCTCTGCCCATGGGAGAGTTTATCATGGCAGCAAGACCTTCCCATGGGCTGATCCAACAGCTTTCCAAGAAATGGAAGGAGCTACAAGAAAAACCCTGAATCTTAATTTTGCTCTGTTGGCATGCCTATAATTGCTGGGTTTGCTGGTCAACATGCACCTTATAAATGAACTCTTAGCGGGCTTGGCATTTTGCATCTGCATTCTCCTGCAACTGCTTTGCAGCAGAGAAATCCCACCTGAATGGCAAGGATACATACCCAAGGTCCCTCAGAATAAGCTTCTGACAGACCAGTGGGTGAGTCCAATGGCAATTATGGGAGGTTGGGGGTGTCATTTAGAAAAAAAGCAGGAGAAGGGAAGCAGGGAGAGAAGGAAGGAGGAAGGAAAGAGCTTGTTTGAGGGGAAGGAGACGCTCATGCTTGCCCAATGCTCAAGAAACCTTGGTGAAGGTAGCAGGTGCGTACATGCTGCTGACCTGCTCCCGACCTCTCCAAGGGAGGCCCAGGGGGGCCTGGCTCTGGAGGGGAAACAGGAGCTGGAAGTGGCTTTCAATTACTTTTCAACGGCTGGCCATGGGAAAACAGGAAGAGAGCATTCAAAGCAGGGAGCTCTCAGAGGCAGAGCCTCTCAGAGATGGTGGGAGCCCCACTGACTCTGGTGGGGGAGGGGACACCTGCAGGAAGAAACACCAACCGCTGAACCTGCTGCAAGAGTCCTGTCCTACGCTTGGGCTGAACTGAGGGGACAGAAGGAGAAGCGTTGGATCTGAGTCTGGGAAGCTCACCCCTGATGCCTTGTGTGTGGCCCCAGACAAGTCACTTCCACCCTGCAGGCCTCAGTGTCCCCTTGTGTGTATCTGGAGAACTGGACTGTGCAGATCTCTAAGAATCTTTCCCAAACTGAGCCCTGTGGTCTCTGATGCAAATGTCCCATGAGGAAACTCAGGGAACAGAGGAGGGTGACTGGTCACCAAATTCCACACCCCTCCTCTCTGCTGGATTTCTCATCACCATCCACGCTGCTTACTGAGTACCTAACAAGAGAAGGCTGCTCACCAACACTTACACAGTTCTGCAGAGTCTGTCTGCCATGTCGTCCTGTTCATTCCCAACAGCCCTGTGAGAAAGTAACAATAGTTCATTGACTCATATTACGTGCCAAGCATTATTCTAAGCCCTCTACATATTTCATTTTACTTAATCCATGCCCTCATATGAGGTATAGGTATTCCTGTCCCCATTTTACTGATGTCCGCTTGCCCTGCCATACATGAGCTGTTCCACAGGGCTCCTCTAGATGCCCAAGGACCTGGGGCCTATGAGCCTGACCTGCATGCTGCTCTCCACTGGGGCTCTCGCTCCCACCTGTTTGCACTGGATCCATATTTCTTTCCAGCTGTCCTTGGCTCTGGTCTCCCTCCTACCAGAGGGGAGTCTTGAAAAATCATTCTCCTGGTGCAGCAGGAAGAAGCCACTCGGGTGGGCTGCATGCTGAGGGAGATGCTGAACTTCTTTCCACAGGTCTTCTCCTCCCCAGAGGAGGGCTGGCCTACCAGTCTCCCAGGGCAGCCTGAACAAGTGTCTGTTCTAGAAACTTGGCCGAATGTTCTTCCTTCCTCGCTGGCTCAGAGGATCTGGGGTCATGTCTGCTGGGGTCAGCCCTCCACCTGTGTCCTAGATCCCAGGACCTCCCTCTCCTGCACAGCCTCCCCTCCCTGGCAGCCCCTCTCTCCCTCTCTGCTGGCTCCTTTCCACCCATTGCAGCTGAAGTGCAGCAGAGAAAGCCCGGACGCAGAGTCCAGAGACGGAATCAAATCCGGCCCTGCCACTTACCAAATGCAGGACTCCAGATAGGATGAGCCACCCAGCTGAACCTCAGTTTCCCTAATGGAAGCTGGCGCTATAGAGACTATGGGATAGCACATTCTCTCTAGTCTGATTCCAACTCTTTCCATCTTGCGGCCTCTGCTCCATCCTGACCTGTCTCCTGCCTGCGGATTATCTAACACATTCACTCAGTAGACAGCCTGGACACAGAGAATACAGGCCCTGCTAGCAAGGTGTCCACAGTCTAGTGGGGCAGGGAGACAATAAACAGGTGATTACAAGACCATGTCCTGAGAACCATGATGTCAGAAGTCGAGGGTGCTTAGGCAAAGGGAGGAAAGGCATCTAATTCAGGCTTGGGGTGCCTGTGGAGGCTTCCCAGAGGAGAAGACATCAAGCTGGGAGCTGAGGGCTGGGAGCAATCAGTTTTTTGAAGGAGAGGACGAGTATTCCAGACAGAGCGAACAGCTTCACCAAGGCCCAAAGACAAGAGAGGATGAGCAGGTTAGGGGACGTGAACGTGATTTGATTTGGCTGGACCACAGAGCATACGTATGCATGTGGGCATGTATGTGTATATGGGGGGTGTATGCATGCCTGTGTGTGCATGTGTGTACATGTGCATGCATATTGGAGGAGGAGAGGATAAAGAGGTGAGCCTGGAGAGGTGGGCATGGACTGACTCAGGCAGAGCAAGACTCTGAGTATTATACCAAGAGCAGTGGGCCCATTGGAAAGATTTTAAATAGAAAAGGGACATGGTCAGGAGTGTACTTTAAAAAGATCCATCTGTTTGCCATGGGCAAAGGGGGACCCGATTTAAAAATATATATATTAACAATAGCAGCCGTCTGTCAGGATGTGGAGCCACTGGAACTCCCATATTCAGATACACTAGGAGGTGTGCCTATAACCTGCCCCACCATTTAAAGAACTATTTGCAATACCTAGTCAAGTTGAAGATCTGTTTACTCTTGACCCAGCAGCTCTGTTTCTTGGGAGACATGTGTGAGGATATTCACCACAGAGCCATTTGTAATAGTGAAAAAGCAGAAATGACCTAACCAGGCTGTAGGGGAGCAGCTCAGTAAACTACAGTTCATTCATACAACAGAATACCACACCATGGTTAAATGAATGAATTAGATCTCCATGTAGCAAGGACAAATCTGAAACTATAAGGAGCAGTGGAAGAAATAAGGCAACTCGCAAAAGAACATGAACCCAATACCATATGGTTTGTGGATCCTCAGTAAAAAAGGTAGAAAAACATATATGGGAATAAATCCCATCAACTTAGGATAACACTAACTCTGTGAGGGAGTGTTAAGGGATAGGGTAGGAATTTTGCTGAGATTTTAATATTCTATTTCTGTAAAAGAGAGAAGTAAAACAAATATGGTGAAATGTTACCTGTTGAATCAAAATAGTGGGTATCTTGGTGTTTCTTGCATTATTTGCTGTACTTTTTTATATGTTTGAAGTGTTTTTTCAATTAAATTTACAGTGGATTGGTGGAAAATAAGACACGGCAGGGACATATCTGCTGGGGAGGCTTAGGCTGTGTCCGTGGGTGGGGTGCCATGGAGCCATACCAGGGGAACACCCAGACGGGACTGAGAGAAGCAGGTGTCAATGAACAATACCCCAGAAGTTGAATCTGCACAACTCCCGGCTCTCTGTGGTGTCTTCTTTCTTTCTCCTTTCTCTATCCTTGGGCGCTCATCAGAGCTCCGCCTCCAGAAAGCTTTCTCAGCTACTCCAGTGCTCAGAGATCTGTCTGTTCTGACATCCTGTAGCCCTTACCATATTGGTCACTCTAGGAATCATTTCACACAACTATGCCTGAACTTGTGGTGTCCATATGTGTCATTTCTCTAGCAAAACCGTATGGGTGAGGGGGCAGGAACCGCCTCTCGTGCTCTTGATGGCTGTCCCTCTGGGTGTGTCTATGTGGCTAATTGCTGTTTCCCAGGCCCTCACATAATGCCAGACCCATGGTCACTGCAGGAGAAATTCTAGCTGAATGAATAAATGAATAGATAAGTGAATGACTAAATGAGTTCCAGGAAGAATCGTTGAGGAAATGCCAAGAAGCAACGTGGCAGCCCTAAATTCAAACCATGACTTCGCCATCAACACGTAGCAACTTTGGGAAATTCACTTCACTTCTCAGAATCCATTCCCCCAGTTATGAAATGGAGAAAACACCCATCTTTCAGGATTGATGCTTATGGATATTATATATTGCTTGCTTATACATACCTATGAACGTTGTATATCATGGTAATTACATCCATAATACATCTCTAAGATGCCTATCATTTCCTCCCCAACCACACTCATGTGGTTTCATAGAACTTTCCTTGTTCCTAGTCCAGAAAACGTGGTCTTTTATACGAGGTGATCTGGTCCCTTCTGCAGGCAGCTGATGGAGTTCCAACCTAAGCTGGGCCAATCAGACTGTCCCTCCCTGGAGTTTAGACTATAGAGACCTAGCCAACTGGCATACATTCATCAAAAATTTGATAAGCCGCCTCTTCTAACTATTCCCTCCTGAGCTTGCACAGCCATATATTTTAGCCAGTGTGCTGTAATGCAAGATGAGAGCCTGGAAATTAGGGGGGGAAATAGGACACTGTCCTTCCCTCCTGCCCCGTATCACACGCCACCTTGTTGGGCCTTTGGGGACGAGGCTTCTCTCTTTCACAAAGCCAATCCTGATTTGCTCCTCCCCACAGCCCTCAGCCTAGTTAGTGCCTGGCCCTGAGAAGGTGCTTTGGTAACATGGGTTCAGACCAGATTGGGAGCTTTGGGGATGGTATGGCTGTAGATTGGGTCCCAATGAATTGTGTTGGATTTGAATGGAATTGGACCAGGACTCATGACGGAGAGAGAAAGTAGGCTGGTTGAGTGCAAACAAACCCAAATCCTAAGAGGCATGTTTTGAGCAATTAGAGATGTTTAACTTGTGGCAGAAAAAAGCTTGTGGACAGCAAACAGGAAAAGGGATCTGGTGTTCTTTGTGGCTAAGAGAAACAAGTGTGGCATCATACTAGGAAAAGTTATGTCAGACCAGCTCGTAGATATACTGGGTTGTCTTCTAAGGCTCCATGTTTGGGAGGTGTGCAAGCAGAGACCTCAGGCCATGCAGTCACTATTCGGGCACTGTAGTGGGGTTGGGCTAGATGACCTGCAAAGTTCCTAGCAGCTGGGGGCGTCTAAGTTTATGCTGTCATTTATTGGTGCATCCTAGATGAAATTGTTAGCCAAACTTCCAGTAATTAATGAGACCTCTCGGAAACCTTGGCCATCTGTTCTGAAATAAATATCAGACCAAGAGCATCCACGGAATAACTGTTATGATTTATCATTTCAGTTTTTATTATGCAGTTTTATTAATGTTGGATAGAGTTTTAAGAAAAGTTTTTTTGTCCTAAAAATGTTAATGGGTTGCCTGTCAGCTTCAAAAGAAGAAAAACTGCTTTCAGGAAAATTGTGTAGTTAAGAGTGCTAACCTGGAAGTGGAAAGAAGAAGCCAAGTTCCAGCACAGGCCCTGGCATGTGCTCAACACATGGACATACCCTGCTCTTTCTCTTTTAACAGCCTTTTCAAAGTCACCAAGAGGACAAAATCAGGATGACACCAGGCCAGCTTGCAGAATCCAGTGGGAGTTTGTGGTCCGTGTGATACCCGCGGACTGACAAGAGAGTTTTCCAAAGTGGTATGTGGAATAAGAGGTCCCCCTGCCCCATAATGAGTCCCCTTCCAGTGCTCCTGTTACTATAACAATCCACTCCTTGAATAAGCAGGCCATTCTCAAGAGAGGCAGAAAGTGAAGAGCTTGATGGGTGGGTCTTTGCAGGGCAGGGTCCATCCTGCTCCTGTCTTCTTCTTGGGCCTTTTGGCATCTTGGTGTTTGCCGATAAGCCAACCCCAGGTAGACTTGGCCATCAAACAGCCATTTCCTTGCTCCATGCATCCAGCTTCCAGGGGCCATACATCAAAGTCGGAGAGGCATCTACAGGGCAAACAACGATGAAGGATCCCCACACCAGCCAAATAACCTACAACTGTAGTTTTTTTTTTTAACCTTGGCTGTGGGAGCTTTTAAAAACCTAATACCCTACATCTAAAACCATTAAAATCAGAATCTCTGGGAGTAGGACACAGACATCAGCATTTTACCTTTAAAAAAATGAGATATACTTTACATACCTCTGAAATGTATAGGTCTTAACTACATATCTTAATGTGTTTAAACAATGCATACACCCATGTAGCTTAAGCCTCTATCAAGATTTGGACCATTTCTATCACATCAGAGAGTTTCCTCCTGTTCCTTCCTAATCAATCCCCATCCTCAGACTTCAAGATGCTACCACTGTTCTGATTTTCCTGCCTTAGATTGTTTTTGCTTGTTCCAGAATTGCGTATAAATAGAATGAAACAGGGGTGTCTGGGTGGCTCAGTTGGTTAAGCGTCCAACTTCAGCTCGGGTCATGATCTCACGATTCATGAGTTTGAGCTCCACGTTGTGCTCTGTGCTGACAGCTCGGAGCCTGGAACCTGCTCCAGATTCTAGGGTCTCCCTCTCTCTATGCTCCTCCCCTGCTCATGCTCTGTCTCTCTCTCAAAAATAAACATTAAAATAAATAGATAGAAAGAAAGAATGATACAGTATGTACTCCTCTGTGTCTGGCTTCTTTTACTTAGCATAATGCTTTTTAGATTCATCCATGTTTTATATGTATCAGTAGTGCATTCCTTTGTCATTGCTTACTTTTATTCCGTTGTGTGGATTTATGCAATTCATTCCTCCATTCAGCATGATGGTTGATGATTCTGAATAAAGCCTCCATAAACATTCACATACAAGTCTTTGTGAGGACATATGTTTTTCTTTCTCTTGGTTAAGTACTCAGGAGTGGGACTCCTGGGTTATATCAGCAGTGTATGTTTAACTTTATAAGAAACTTCCGGACTGGTGTACAAGGTGTTTCATTTTACACTCCTACCAGCAATGGAAGAGAGTTCCAATTGCCCCACATCCTTGCTATCACTTATGTCAGTTTTTTTAGTAACCTTTTAATTTTAGAACAGTTTTAGATTTACAGAAAAATTGCAAAGGTAGTAAAAGAGAGTTCTGATGTATCCTGAACCCAGTTTCACTTATTATTAACATCTTAGGTTAGTATGGTATATTTGCGACAATGAATGAACCATTGTTGGCACCTTTATATTAACTGAAGTCCATTATTTATTGAGATTTCTTTAGTTGTTACCTAATGTCTTTCTTCTATTCCAGGATCCTACCCACAAAACCATATTACATCTAGCCAACATGTCTTCTTAGGCTCCCCTTGGCCGATGATCTTGGCAGTTTTGAGAAGTATTAGTTATTTTCTAAGTTGTCCTCAGTGGGTATTTGTATGTTGTTTTCCTCAATATTATGCTGGAGTCAAGGATGTTAGAAAGGAAGACCACAGAGGTAAAGCACCATTCTCATCACATCACATCCAGGGTACAGTTACCACAACTTATGACTGTTGGTGACCTCAGTCATCTGAATGAAGTATCAAGAAAAAGTCTTCAACATGCCCACATTGTTATTTACCTTCCCAATGCTCTTCATTCCTTCTGCAGTGTCCAATCTGCTTTATCCTAATCCAGTGAATTTTTAAAATATCAGATATTAGGTTTTTTAGTTCTAGAGTTTCTGTTTGGTTCTTTTTTGTCATTTCCATTTCTCTGTTTGGATTCTCCCATTTGTCCACTCATTATGTCCAACTCTTCGTCTTCTATTAAATTGATGAACATTTTGATAATAGCTATTTAAAGCTTTTATCTACTAATTCCATCATTTTATATCTCTGGACCTGTTTTTACTAACTGTTCTTCCTTTGAGTTTGGTGCACGTTTCCCTGCTTTTTTGTGTTTCCAGTAATTTTTGTTTGTTTGACAGACATTGTGGATACTATGTTGACACTCGGGATTGTTACCTTCCTTTAAGGAGTGTCATGTTTTTGTTTTGTCTTTTTCTGTTTTGTTTTGTATTCTTCCTGGCAGACAGTTAGCTTTATTCTAAAGATAGAAAGGCAGAGACTTCCTGGGGTCTCAACTGACTGTCCAGGGCATTGGGTGAGGGCTCTCTAATACAGCTCCAAAATCCAGCATCTGTCAGCACTGCGAGACTACCAAAATCTCTGTCCACCTCACAGCCCTCGGTAGCTGTTTCCCACCAGGTTTCTCAGAGTCTAACTCTGTTCATGTACAGCTTACTACTCAGCAAAAGACTTAAGGGGGATCCATGAAAATTTCACACCAGTATTTTTTTAATGTTTATTTGTTTTTGAGAGAGCAAGCATGAGCAGGGGAGAGGCAGAGAGAGAGAGGGAGACAGAATCCACAGTAGGCTCCAGGTTCTGAGCTGTCGGGACAGAGCCCGACACAGGGTTTCAAACTCACAAACCATGAGATCATGACCTGAGCTGAAGTCAGACACTTGACTGACAGCCACCCAAGCGCCCCTCACATCACCATTTTTTTAAGTTCCTTCAGTGATTACAACAAACAGCCAAGGTTGAGAACATTGACCATTAATTCCCTAAAGTGAAGGAGCTGGAAAAAAAGGCCCTGGTACCAAAGAAAATGCAAAACCAGTTTGGGACAAAGTCATGAAGGATGTTGATAAAGGAGCTCTCCCCTAAAATGGCACTAATCTAGGAGACATAACAGAATAGAATCCAAGACAAATCAATGAGAGAAGTTTAGTTTACTTCCTGCTTTAAAATGATAAGCCATGATACTCTTGCTCTGTTTGAGAAGCCCCGGTTAGGACCTTCCTATCACCTAAACTGCAGACACTAAAGTGATACCTGGTCCAAAAGAATGCCTGAGGCACTAAAGCCATCAGGTGGAGGAATTTAATGATTTCCTGTTAGCTGTCAGGTTCTAAGCTCAGAGAATTCAGAGAGTTATAAGAGGTCATTCCTGCTCCAGAGTAGTTCCCAGTCTGATTCCCAGTATACAGAGAGGTAAATGAAATACATTTCAGACTGTGATAGGTCCGTGGTATGGTAGAGATACATCTGAAGTGCTTTTAAGAGTGTTGTTATTTCCAGCTTTGGGTCTGAAAGTCTTCACAAAGGAACTGTTTTTAAGCCAAGTTCCGTTAAGGATAAGAAGAGTGAAGAAGGTGGAGAAGTGAAGAAGGGAAGGATGTTCAAGGCAAAGAGAACATACCCGAGGGAGAAAAAAATAGAACATAGCGGGGAATCGGGGAAGTTCAGTGTAGAAGCTTGAGGAGTAGAAGCATGGAAAGGTAGAAAGAAGATGCCATCACCCTCCCCATTGAGTGAAATGAATCAAATTCAGAAAATAACTTAATAACAGTTTTGTTGATTGATTTATAATGAACCATACCTCACTTACTAGATCTTTGACAGAAGTTTAACAATGGTCTGTCAGAGTCAGGGACATGAAAACAAACACCGTACATGGAATCAAAGATGTCTGACCATGTGAACCTGAGCTGAAGAATGTAACCTCACTAAAGTTACACAGTGCATTTTAGCACAGAACTCTGGAGAGTGACCTTTACACAAGGGTGGTGACCCTCCTTCTTGTTACTGTATAGGCACAGGCATAATTGCTGGGTGGACTGGGAGACTTAATGATTAAAGACACTTGGCCTTGGGGACCCTGGGTGGCTCTGTCGGTTAAGTGTCCAACTCTCGATTTCGGCTCAGGTCATGATCTCACGGTTCGTGAGACTGAGGGCCAAGTTGGGCTCTGCACTAACATTGCAGAGCCTGCTTGAGATTCTCTCTCTCCCTCTCACTCTGCCCTCCCACGCTCGCACTCATTCCCTCCCTCTCTCTCTCAAAATAAATAAATAAACATCAGAGAAAAAAAGACACTTGGCCAAATATGTCTTGGAGACTTCTCATGGCCAGTGAATATGAGTCTGAGGCCTGTGGCACCCGTTTACTGCAAGTTTGCCCCTGAGGAAGTCCTGTGATTCCTCTTACCCTCAGTCCCCTCCTCCGTGAAATGGACACATTAATACCTACTGGCCCTGCTGTCCCACGGGGATTCTCAGGAAAGACCAAATGACCTACTTTGTGTGGAAAAGCCTTGTAAGGTTTAGAGCCTGACTGTGATGCAAAGAGTTATGATTACTAATAATAAACAAGAAGAATGTGTGACAATGACCAGAACTTCCTGTTGAGACAACAACTCCATGAAACCATTAAGAGAGGTAGGATGTTTGTCAATTCCACAATGAGAGTTATGCTCTGGTATTGTTTCAACTGTCTCCAGGGAATAAAGGGTTTGACAGCAATAAAGAATGAGCCAATTTGTCCTAAAGATTCTTGTTCTTTTTAGAATCGTTTCAATAGCTTTCTGTACCTTCCCCAGGCTTTTCTTGCCTATTCTGCCAGGACTGATGAGAACTGTGCATTATTCAATTAATTTTTTCTTTAAAAGAATTTGTCTTCACATGTGCTAATACTCACATAATTCACGTCTCAGAATACCACCCTGCCACCCAGGCAACCCTCAGGCTGGGGCCCCGCAAAACATCTCTTTCCTCAATGACCTCAGAAGTTTCTTCTGCTTACCAAGAAAAGAGGGAAATGCGTGCCCGGACACCAAACTGGTCTGCCGGATCCCCTTCATTCCCTCTATCAGCTCAGGACCAGAGGCTTTCATGTGGATACCAGTTGGCATTTATAAATTTGTCAAAGAAAGGAGTGTGGGCAAAGCCCTCTGGGGGATACACACTGCCTTTCAGAAATGCAACAGAAAGATTCTTTCTTGCTGGTCTAATGATGCCTGGTGGTGACTTTGATGACCTATGGAATGTCATTTTCATTTCATGGCTTCACACAAAGTAGCCGACTGCCCTCCCCCATATCCTGTCACAAAGAGCCTGTGGATTCTGGTCCCAGATGGCGATCCAAAGCTTTTTCTTGAACTTCTTCCAAATTTACACTAAAATAATCAAGCTCCTATAATAATGGGGAAAGTCCTG